>NC_134789.1:22538538-22642075 GCF_046742065.1 Oratosquilla oratoria
GGCAACAGCAAAGGCGATATATCTCCTCGCCACCACCGGCGAGCGTGTAGAGCGCGTTTCTGATAAGCCACAGGTGGGGCCTGATTAGCCTGCTTTTCCCCAGGTTGAGTTTGAGACCCTGTAGAGTTGATTCTGTGGCGGCGCGAGGGGGGGGGGCAGGCGGGCGGGTGTTGTATTATCTCTCTCCTTCCAATCACAACTCTGAAAGCAGAGAATTACGCGATTGGGAAATGAGTGAACTGATCTCTCGTCTTGGTCTCCCGCCTTATAAAGGAGGCTTGTGCGGACCCAGGCAACTTGTGCTGGCTCCTGATTGGCCCGTTTAATTTTCTTGTGGACGCTCTTGCTCACTACGCTTGCCAACTATGACAAGCGGGGTACGTAGGCCTAAGAGGGGGTTTACATGGTCTAACGGTTCGTCGAACACGGTTTCCGTGCTTCTGATTGGTCAGCTGCCTTGCGTTCGGGCGTCCTTGCTGACTATGCTTGCCCACTATGAGGCATGTATAAGCTTGGGTCGGAATGCGCCACAAACTTAAGCCAAGGACTAATGCCTTCTCCTTTTCACCTAGGTAACTGCGCAGGATGCCTTGAACCGATCGGTTGAGACGCGACGGGTGCAAAGGATACCAACCACGTCGGCTGGGACGCCTCCTTCAAGTGCCAGCCTCCAGAGGATACGGATGGGTTCTTAATTGTACTCACTTGTGATATTGACTTATGGCACACCACCACATTTTAAGCCAAAGGACTACTACCTTCTCCTTTTTCATGTAGGTAACTGCGCATGATGCCTTGGCCCGACCGGATGGGACGCGACGGGTGCAGGAAACTAACCACGTGGGCTGGACCGGATGGGACGCGACGGACACAGAGGACACTACCCACGTCGGCTGGACCATGGGGACCGACCAGGACCGTGCAGCGCTTCAACAATCGACATGATTCTAACTTGTTAAATACATGTACACATAACCTTAATTGTAAAGGGCATACTAGTATGCCTTCTAGGAGTAGTGGGTAGCGACCCAGGCAAGATATGTTTCTTGTAATCAATAAATGTAAAAATGTACGTCACGACCAGTCTGGTTTAGACTGGTGGCGCGTCGCCACAAAACAATCATAATTTAGAGCAAATAGTACTTTTTTGGCGAAGAACATTTGGCACCATCGCTAATGAGAGTTTTTGGAGGTTATTTCGGAAAAAGACATAATTTAGCACTGGAAAAAATCATTCATAAACACTTTTCCTTCTTGTTATTAAGATGTGAAACTTGTCTACCAGTTTCTCTCTACATTCCTAAAATATTCAGTTGGCGATTCCGTCAGGTCCAGGAGTTATCCTCAAATCTAGTGTCATTTGTAGTTTATATGCTCTTTTTCACTTCTAATGCAGAAACTCGATTAAGGAATCTTTAGTCTGAAGTTCGATTCCACGAGTACAACTAATTTATTTGAATTATCTGAAACGAATTTGTTGTAGCATAGCGGGAAGCATGTGCGCCAAGCAGCCGCAGTAGTCACACGTGACAGAGGAGAACTGAAAAGTTTGACTTACAAAGTAAAAGCGATCAGCATTTTTTTTTTTTTTTACCCAAGTGGAGATTAGTGTCCAATCATATCGGAAGGCTTCGTGACTGTGGTCCTTAGGGGTGTCACTAAATATCTAAAGTGTTGCAGGAAAGAACCTATACGAGGATGTATAAACTGGATGGAGTAATAGTATTTCACCTCTGAGGCCTGAGCGAGGGAGCAAATGATGCAAAACAGATTCATCTCCGTTTCCAAGTTTATATAACCCGACATTCCTGGTTTCTCATTTCTTCATTCAAAAAGTGATCTTACTTGTTAAACAAAAATTACTTCTTTATCCTGTGCAGAGCCCTTACACAGTGGCGATTCTAGGACTATGAAAGTGGGAGGGCCAACTGAAAAACTGGGGTGGGGGGCATGGCCTGTCACAATTTTTGAAATTGTGACACCCGGCTCGCTGTCTCACCTTCCCATTTTCTCGTCTGATCCCACACCGCTTCGGCCCTTCATTCCCTATACTCGGGGGAATTACCAGAGTACTTAAGACTTCTAGTAGCTACATCCTGTCCTTTCTCCTCCTCTTTATCCTCTTCAACTGTCATGCCATTTTTGACAATCAATTTCAGTGCCTTAACGAAGGGAGAGACTTCTAATTATCTAGAATCACCCCCCCTTTTGATTTGTGTTCTCAGAGCCAAGCTCAACGGTTTTCGCGCCCAAACACACCCCTCCCCCCCCCCTGCGCGCTGCCACATATTTGTTTTAAGCTAGGCAATTAGAATAATTAGGATTGTGTCTAACCCGCTCGTGAACAGTGTCTACCTCAAGGAACACTTGGAACTGTGTCACCTCCCACATGAACATTATTCGTAGTACCCTTCACAACTAGGGACGGAGACGTAGAACTATTGGCAACGTCGGAAGCCGGCTAGCGGACATCTTGACCTGACCTGCCGCAGGACACAGGCAGTCTAAGCATCGAGTTCATCAAAAGAGGTCAGACCGCTCGTTCTCGGAAGACCAATCGTGTCCTTTCCTCCCTCATGTGACTGTTGGGGATTTACATCCTTGTGAGCAAATCGAGTGTCGATTATTTGGGTATAAACCCCTCAAGCAAAACTCTGAGTGTAGTGCGATTGACCGGGAATACGTCGATGAAGTGACTTACAAGCCCATCACAGCGCCCGCCCAGGCCGTCACCCCCCGCCCCCACCAAAACGAAGCGGCGCCGGTCGGAGCTCAGCAGGAGACCACGCTAATTGAAGACGTCTCCACAAGCAAGACACTTATTAAGTACTAATACTTTAACAATTTCTTAAGCTAGGAACGCGCGCAGGGAATAGATAGGATGTATGTATGAAATCCAACTGTTAAAACCCTTATTTAATGTCAAGATATATTTCTAGTGTTTAATTATTTAATTCATTAAAACTCACAATAGGAGTTCTGGGTTTCATTAGCCTAGGACGGTTCACTTAATGAGTTGTCCCATCATACCCCTCCCCCCTCTTTGATTTTCTCTCACGCTTGCCTTGGAGGGAAGGCGAGTGGTCCCGAGATGTGGTACAAATCGCCTGGACTTCGGTTCCCCAGCTGCAGCTATTTTCCCCCCTCCCTTCATCAATCACTTAAGGTGCGTGTTACCCACACCACTTCATCTACCACCTTCTTCCACTGTCCAGGAATTTGCATCATGGCCCTCCCAGACCCCCCTAGAATCGCCACTGCGTGTGACGCCGTGACGCGGTCGGTACCGCAGTAGTATTTACCATGGTGTGTGTGTATGTATATATATGTATATATATATACATATATATATATATATATATATATATATATATATATACATATATATATATGTATATATATTTATATATATAAATATATATATATATATATATATGTATACATATATTTATATATATATATTAAAAATAGGATATGAAAAAAAAAAAAAAAAAAAAAATGGGAGGGCCAACCTGGGGGCCAGCTGAAAAACTGAGGGACCATGCCCCCCCCCCCAGAATCGCCACTGCCCTTACATACGTAACTGCCGCCCCGGGGCAAAGTTGTCAGTGACGCCCCCTCCCCATTCCCCCATCAAGTGCTACTATAGCGTGAGGTCTACCTCAATATAAGGTAGAGGCCTACCTCAATATAACGTGAGGTCTTCTCGTTTCGACTATAGCGTGAGATCTACCGCAGCATCGAACTATAATATATTGTATGTGTATACATATTTAAACCTTATGTTACCATTTATATATCTATATACTATTTATATTATATTAAAGGCAGAGAGGTAAAAATAAGCACGCTATCAAATACAATACATACATTTATTTTAGCGATAAACACTTCGTACACAGTATCTTCTAGGAATGACATGAATATTTACGAGTATATCTACTGTATATACTATTAATATCTATATTAAAGGCAGGTAAAATAAACACGCTATCAAATACAATAGTACATCTATTTTAGCGATAAATAATTCGTATATCTTCTAGGAGTGACACGAATAGGTCACTGGATTTTTTTCTCATCATCTTCCAGCAAAATGATATCAAGATGTGACTGGAACAGCTACCAACACCTCGCATTTTTATTGAGAATCATCGTTTTAACATCCAACCACGATCGTTTGTAATGACGCGCCGCTGGTCAAAACCAGTCTGGCCGTTACGCAACTACTCTATTCTAACAAATTTGGGAATAGAATTCCCACGGGCTTTTTGGGCTAGCCCGTTTGGAGGGTGATTCGATGTATGAGAGTGTGTGGCTTTGGTCACGCCCACTCATACATCTACTAGATCTGCATACTAATGTGATATATGTATGCACATCACGGTGAATGCACCCTTTCTAACATTATCAATGTGTATACATGTATTACTAAAGTCTGTCTGTCACAGCATGTACATAATTTCACACTATCAGCTCTTGTCTGTGGCCTTCTAGGTCCATCAGAGCAACAATAGCTTAGACTACACCACTACAGTATAACGAAAGAAAATAATACACTAAATGAAAAACACAAGCACCTTTTCATGCAAAACAGATGTAACTTTGATGCTGAACACAAAAACATAATTATTGTCGCGACTCACCTTTGGGCCAGGCTAGTTGCAACATAAAAAAAGGCCACCATGCACAGCACAGTTCAGATGAATGGCAGAGAGTTCAGACAGGATAATTAAACTCTTCATTAAAATTAAATATTATTACAAAACAAAAATAACACATACAACATAAATGAACAAAGAATAATATTATATCAACACATACGATATGAAATAGATCAGGTTAATTACCAAGTAATTGTTGAATGCACTTACTCATATGTTTGCAGCACGTAAGAACAGATGGGCAAAACAAAGTCTTGATCATGGTGTAGACTAGTCTTGATACCGGTTACTGAGGTTACACCAGTGGTCTCAGGGGACAAATAGGTAGTTTGAGGTAAAGATTATGGATGATAACTTCTGGTAGGGGAAGTTTGTGGTAGTTCTTCTGGTAGTCAGGAACAAGTAAGAGGATGATGTTTTGTAAATTGATTAAATAAGAGAGTGTCTAGTCACTTGTAGTCCAGCAGCAATCTGGAGAATGTCTGATACAATTCAAGAAAACATGATGGCTAGGTACTTTGCATGGAGGTGGGCAATGTTGTGGTCCAAAGAAGTAGTTTAGCAGATTTGTCATAATCGACGATGGTAGAAGAATTCCTACGTAGATTCAGGTGGGCCCTGGGCATCTGTTTCTTTTCTTGTCGTCTCGGGTCTTTTCTCGTTCTGGAGTTGTCTCTGGTCTCTCTGCTTCTCTCTGGTCTCTGCCCCTATATTGCCCTTTTATACTCCCGGGTATGGGAGCTGATGTTTCAAATATGGCAAAACATCCGTAAAGTGGCCATTTAAAGATCTTCAGCCAATGGGAAAGCAGAGTGAGCTTTTCCTGTCAAATTATGATGTTTCTGAGCTTGGCATTATCTGATAATACATAATGGGGCACACTCCAACAGACGGGTATTGTGCAATGTTTAACATTTCAAGAAATATATATTTATACATTAGGGAATACAAAATTATAACATTCATGCAAGGTGTGCTTTAAAATTACAAACAAGAGACCTAAAGTCTGAAAAATGCTAACATTGTACCAATATATAAAGGAGGAAACAAGGAACCAACTAACTATAGGCTAGTCTCACTAACAAGCACTATAGCCAAAATTTGTGAGAAAATCATCAAGAATAGATGGGTAAAACACCTGGAAGACAACAATATAATAAACCTAAGACAATTTGGGTTCAGACAAGGAAGATCATGTACCACAAACTTAATATGTTTCTACTCAAGATTGATAGACATAGTGCAAGAAAGGAATGGATGGGCTGATTGTGCCTTCCTGGACTTACAAAAAGCTTTTGACAAAGTACCACACAAAAAATTATTAAATAAACTGGAACATATAGGAGGGATACAAGGGAACCTACTAAAATGGATGGAGGACTTCCTGATTGGTAGAAAGATGAGAGTAGTGCTCAGAGAAAAATATTCAGATTGGAAAGAGGTAATCAGTGGAGTGCCGCAAGGATCTGTATTGGCTCCAATAATGTTTGCTATTTATGTGAATGACATGGATGATGATGTGAAATGTTACATGAGCTTCTTTGCAAACGATGCCAAACTGTTAAGGAAAGTAAAAAATGAAAAGGATTGCGAATCACTGCAGGAAGACCTGAATAAGGTATGGAACTGGAGTCAGAAATGGGAAGCGGACTTCAATATTAAGAAGTGTAGCATAATAGAGTTTGGAAAAAGCAAAAACAGAATATCAGGACAATATGAAATTGTAACCAAGGAGGTTAAAGAAGGAGAGATCCGAAAAAGATTTGGGTGTAATTATCTCAAACGACTTGTCCTATGACAAACATATAAACAAAATTGTTGGAGAATCCTACAACTTGTTAAGATCAATAAAAGTGGCATTTACATATTTGGACAAAGAAATTATTTTAAAAAAATATTAGTCACACTGATAAGCCACCTATCTCCATCCCTAGCCATCTGGTAACTAAATTCTGTGTATCTTGTGGAGACTTTTGGAAATGTCTAAATTCCAATCTATAAGTCTCTGGTGTAAGCTTACATGCTGTTAGGACCTGCACTTCCACGTTATCATATTCAGTGTTTGCTTCATTTACAGATGCCTACACTTTTTGAGCTCTACCTATAAACTTTGTTTGGATGAGTAAACTCCAACAATTCCTATCTACTCCTAATTGGTTCAGAATCTTTTCTGTTTGTTCAAAGAAAACCTCTGGTTCATCTTCTGAAAATTTGGTAGGATACTAGTGTACTTAGAAACCTTGAAGGACTTTGCTTCCTTCTTAATGGTGGGTTTAATTTCAGTTTGGATGCAAGCTAATTCCACTTCTTTTTCAGCCCCAACTTTAAATTTGTCAGCCTCAATTCTTTCCATTTTGTTCATGCCTCAATTTTAAATCTTTCCATTTCTGCCTCTATCTCTAATCTTCTGAACATGATCTGTGCATCTATCTCTTGAACAATGTGAATATGACCTAAGGCATCCTGATCTCATACCTCTTCAACTAAAATTTTGACCAACTCTTGAAAAAGATCTTTCTTTTTTCTCTTACCATCTAACTTTAGATCGTATTCTGTAGCAATGCTTACTAATTGAGCTTTTGTAGCTTCTAATATATCAATGGAGGGATTCTCCACAGTTTTTCAAAAGACATTTTTCTACAAATATGTAATTCCAATGAGCAGCTTACTCACTGCCTGAATTATCTTTTTGTTCTGGCAAGGGTTGCCAAATTTCTTGTCACAACTCACCTATGGGCCAGGCTAGTTGCAACATAAAAAAAAAAAAATTGGCCATGCGCAATTCAAACGAATAAGAGAGAGTTCAGGCAGGATAATGAAATTCTTTGTTAAAATTAAATATTATTACACAAAAATAAAACATACAGCATAAATGAGCATAGAAAAATAACATTATATCAATATATATGACATGAAATAGATCAGGTTAATTACCAATTGTTGAGTGTGCTTATGTTTGCAGCACATAAGAACAGATGGGCAAAACAAAGTCTTGATTATGGTGTAGACTAGTCTTGATACTGGTTGCTGAGGTTGCACTAATGGTCTTGGGGGACAAATATAGTTTGAGGTGAAGATTATGGACAATAACTTCTGGTAGAGGAAGTTTCTGGTAGTTCTTCTGGTAGGTGAACCTTCTGATAGTTGGGAACAAGTAAAATTGTGGATGATGTTTCATAAATTTAGAAAATAACAGTGTCAAGTCACTCATAATCCAGCTTCAATCTAGAGAATATCTGATACAATTCAGGAAAACATGAAGGCTGGGCACTTCGCATGGAGAAGGACAATGTTGTGGTCCAAAGGACTTGTTTAGCAGAGTTGTCATAATCAACAAAGGTAGAATTTCTATATAGATTCAGATGGGCCCTGGGTGGCTGCTTCTTTTCTTGTCTTCTTGGTTCTATTCTCATTCTGGAGCTGTCTCTGGTCTCTCTGCTTCTCTCTGTTATGAAAAATACACTCACCTTATTACAAGGCTTTATTTGATATAAAATCTATACCGTTCTCTGAAAACAGAGAAGAAATGGTAAAGGAATATCAAGCACAAAACATAAATATAAACACACAAACCTGACATAAACATAAACACAACAGTATATTATACACATATACATATAAAACATATACATATAACAACTCATAACAATATAATACTGATGCTACATACAGAATTGTTAACACACACCTTTACAGGGAGAACACTGGCTGAATACTGACTGCTGGAAAACAACATGGCTGCCATTCAAATGCTTCCCACACAGTGTTGCCAGATCAATGATTACAATAGTGTTGCCAGATTAATGATTACAATACACAGTGTCGCCAGATCAATTATTATGATACAGTACTACCATAACATTCTCCCTCTACCTAAAAAAAAAAAAAAAGAAATCTAGTACAGTCATTACAGATCCAAGCGATAAGGTGGGCGACATATATGACCAGACCTTCGTATTGCAGGAGCCTCCTCACCAGGTTGGGCAGGGCCTGGAAGTGTTGAAGTAGCATGTGGAGCCTTGTCACCTCCTTTAGTAGGAGTAGCATCAATTGGCTCCCTTGGAGAAGCAGACATTTTCTGCAACATCCACAAGGGTATCTTGGGATTCCTCATTAAAAGGGGTCTTAACTGGAACTAAGTGCTGAGTGGATACTATAGTCTCTTCAACTTTTTGGTTGCAAATGTGGGCATAATGTGGATTTGCCTGAAGGAGCTCCACTTCTTCAACAAGAGGGTGTGTCTTGCTCATCTGAACATGACACTTTAAGAGAACTGGTCCAGGATGACATAACCAAGAGGGCACTGAAGCTCCAGTAGAGGAGCGACATGAATAGTTCAGCAGGCTCTCGTGTGGGGTAGCATTCGTAGTCGTGCATAATAATGAATGAATGGTATGAAGAGCATCAGGTAGAACAGATTGCCAACATTGAGTAGTTAGACCACGGGACTTGAGAGCCATTGTAATTACATACATACATACATATACCAAGGCTTTTTCCCCCTTACAAGGGGGGTAGCCAAAAAGAAAAAGGCATAAAATCATTCCCATCCATTCCATCCCTCAATACACTCCACACCCCTCCACCCTCCCTCTTATCTTAGTACCTCCTGAATGACGGGTCATCCCTGCACCTTGTCCACTGCCCTGGGTCAGAAGCAGTGTCACAAGACACAGCACATCCACAGCAAGGCCGCTTCATTAAATCAGCGACCCCCGTCTCCATCCCCCCATTGTATAAAATGAGAGGACAGGCAGAAATCCCTTTGGGCTGCATCAAATTTTGATCACACATACTACCTCACCCCCCATCCACCCGCCCATTCCACCTCATGCTATCACAACATCATCCATATACAACCATTCTCCATTCACCCCTGTCTTCTGTCCTCTCCCGTCCTTCCTCAACAGACATTCCCCTCTTCCCCAAAGCCCCCTTCACCCCATCCATCCACCTCATCCTAGGACGTCCCATCATGTTCACTCCCTCCACATCTGCCTTCCATACCTCTTTTACTAGTCTTTCTTCACTCATTCTTTCGATGTGTCCAAACCATCCTAATATTCTTTCATCAACCCTATCTCCCAGCTCCTTTTCCACCCCTGTTCTCCTCCTCACCTCCTCATTTCTCACTCTATCTAGCCTAGTAACCCCCATCATACTTCTCAGACACCTCATCTCAAACACATTCAAACTCCTTCTCTCTTCTTCTCTTATGTTCCATGTTTCTGGCCCATACAGTGCTGTTGGCACAATCACTCCTTCATACAGTCTCCTCTTAGCATCCATTCCCAAATGTCTATTCCTCATTACACTCTTTAATCCACCAAGGCATTTACTCGCTTCTCTCAATCTACATTCTACCTCCACTTTCACTCCACCTTTCCCTGCCACATTTGCACCCAAGTATCTAAAACTATCCACTTCCTCCAGTTGCTCTCCCTTAATGCTCACTTCCAGTCTGCTGCCACTTTCACCCCTTGTACATCTCATCACCTTACTTTTACCCACATTTATCTTTAGCTTTCTTCTATCACATACTCTCCCAAACTCTGCCACCAACTTCCTCAATCCCTCCTCCGATCCTGCCACAAGCGCAGTGTCGTCCGCAAACAACAGCTGGCTCACCTCCCACTTTTCTCCATTTTCTTTAACCATCTCCAATCCCTTGCCCACTACCCTTGCATTTACCTCTCGCACCACCCCATCCATGTATAAGTTGAACAGCCAGGGCGACATAACGCATCCTTGACGAAGTCCCACCTTTACCTCGAACCACTCACTCTCTCCATTCCCAATCCTGACACAAGGTCTACTATTCTCATAAAAACTCTTGAGAGCTCCCAGAAGCTTTCCTCCTATCCCGTATATCTGCATAACCTCCCACAGTGCCTTCCTGTCTACCCTATCATAAGCCTTTTCCAGATCCATAAAAGCCCAAAAAACATCCTTCCCCTTTCCTATAGCTTTCTCACATATCTGTCTTACCATAAAGATCTGATCTACACAACCTCTACCTATCCTAAATCCACACTGTTCCTCACCAATTACTCCTTCTGTTCCTCTCCTAATCCTCTCAACCAAGATCCTCCCATAAGCCTTTCCAACTACACTTAACAAGCTAATCCCTCTGAAACTACTACATTCACACTTGTCCCCTTTTCCCTTGTAATTGCTTTCCATATTTTATCATTAAACTGCTCCACTTGGCCATTTCCTTGGGGGTTGTAGCTTGTGGTTCTGCTGCAGGAAATATCTTTACTAATCAAAAACTCTTGCAGTTCTTTGCTCGGGAAAGATGATCCCCTGTCTGAGTGAATGTAAGCAGGCATGCCAAAATTAGAAAATAACTCAGAAAGACAGCTAATCACAGTCGAAGTAGTCATATTTGCACAAGGGAATACAAAAGGAAATCTAGAGTATTCATCTACAATGTTAAGGAAATATCAATTTCTGTCAGTGCTGGGCAAAGGTCCTTTGAAATCTATATTCAATCGCTCAAAAGGTTGAGTAGCTTTTATGAGATGAGTCCTTTCTAGCTGATGAAAGTTTGCTTTGATTTCTGCACATAATTTACACAATCTGGTCACCCGTCCAACATCTTCCACTAAGTAGGGCATATTCTTAGACTTACCAAAATGGTGCAAGCAGGTGACCCCAGGATGACACAAAGCCTTGTGGAGTGTTACTAGTGATTCCTGTCCATCACATGCTGCCCACAGTGGGACCTAAAGAATATATCAGGGGAAATATTTTCTAGACCAGGTTGATACATAATCTAAAAGTCGTAGCTAGATAGTTCCATTCCCCAACGTAATATCTTATTGTTCTTTATTTTACTCTTATGCTGCTTGTCAAACATAAACCTCACAGATCATTGGTCAGTCCTTATAATGAAACACCTGCCTGTCAGAAAATGCCTCCAATGGCAAACTGCTTCAATGATGGCCTGGGCTTCTTTTTCTATAGAAGCATAGCACTTCTCAATTCCACACAGTGTTCTTGAAAAGAAGGCTACTGGACATCCATCCTGGGAGAGAATTGCTGCGATGGCAACTTCTGAAGCATCAGTTTCTACTTCAAATGGCTGCGACTCATCTATTGCTTGAACTACTGAATTTTCAATGTCCTGCTTGAGAGTGTTAAAGGCTGCTTCTGCTTCCTTGGTCACAGGGAATACAGTGGTGGTGCTCAGGGGGCAGATTTTGCTCATGTAGTCATATATCCAGTGTGAGTAGTATGCAAAAAGGCCCAGGGTTTGGTGGAGTGATTTCTTGTATTGAGGCACTGCCAAATCCTGTAGGGGTTGAAGTCGTTCAGGGTCTGGATGTTTTTCACCACCTTCTACCACATAACCAAGAATTCTAAGCCGTTTTGTTGAAAATGTACACTTTTCCTTGTTGTAACTTATGTTTTTCTTCTTAGCAGCCTCCAGGAACTTAATGAAGTTAGCATCATACTCCTCGTGTGTCATGCCACAAATGGTCACATTATCCAAGTATGCATAAGTTCTAGTGAGTTGCTCCTCTTGAATAAATGAATCCATGATCCACTGGAAGCAAGATACCCCATTGGTGACCTCAAAAGGAATACGAGTAAACTGGTACAGACCACCACCAGCCTCAAATACTGTGTAAGGTTTATCTTCTTCCCTAATGGGAACTTAATGATAGGCATTTTGTAAATCAATAGTGCTGAAAACTAGGTACTGAGCAATTTTATTCACTGTATTATCAATACGAGGTAGAGGGTAGCTATCAAGCAATGTGAATTTATTGATAGTCTCTGAGTAGTCAATGGCCAGTCACCACCTTTTGAGAACATCTTTGACAACAATGACTTATACATGCCAGGGAGAATTACTAGGTTCTATTATACCCTCCTTCAGCAATCTCTTAATTTCTTTGTCGACAAACATCCAGTCCTTATATGAATAGCAGCGTGACCTTGCTGATATAGAACAGCAATCAGCTGTAAGGTTAGCAAACAGCTTTGGTGGGTCCACCTTTATGGTACTAAATTCACAAATAACAAGAGGAGGTAGGTCTCCCCCACACCTCAGAGTAACACTATCATGCATCTTCTGGAAGTCTTGACCAAGAATCACATCTGAGCACAGTTGTGGCAAAAACATTAAAAACATACCTTTATAATCCTGGCCATTAACTCTGAGGTCTACTTGGCAAAACCCTGATATCTAAGTAGAGAGAGATGTTGTTGCCATAGACACTGCACCCAATTAGTGATGGACAATCAAGGAGTGGCACTTAACTAGGTCTGGGTGAATGAACCTTTCAGAGCTGCCACTGTCCACAAGTCCATCCACCTCTGTTCCATTGATAAAGACTTTTACAACTGCCTTTGAGTGATCTTGGGGTAGCTGCAGAAGTAACTGTTACTAGTGTTGCATAGTTACTGGAGTCTGTATGTGCACTAGCTCTTGTTGATGGTTTGGCTTTGCACACTTTGGCAAAGTGACCTTTCTTCTGACATCTATGGCACACTGCTTCATGTGCAGGACACCTTGAGTGGGGATGCCATGAAAGACCACAGAAGAAACACTTAGCATCTATAGCAGCAGCCACAGGCTCAACAGTAACTTCTCGGCTGGTACTTGGGTCAGGAGTTGCATCACTTTCCACTTGAGATGGCTGAGTACTGTACATTTCAGAATTCCTTTGAGCTGAATCCAAAGCTCTTGCTTGATCAAACATAGTGCATAGGTCCAGAGTTTTATTCTCCAGGAGGCATTGCCTTATTGCTGGTGACTGCAGCCCACATATAAAGGCATCCCGGATGGACTCTTCACAATATTGAACAGCTGTTACAGCCTGGAAATTATAATCCTTACTCAGAATTTTCAAAGCTTGAAGGTACTCACCTAAGGATTCACCAGCCTGTTGGCAGCAAGTTCCAAGGCAGTGGCATGCAAAAACTTCATTTATGGGCTTGACATACTGTGACTTTAAGATTTTGATAGCACTATCATAGGTGGTACATTCAGAAATTGTCTCATAGATTTTTGGTGACACAAAGTTGGTAAGTAAACCCAGTTTGTCAATGTTTTCCTGAGGAAGGGCACTCAAGAAGTTTTCAAGTCTTGAACCAATGTTTCCATTCCTGGGCAGCTATTGACAAGGATGGGTCACAATCTAGCCTCTCTGGTTTGAGTAGACATTCCATATTGTAGCCTCTGTTTACCAGTGGTGTAGTAGTCCTTGAGTCAACTCCAGTGCCACACGATAAGAATTTTATGTTGAGTAAATTGTTGTGAAAAATACACTGACCTTATTACAAGCTTTTATTCAACATAAAATCTATACCATTCTCTGAAAACAGAGAAGAAATGGTATAGGAATATCAAGCACAAAACATAAATATAAACACACAAACCTGACATAAACATAAACAAACACAATAGTATATTATACATACATACATACATACACCAAGGCTTTTTCCCCCTTACAAGGGAGGTAGCCAAAAAGGAAAAGGCATAGAATCATTCCCACCCATTCCATCCCTGAATACACTCCACACCCCTCCACCCTCCCTCTTCCCTCTTATCTTAGCACCTCCTGGATGATGGGTCATCCCTGCACCTTGTCCACTACCCTGGGTCAGAAGCAGTGTCGCAAGACACAGCACATCCACAGCAAGGCTGTTTCATTACATTGGCGACCCATATACATATATAACCCATATCAGCGCCACATATACATATATAACACATATACATATAACTCATAACAATATAATACTGATGCTACAAACATACAGAATTGTTAATACAAAAGATGCGGGGAGTTAAAAGACAAGAGGGACAAAGCTTGGATAAAATGGAAAAAAGACAAAAGACCTGAAAAATGGAAAATATATACTAGTTATAGAATTGAATATGTACAAGTGTGCAAAGCAGAAAAGAGAAAGTATGAAAAAGATGTCATAGAAAAATGTAAAGATCAACCAAAACTATTTTACAGATTTGTAAACAACAAACTGAAAAACAAACAAGAATTAGAGAAACTACGACAAGGAGGAGTTGAATACACAGAGGAAATACAAATGGCAGAAATTATGAACAAGCATTTTAAATCGGTGTTTATAAGGGAGAACATACAACCCAGAGATATCGAGTGGGAGGAGAAAGGCCCCCCTATGAAAGAGATAGAAATGACAAGGAATGAAATAATGAACCACTTGAGTAATCTCGAAGTCAGAAAATCACATGGACCAGATGAAATGGCAAACTGGATTTTGAAAGAATGCAGGAATGAACTAACAGACAAAATACATAGTCTAATAAGCAGTTCAATGAAAGAAGGAAAAGTTCCAGAAGATTGGAAAAGAGCAAATATAGTACCAGTATATAAGGGGGGAAACAAGGAAGACCCTACTAACTATAGACCGGTCTCTCTTACAAGTGCAATAGCTAATATCTGTGAAAGAATCATCAAAACTAGTTGGGTAAGGCATCTGGAAAAAACAAAGTACTAAATCCAAGGTAATTTGGATTTAGACAAGGACGATCATGTGTCACAAATTTAATGTGTTTCTATTCAAGGCTAATAAATGTAATACAAGAAAGAGATGGATGGGCTGATTGTGCATTTCTAGACCTAAAAAAAGCTTTTGATAAGGTGCCACATAAAAAATTACTAAAGAAATTAGAAACTGCAGGAGGAATATGGGGCAAATTGCTAAAGTGGATGGAAGACTTCTTGCATGAAAGAAAAATGAGAGTGGTGATAAGAGACAAACACTAATTGGGATGAAGTGATTAGTGGAGTTCCACAAGGAATGGTTCTGGCCCTAATAATGTTTGCTATATATATTAATGATATGGATAAAGGAATTGAAAGTTATATGAGCTTCTTTGTGGACAATGCAAGTGTTGAAAAAAGTGAACACTGTAGAAGATAGTGAGTCACTGCAGAGTGATCTGAATAAAGTATGGGAATGGAGTAGGAAGTGGGAGATGGAATTCAATATTAAGAAGTATAGTATAATGGAATTTGGGAAAAGCAAAAAAAGAATAGTGAGATCATAAAATTGGGAGAAGAAATTAAAAAAGTAGAAAATGAGAAGGACATGGGAGTCATTATTATGAATAATATATTCCCTGAGAAACATATATTCAAAATATATGGAGAAACTTATAATTTAATAAGAACAAAGTGGCATTTACATACCTGGACAAAGAAATGGTGAAGAAAATACTGGTCACTTTGATAAGACCAAGATTGGAGTATGCAGTGACGTGGTCACCAAGTACAAAAAGATTTCTAACAAAACTTGAAAGAATACAAAGAGCAATTACAAAATTGGCACCAACACTCTCAGAATTATCATATGAAGAGAGACTAGCATAACTTGAGCTACAGACATTAGAGCAAAGAAGAGAGGAGACTTGATAACTATTTATAGAATCATGAAAGGCATAGAAACTATTGATAGAGAGCATATAATAAAATGGAATAGTAGAGATACAAGAAGACATGGAAAGAAAATCAAGACAGTTATAGAAGAGACCTAAAAAAGAACAGCTTTCCCCACAGGGTAATAGACATTTAGAATAAGTTAGATGAGAAGGTAGTGTGTGCAAAAGCAATACACGAATTCAAAAACAGTCTAGATAAAACGAGATATGAAGACAGGACACTACAAGCATAGCTCCCCTTACCGTAAAATACAACTAGGTAAATACACCTTTACAGGGAGAACACTGGCTGAATACTGACAGCTGGAAAACAACATGGCTGTCATTTAAATGCTTCCCACACAGTGTTGCCAGATCAATCATTACAATACATAGTGTTGCCAGATCAATGATTACAATGCACAGTGTTGCCAGATCAATGATTACAATGCAGTACTACCATAACAGTCTCTGCTCCTCTCTGGTCCCTGCCTCCGCATCACCCTTTTATACACCTGGGTATGAGAGTTGATGTTTCAAATATGGCAAAACATCCATAAAGCAGCAGTTTAAAGATCTTCAGCCAACGGGAAAGCAGAGTGAGCTTTTCCCACCAAATTATGACATGTTTCTGAGCTTGGTATTATCTGATAATACGTAATGGGGCACACTCCAACCAACAGCTGCCTGGTTGTTTACATACGGGAGGGGAGTGTCGGAGTGACTGAAATGTAGTCTCTGTATCTTAGTTCAATTATTATAATGACAAGATCAGTGATAACAATGGATGAAATAAATGAAGAATTCAGTGATAAGGAAACGGCAAGGCGATGTCTTGACGTAAGTACAATAGAGTCCCCACTTGGTGTAATTAAAAAAAGAATGTGTCTAAATGAGACCCCAAAAACATACCAAAGATTGGATAGAGGTGTCTTCTCGGGGTTTAATAGAGAAAATAGTAATATATATATGGATAGAGAACCTAGGTTTAAAAATATTATAAGAAATAGAGAAATAAATGAGTTGTTAGATGAAATAATTGATCTGAGAAGTGAATGCAAAAGTATATATAAGGAAGTAGCTATATTAAGAAAAGCCAATGAAGAAAATAATAGGGAAATAGATGAATTGAAAATGGAACTGAATAGGATAAAGGGAGAAAATATAAGACTGAAAAATGAAGATATGAATAGGAATGAGGCATTAAAGAAAGAGATGTAGGATCAAATACAGGCGGTGACTGAGAAAATGGAAGAAAAGATTAAAGAAAATGACTTTCAAGAAATTAAGAAACAGTGGAAGGTGGAACAGGAAAATAAAAAATTATCTTTCAAGGAAATAGTGGAACAACAAGTTAAGGAGAATGCGAAAGAAACGGTAATCCAAGTGATTAAAGAGAAAGGAAATTTGGTTATGGATACAGTGGAAAAAAAAGATGCAGTGATTTACGATATCAAAGAAAAGCATGATGTTCCTAGGTATCAGAGAGAAAGAGAAGAAAAAGAGATCACAAAAGAGATTCTGAAGGAGATTCAAGAGGAGAATCAAACCCTGGATAAAGAAATTGAGGAAACATATAGGATGGGTAGATACTCAAAAGAAACACAATATAGGCCACTAAAAGTAAAACTTAGGTCACAATTGATAGCAGAGGAAGTACTATCCAAAACAGCAAAACTAGCAAATAGTGAAAATCACAAAAACGTATGGATAAAGAAAGAAATGTGTGAAGAAGAAAAAGTAAAAGAAAATTTTAGAAGTGAGGTGAAGGAAAAGAATGAAAAGAGAAACAAGAATGAAAAGAATGATTCTTTTTTGGAAAGTGGTGGACCTGAGGCTGAGAAAATGGTATATCATGAAGAAGGAAACAAAACAGACAGAAAAAGAAGAGAAAGAAAAAAATTAAAATTAGCCTATACCAACATTGATGGAATGATCTCAGGAATGAATGAACTGAATGATTACCTGGCATCAGAAAAGCCGGACATAATGGGAATAGTGGAAACTAAATTGAAAGGGAATCTACCACCTAACACTGTGGGACAAGGTCTATACAACTGCTGGATGAAGCATAGAAATGAAAAACAAGGAGGGGGAGTACTATTTCTGACCAAGAAAGACTTAAATGTGACAAAAATAACAGAAGGAAGAAACAATATAGGGTCAATCATTATAAGAATAGAAAACAACCACATGAAAAGTAGAAAATTTGTAGTAGTGTATGTGCCCCCTAAAACACAGGCCTGGACAGAACACGATCATTCCAAATTGTTAGAAGATACAAAACATGAACTAACTGATATACTGAAAGAGGAAATACAGTAATTATGGGTGATTTTAATTCAAAAGAAATATGTTGGGAAGAAATGACAGTGAGGGGTGGAGAGGACATATGGGGCAGCATGCTACTCGATATGACCATTGAATACACAATGACTCAATGGATAAAGGAAAATACCAGATACAGAAACAATGAGGAACCTTCGAGACTGGATTTAGTACTTACATCGGAACCTGAAATTGTAGACAGAATAGATTACAAAACACCATTAGGAAAGAGTGACCATGTACTAATAGAATTCAAACTAAAAGAGCAAATAGACCTAAGAAGAAATGAGAAACATAGAATTGGAAGACCAATGTATAACAAAACAAATTTTGAGAAACTTGGAAAATTCTTTTGCAGTGCAAACTGGGAAAAATTCCTAAATGAAGAAACAAGGATGGATGGAAGAAAAATGGAATATACTATATGAAATTTATAATGAGAGTGTGATCAAATATGTTCCAAAACAAAAGCAAGAAAGAATATATATAAAGAACTGGTACAACAAAAAATGTAGTGAAGCCAAGGATAAAATGGAAAAAAGACCCCCCCCCAAAAAAAAAAGCAAATGGCAAACATACATCAAACTAAGAAAAAATTATGTAAAAACAAGCAGAGAAGAAAAGAGAAATTATGAAAAGGAAATAATAGAAAAATGCAAGGAACAACCAAAACTATTTTATAGATATGTGAATGGTAAACTAAAAAACAAACAAGAAATAGAAAAGCTGCGCCAAGGAAGTCATGAATACACAGAAGAACAAGAAATGGCAGAAGTTATGAGCAACCACTTCAAATCGGTATTCACAATTGAGAACTCACCTAACTGTGAGGGAATAGACAGAAATCTCCCCCAATGAAGGAAATAACTGTAACAAAGAAGGAAATCAGTGACCAAATAAAAAACCTTGATGTTAGAAAATTGCATGGTCCAGATGGAATTGCAAATTGGATACTGAAGGAATGCATAGACAAATTAACAGGTAAAATACACACAATAATTAAATGCTCACTCAAAGAAGGAAAAGTACCACAAGACTGGAAAAATGCAAACATTGTACCAATATATAAAGGAGGAAACAAGGAAAATCCAACTACAGTCCGGTCTTCCTAATAAGCACAGTAGCTAAAATATGTGAAGAAAAATCTATACTAAACCCGAGCCAATTTGGATTTAGACAGGGAAGATCATGTACAACAAGCCTAATCTGCTTCTATTCAAGACTAATAGATATAATAGATAGAGAGATGGATGGGCAGACTGTGCCTGTCTAGATCTACATAAGGCATTTGACAAAGTACCACACAAGAAATTAATAGGAAAATTAGAATCAATAGGTGGCATTGCAGGTAAGTTATTAGAATGGATGAAAGATTTCCTGACTGGGAGAAAAATGAGGGTAGTAATTAGAGACAAATACTCGAAATGGGAAGAAATGATAAGTGGTGTTCCACAAGGGTCAGTGCTGGCTCAAATCATGTTTGCCATATACATAAATGACATGGACAAAGGAGTTGAATGTTATATGAATTTCTTCGCAGATGACGCAAAAATATTAAAGTATCAACAGAAGAGGACTGTGACTCATTACAATCAGACCTGGACAAAATCTAGAAATGGACTCAAAAGTAGGAAGTGAACTTCAATATCAAGAAGTGTAGCATAATGGAGTTTGGAAAAAGCAAAAACAGAATTTTAAAAAATTACAAAATTGGTGAAAAAGAAATAAAAAAAGTGCACTCGGAAAGGGACCTTGGAGTGATAATCAGCAAAGACATGACACCAGATAGACATATAAACAAAAGTCAGTGAAACCTACAACCTACTAAGGTCAATGAAAGTGGCATTTGAATACTTGGATAAAGAAATGATAAAAAAAATATTAGTCACATTGATTAGATCAAAACTGGAATATGCAACGACACTATGGACATCCAGTACTAAAAAGAATATAAGGACACTAGAAAGCATACGGAGAGGAACAACAAAGTTGGCACCAGCTCTTTCCAAATTAACATACGAACAAAAATTATCAAAATTAGAACTACTAACACTAGAGCAAAGAAGAGAAAGAGGTGATCTGCTGACTATATTTAGATTCATGAAAGGAATGGAAATCCTTGACAGAAAAATTTACTAAAAAATGACAATGGAAAAACAAGATGTCATGAAAAGAAACTCAAAAAGGACAACTACAGAAGAGATCGGAAAAAGAACAGCTTCCCACACAGTGCTGGATATATGGAAAAACTTAGATAAAAAAAGTGTGTGCAAATACTATTCAAGATTTTAAGAAAAAACTTGATGCTGAAAGATACAAAGACGGGTCACCACGAGCATAGCTCCTTTCCTGTATAATACAACTAGGTACAACTAGTGACTCCTCCAAGGTGTTGTGCAATGTTTAACATTTCATGAAATATATGTTTATACATTTGGGAAGACAATACAAGATTTTAACATATATCCATAAATTACAAACAGGAGACTTTATTCACACAAAGGCATGACACAGAACAACCACATGATTATTAATGTTAAGGACATGACAATTATGAACATTAATGAAAAAACTAGAGAGCAGGTGGGACTTGAGTTTTACTAACATTGCAAATCATCAACAAATTCAGCAGCCACCTCTGCATCCAGTGAAGGTTTTCTCCACACACCACACTAAATTATATGCCACACTGGGATATGAAAAGATGATTTTTCAGCACTTCCTCTTTCTCTGCAATGGGCAGTGTATGATGATTGAGCTTCATACCACTTTTTTTTTCTTCTTCTTTTTCTATTTTATGCCTGGATCCATATTTGGGATTATACAGCAACAGATGTATAAAAACAAGTGACTGTCTGATACTAATGTCTGGAGTACTGCAGCAGTGTGACACTGCCCACTAGCACTAGTCTGATACTGCATGTCCAGCATGTGGCAGACTGCAGCAGTGTTGCCAATACACTGGTTTGGAATTACCATACTGGGCACTTTGAAAGTGTGCTCATTGACTGCATGAAGAATGCCACCAAAGAAACTGAAGTTTCTGAATAATCAATATCATAACAGGTCTTCAGTCCTTAACTGGTGTTGGTATTATCTGAAAAAGTATTTGTGATCTACTTTCCTTTTTATAATACTTCAATGAGATTGCTTGTTGTTACCTTTTGCACATATGACACAAGCAAGACTTAAGGCCTGAGAAACAGCTTTTCAGGACAGATTCTAATGCATCAATCATGTTAAAGAGGGCTGGATACTTGTTACTGCACAAGTCACGCTTGAAATTGTTCCGTAAGAGCAGAACAAATTGAAAGGAACCTTGGAAGGTGTTGAGGATATCTGTAACAGCCCTGTGGATCATGAAAAAATAAATTAGTAATAAGAATGTGATTTTTTTTAATGTATGTATGAGAATGTGATATGCAGATCAACATAGATCCTTAAGAAATCATTTAAGGATATATTTATAAGTTGTTTACAAGAGTTCAAGGGTCCCAATCTTTACCTTAAAGAGCCTCAACCTCATCACAGGTGATTAAACCAATACCCACATGTATTTTTAAACATATAGCAATGAAAATAATCTACATTTCTTCAGACACATTCTAATAACCAAATCCTTCCATTGGAAAAGGACTAAAATTCATTTGATACTTTTTTTTTTTTTTTTATTAGGAATGTCCCCTTTGGGGCTACAGAGAGTAGGATGCCTAGATCTATCCCCGTCCCATTCTTGTAGCCTTTTATGATTCAAGTGGGAACACTCAGTGGCAGGATTCTTCTCCCATACCATGGAGTTTGGAGAAAAAAGGAAATAAATATTCTGAGAAATGGTACAGGACAGTATTAAGAGTAGGGGGACATTTGCAGTATAATAGAGTATTATTTCTCTATGAATAGAGATTTCCTCTATCAATGACAAAATGATGCGTGGCTCTGGTCCACAGGGTGCCCCATATAAACTCTACAGTATCAGCTGCATGCTACTGAGCAGCTTTTAACTCCTACAATAACATGCAGCCAATACCCCAGATGGGGTATTGGACGGATGGGGCAAAAGGGGCACTGGGAAAGAGGGGAATGTCTGTTGAGGAAGGAAAGGAGACAACAAGATAGGGGTGAGTGGAGAATGGTTGTGTATGGATGATGATGTGATGCATGGAAGGGAGTGGATGGGGAATGGGAGGATAGGGAGAATGTGTGAATGATATTTTGACACAGCCTGATGGGATTTCTCCCAGTCTACTCTTTTCCTGCATGAGGGGACAGAGAGAAGGTCACCAATTAAATGAAGTAACCTCACTGTGGATGTGCTGTCTTCATACACTGCTTCTGACACGGGGCAGTGGGTGAGATGCAGGGATGGCCCATCATCCAGGAGGAGCCAAAATGGGAGGGAGGGGGGGGTGAATGGGGTGGAATATGTGGGAATGGAATGGGTTGCATTGGTTTTATGCCTTTGTTTTTGGCTACCTCCTTTGTAAGAAGAAAGCTATTGGTGTATATGCCCCCAAGTATTTCCACTTGGATCATAAGAGGCAAGAAAAACAGGGATTGGGACCAGGCATCCTTCTCCCTGTAGCCCCAAAGGGGACATTCCTAAAAAAAGTAAAGGCATAAGAGGGTCTAGGAGTTTTCCAACCAGCACCCTAAGGTTTGGGTCTTTTAATGTGCATGGATGTGGTACAGATGAGAGTAAAAGGGAAGAGATAGGTAGTATGTTTGTGAGAAGAAAGATGGATGTGTTGGCCTTGAGTGAAACTAAGTTGAGAGGGAAGGGCGAGTGTGAGTTTGGGAATGTAATTGGGAGGTATTCAGGAGTGAAGAGAGGGAGAGAAGGGGTGGCTATACTAGTAAGTGAAGAGATAGGTAAACATGTAGTGGAGTGGAAGGAGGTTTCCTCAAGGATAATGTGGATGAAGGTGAAACTGGGAAAGGAGATGTGGGTTTTTGTAAGTGCATATGGGCCTGGTAGTGAGAAGAGTGTAGAAAAAAGGGAGGCTTTTTGGATAGATTTAAATGAGTGCATAGAGGGATTAGGGAGGAACGTCAATGTAGTAGTATTGGGAGACCTTAATGCTAGGGTAGGAAATGAACCAATTGACGGAGTGGTTGGGAAATGTGGAGTTCCAGGAAAGAATCTTAGTGGAGAGTTGATGGTGGAGATGTGTCTAGAAAGAGAGTTGATGACAGCAAATACAGTATTTCGTGAGAAAGTCAATCATAAGTACACATGGGAGAGGGTGGTGGATGGAAGGATGGTAGAGTGTTAATGGACTAGATAGGAGCATAATAGGAAGAGTTAAGGATGTACATGTGCTAAGGGGAGAGAGTGGGGGAATATCAGATCATTTTTTGTTGGAAGGTAAGATGAGAGTGGAGGATAGATGGAGAAAGAGGAAAAGGACAAAAGGTAGGGAGGTGCTTAGGGTGAACTATCTACATGAAAAGGAAAAGGAGTACAAGAAGAAGCTGAAAGAGGAGTGGGGGGGAGTGTAGGATAGAGTAGAGCTAGGAGTGGAGGAGGAATGGGGATGGTTCAAGGAGGGAGTCACAAAGTGTGCAAAGATGGTATGTGGAACAAGAAGGATGGGAGGAAATAGAAGGAAGGGTAGTAAATGGTGGGATGAGGAAACAAAGAAGGTTGTAGAAGAGAAGCAAGCTTTCACAGATTGGTTACAAAATAGAATGAGTCATATGAGAGGTACAAAGAAAAGAAAAGAGAAGTAAAGCACAAGGTAAAGGAGGCAAAGAGGAGACCAGATGTGAAAAGGGGTAAGAGTATGACAGAAAATTTTGAAAGTAATAAAAAGATGTTTTGGAAAGAAATTAAGAGAGAAAGAGGAGGCAAATCAAATAGAGAAGAAAATGTAAAAGGTGTAGATGGAAAGATGATAATGGAAGAGAAGGCAATAAGGGGAAGATGGGCAGAGTATTTTAGGGAGTTGCTAAATGTGAAGGAGGATAGGAAGGGAAAGATAGTTGCAGTGGGAAGTGCTAAGAAAATGACTATGATGAGTGAGGAAAATGGAGGAGAAATAAGGAAGGTACAGTGATGGTGGACTGGCTGGTGGACTGGCTGGTGAAGTTATCTAATGTTTGCTGGAGAGAGGGTAGAGTGCCAGAGGACTGGAGGAGTGCCTGTATAGTTCCACTTTACAAGGAAAAAGGGGACAAGTGTGAGTGTGGTAGTTTCAGAGGGATTAGTTTGTTAAGTATAGTTGGGAAGGCTTATGGGAGGATCTTGATTGAGAGGATTAGGAGAGGAACAGAGGGAGTGATTGGCGAGGAGCAGTGTGGATTTAGGACAGGTAGAGGTTGCATAGATCAGATTTTTGTGGTAAGAGAGATATGTGGGAAAGCTATGGGAAAAGGTAAAGATGTTTTTTGGGCTTTAATGGATCTGGAAAAGGCTTATGACAGGGTAGACAGAAAGGCACTGTGGGGGGTCTTGCAGATATATGGGATAGAGTGGTGGACACTTGGAACAAACTGGACAATGAAATAGTGTGCACCAAAACCATTCATGAGTTTAAGAGCAAACTAGACACTACGAGATACAAAGGCAGGACACCATAAGCGTAGCTCCCCTTCCCGTAAAATACAACTAAGTGAATACAATCTCCTCTTAGCCTCCATTCCCAAATGTCTATTCCTCATTACACTTTTTAATCCATCAAGGCATTTACTCACTTCTCTCAATCTACATTCTACCTCCACCATTCCACCCTTTCTTGCCACATTTGCACCCAAGTCTCTAAAACTATCCACTTCTTCCACTTGCTCTCCCTTAATGCTCACTTCCAGTCTGCTGCCACTTTCACCCCTTGTACATCTCATCACCTTACTTTTACCCACATTTATCTTAAACTGTCTTCTTTCACACACTCTCCCAAACTCTGTCACCAACTTCCTCAATCCCTCTTCTGATCCTGTTACAAATGCAGTGTCATCTGCAAACAACAGCTGGCTCACCTCCCACTTTTCTCCAATTTCTTTAACCATCTCCAATCCCTGACCCACTACCCTTGCATTTACCTCTCACACCACCCCATCCATGTATAAGTTGAATAGCCAGGGTGACATAACACATCCCTGACAAAGTCCCAACTTTACCTCAAACCACTCACTCTCTCCATTTCTAATCTTGACACATGCTCTAATACTCTCATAAAAACTCTTGACAGCTCCTAGAAGCCTTCCTCCTATCCTGTATATCTGCAAAACCTCCCAAAGTGCCTTTCTGTCTACCCTGTCATAAGCCTTTTCCAGATCCATAAAAGACCAAAAAACATCCTTACCTTTTCCTATAGCTTTCTCACCTGTCTTACCACAAAAATCTGATCTATGCAGCCTCTACCTGTCCTAAATCCACACTGTTCCTCACTAATTACTCCCTCTCTTCCTCTCCTAATCCTCTCAATCAAGATCCTCCCAGCCTTCCCAACTACACTTAACAAGCTAATCCTTCTGAAACTAATACACTCACACTTGTCCCCTTTTCCCTTGTAGAGTGGAACTATACAGGCACTCCTCCAGTCCTCTGGCACTCTACCCTCTCTCCAGCAAACATTAAATAACCTCACCACCCAGTCCACCATCACTGTACCCCCTTTTCTTAGACATTCTTCATGGCATCCATCCAGACCAGGTGCCTTACCTGCTCTCATCATCTTAACAACTGCCTTCACTTCATCCTTCCTTATTTCTCCTTCATTTTCCTCACTCATCATGGTCATTTTCTTAGCACTTCCTACTACAACTATCTTTCCCTCCCTATCCTCCTTCACATTTAGCAACTCCCTAAAATACTCTGCCCATCTTCCCCTTATTGCCTTCTCTTCCATTATCATCTCTCCATCTGCACCTTTTACCTTTTCTTCTCTCCTTGATTTGACTCCTCTTAATTTCTTTCCAAAACATCTCTTTATTACTTCCAAATTTTCTGTCATACTCTCACCCCATTTCACATCTGCTCTCCTCTTTGCCCCCTTTACCTTGTGCTTTACTTCTCTTCTCTTTTCTTTGTACCTCTCACATGATTCCCACTGGGTGTTAGAGGAATAAAAATAATAAAAAAGGCAATCACTGTAAAAACACACAAACAAACTGCTATATACATACCATATTTCATCAGGTTTAATGAAAGCAGAGGCCACTTCTGTTGCCCAACACACTATCATTAATGTGAAGATGAACACCTTATGCCAAAATCTGGTGACAAATATTTTAGGGTATATAATACTCATGGGTGCTAGCTATACCATAATTTGAAATTTTACATTAGTTCCTAAACATAGAAATCCTACAAAATGTATTAGTGCAATGAATTACTGTCTTTACCATACAAGTAACATGTGAAATATGGTACTTTTAATATGCATGATATGGCACAAAAATAAGAAAGTTTTAAGTAGATACATACTCAACTGTGAAATCTTTCTTAGCATATTTCCTCATGCCAGATGTTGTTTGTCTCCGTGCTGGTTTCTCTAGTTTGTGGTCAACATTTTCAGAATCATACATTTTTTCAACCTTTGCCTCAGATGAGTCCATTGCAGTGTCATTTCTAGTATTTTGATTAATGTTTGAAAGTGATTCAAGAGATGAGCTTAAAGTGGCCAATGACTGAAGTTCTTTACCTTCTGATGATGAGCTTTCTTCATCATTGCCCTCTTTGGTTGTGTCATCTTCATTATTAGATGCAGACTCTTCTGTTTCTGATTTGCCTGAATTATTTTTGGAAAGCTTGCTTCGGCATCTATCCAAGAAGTTTTCCAGGATATTTTTTAAAGAAGCAATCCCTTCATTCTTTGGAGGGAGACTGTAAATCATCAAAAGCTATAATACTTCAGACTTATGAAAAATATACTATATACTGTTAAATCAATATACTATTTCCAGCCTAATACCTCTATGAATAAAAGATACATAAATAAAGCATACATGAGAAATGAATCACACAGACAGGTCATACATAATTTTGGGAAGACAAATTTCTTTGGTTTGAGGAAATTTCTTTGAAGGAGTAAATTGAAAGGAATCCATGAATACATAAGAAAAAAAAATATTTATATAACCTTCTACAACTTGCATGTAAACAAATGTACCATAAGTTAGAGCAGAGAAGAATCAAAGGACTGGTGAACATACTGTAGGAGTACACTATAAAACTACTGAATGTGTCATTTATACTATCCTCACTTTTTTGAGTGCCCAAAGATAGCATTGCAGAACCAACATGCACACAGGTATTCACCAATGATGCACCAATATGAAAACTTCAGAGATATTATGATTCAAATTGATAGCCAATAACTATGCCATCTATCCACACATCTTGGCTATGAAGTATTTAGGGACTCGAGACTGCTCTCAAAAGACAATGAAAAACTCTCAATATCACTGAATATCATCTGTCTTGCAAGGGACATCTGGATTCACAGATAAATATTTTCATCAAAAAGTCTCTCAAATAGTATTTTTGAAACAACATACTTGTTTTAAACATGGTTCTCATTAAAATGAATAATGTTACTATATAGAAAATAGGGCTTGGTTACCCTTTAAAGGACAAGTATATCTAGATATGGAAGAGGACATAAATGAAGTCTGTCCAGAAAGTATCCACCCATTATAAAAAATATATAAATAAATAAAAGCAATGGTCATTCATCCCCTTCAAAGTACTTCCCATGGGACCTCACAACCTTACCCCAGAATTTATTCAATCGAGAGAGAGAGAGAAAAAGAGAAAATCTATATACAGTAGGTCTCTTTCCAAATTTACATCAGATGTTTCATCACATTCTCCTAAATCTCATCCACAATTGGAAATCTATGTTTTAGGCAGGAGAAGCCAAAGTTGAAGGGAGCCAAATCTTAGCCAACAGACTGGGATAATGTGATGTTTTGTCAAAAAAAACCTTACACAAGATATGAAGAATGGGCAGGCACACTATCATGACAAAGCTGACACTCATAACTTGCATATTGCAAATAGAATGTATGTACATTCAGTAATCATACCTAGAATTAGTTGTAGTGGCTTTGCTCTGCTCCTGATATGTTTTGGTGAATTGCGATATATTTTTGAGGGCTACTGCCAGCACAACCAGGTTGACAGTGAAAAGAATACCCATTGGGATATCAAAGTAGAGCATTCTGGGAATTCTGTTATGAACTGTAACAAAAATTTATATTTTAGTAATTTTTAAGAATTGTTTCCTATTTCAATATATTATCTTATTAGAGAATATGAAAACTCTTTTAACTCATGATTTCATGCAAACCAAGTGTGATGCTGGGATTGTGTATATATATGAGGAGGTGAGGAGGAGAACAGGGGTGGAAAGGGAGCTGGGAGATAGGGTTGATGAAAGAATATTAAGATGGTTTGGACACATGGAGGGAATGCGTGAAGAAAGACTAGTAAAAGAGGTATGGAAGGCAGATGTGGAGGGAGTGAACATGAGGGGACATCCTAGGATAAGGTGGATGGATGGGGTGAAGGGCACTTTGAGGAAGAGGGGAATGTCTGTTGAGGAAGGATGGGAGAGGACAGAAGACAGGGGTGAATGGAGAATGGTTGTATATGGATGATGTTTTGATTGCATGAGGTGGAATGGGCGGGGGGATTGGGGGTGAGGTAGTATGTGTGAGCAAAATTTGACGCAGCCCGAAGGGATTTCTCCCAGTCTTCTCCTTTTATGCAATGGGGGACGGAGAGGGGGGGTCACCGATTTAATGAAGCGGCCTTGCTGTGGATGTGCTGTGTCTTGCGACACTGCTTCTGACCAAGGGCAGTGGACAAGGTGCAGGGATGACCCGTCATCCAGGAGGTCCTAAGATGAGAGGGAGGGTGGAGGGGTGTGGAGTGTATTCAGGGATGGAATGGGTGGAAATGATTTTATGCCTTTTCCTTTTTGGCTACCTCCCTTGTAAGGGGGAAAAAGCCTTGGTATATGTATGTATGTATGTGTATATATATGTAGGTTTAGGAGCATATCAGGAATCAGGGTACTCATGAATCTAATTATACATAGGTCATAGGTTATATCACCCCCTGGGGACCCCCTTCCTTACATAATGCATACATGACTTTTTACAAGCCCACTTTCTCTGTTTTACTGCACTTTTCAGGTTAGAGGATGATAAGGTGCTCCCTGGCTTGGAGTATTTCCCTTGTAGTCTAGGCAAACAAACGACTTCTTTAAAACTCAATACAGAACAACAACCAAAAAAAGCCAATGCTTATCTATTATAGGTGTTAACACATGGAATAAACTGGAAAAGGATTTACCTAAGACAAAATGTTTATCATCATTCAAACGATACTTAAAAAAGTCTTTAATCTATAAGTATTAGTATATTGAACACTTCAGGTCCATTTCATGGTTGTATTCATGGAGAAACTGTCATGCACTGCCCAAGTCTGCCGCTCTTTTTTTTTCTATTCCAGCAGGTCACGGTGACCCAGATCTGCACATTAAGCAATTATCGTCCCGTCAACAATCGACCTGACCTATCACCTCTCACCTGACCCCCACAAGTTGCGATGCTCGTTCGTGCCCCCGATTTCTACGTGAGGTCGGAGTTAGCGGACGTCGTGACGCATGTCATTGTGTGTGTGTATATATGTGATGTATGTGTGTATATATGTGTGTAGATGTGTATGTACCATACTGACATGTAACAAAAATAAATAAATAAAAATAATTTTTTTTCCTTAAGGGAGAGCAACTCCCCATAAGCTTTGCTTCTCGCTCTCCCTTTTCAACTACCAATTTTGTAAAAAAAAAAAAAAATGTATATATGTATGTCTAATTGTATTTAATATTGTTGAATAAACCTATAATAAATAAATAAAAAAAAGTATTGAGCTAGGACTGAGTTATTGACAAAATTCTGTATTCTGTGAGTAACTGGGAAACTGGGATAGTCATATAAAACAAAGATTCTGATTAATTTATGTCATCCAAGGAGAAAAATTGGCTGGGGTTGGAGACAACATAAAAGAGTTTAGGTGGATGAAACCAACTCCAGGAGTTAGGAATGGGAGAACACTCAAAGAGGGCTCATGCCATAAAGTAGCATTGCCTGATCATTCTAAGATGTGATGCCCTCTGTACAGGTTAGTATATGTGCTCCTCACTCAAAGGCATCAAGAAATATTGAACACAAAAATGAAATTATATTTGTAGTCATAAAAAGATTTTGATAGGGAGGGCGAAGTTTTGTGCAGTGTAGAGTAGTGATACCATATTTTACAGCTTACAAGATGCAGGGTTTTTTTTTCCTAAGATGAATATTGTATTGTAAGGCAACACCCAAGCTCAAGTGAGCTTGGACAATTGACTGACAGCGACCTGGATTTGTATGTTCAGTCATTACACTATGATGTTAGCTTAAGTACTATTTAATTCAGCGTTTTATATGATGTAAACTCAGTACAGTAGTGATAACTCTGCAGATGAGAGTTCAGAACTTTTACACGAAACCAGTGGTGACGAGTTCTCGGGATTTGGGGATGAATAAATTTCTTTCAAGTTCTATATTTCTACATGCATATTTTTTTACATATTTAGTTTATTTTTATGAAAATAAATCCACCCTTGGACAATGAAAAATGTATAGTATATTTACTAATCACCAACTAGTATCATCGCCATACAAACAAAATCAGACAAGTGATTTCGTAATGTAAACAATACCTCCAATACACATCGTCACCCGCCACTAAAACAAGAAGAAGAGATGGACTGCTTCACTGTGTGTACGTATTTACCTATGGTATTTCTATTTACATAGTTGTAGATTTGTGGTGAGTGCTCCAGCAAATTTGTAATGAGTGCTGAGACAATAGTGTCTTGCAGACTCCTTACTTCTTATGTTTTTGTGTTCAGTGATCAGGTATATGGTGAATGTGTTCTTGTATGAGAATGACTTTTTTTTTTTTAGAAATTTCTTTCAAATATTAGGGTGCGTCCTCCAAGCGTCTTACAAGCCATAAAATATGGTACATGGACCTTGGAAAATTTTGCATAAAATCTACAAACTGTGTCAAATGGTAACACAAATTAGTCAGACTTAAGAATATAACTACATGATATTGGGAGCCAATGATACCCACATCAACCATACAATGAACAAGGAAACCCAAAACTCACGTTCAAAGAAGCAATTAGTCTTGCCAAAGTTGGGGTTATAAAGAGAATTTTCTTCCAGAATGTGAACCTGCATGACAATGGTAATGATGCACAAGATGAGGGGTAAACCAAAGGCAAACGTGCAGTAGATGACCAAGTTTTTCTTGTTTGTAGAATACTGCCGCCTAACCAACAACTTGAAGTCACTGCAGATTCTGTAAAGAATGGTCATAATTAGAAAAATAGTGTTTTAATTGTAAAATGTTTAATATTATCTATTAATACTGAATATTATTTTTACAGAATATTAGTAAGCTTAGCCCTCCAAATATATATATATATATATACATATATATATATATATATACATATATATATATATATATATATATATGTATATATATATATATATATATATGTATATGTATATATATATATATACATATATATATATATATATATATATATATATATATATATATATATATTTGTATATATATATATATATATACCAAGAGCTTTTTCCCCTTTACAAGGGAGGTAGCCAAGTCAAAGGCATGTACCTACTCCCACCCATTCCACTACCCTCCACCACCCTTTCCTCCCTCTCACCTTAGTTTCTCTTGGATGATGGGTCATCCCTGTATGCCCATTGTCTTAGGTCAGAAGCAATGTAGCAAGACATGGTACAACCACAGCAAGGCCACTTCATTTAATCAGCGAACCCCCCGTCTCCTTCACATCATGTAGAACAATAGAAAAGACAGAGAAAATCCCTTCGGGCCGTATCATACTATCATTCACACATAAGCACATCCTAGGCCCCTACCCCCCCAATCCCCTGTCCTTCCCTTCCTTGGATAACATTATCATCTATACACAGCCACTTTCCAGTCATCCCCATCTCCTGCTTCCTCCCATGCTCAGCAGACATCCCCCTCTTTCTCAACAACCCTTCACCCCATACGTCCATCTCACCCTTGGTCATCCCTTCATGTTCACTCCCCCCACCTCTTACTTCCACACCTCTTTTACTTATATATATATATAAATAAATATATATATATATATATATATGTATATATATATATATATATATATATATATATATATATATATATGTATAATATATATATATATATATATATATGTATATATATGTATATTTATATATATTTATATATGTATTTATACATATATATATATATATATATATATATATATATATATATATATGTATATATAAATATATTAGATCATTTTTTGGTGGAAGGTAAGCTGAGAGTGGAGGATAGATGGAGAAAGAGGAAAGGGACAAAAGGTAGGGAGGTTCTTAGAGTGAACTCTTTGAATGAAAAGGAAAGGAGAAGGAGTACGGAAAGAAGCTGAAGGAGGAGTGGGAGGGAGTAAAGGATAGAGTAGAGCTGGGTGTGGAGGAGGAATGGGGATGGTTCAAGGAGGGAGTCATAAAGTGTGCAAGGATGTTTTTTTTGTGTGGAACAAGAAGGACTGGGGGAAATAGAAGAAAGGGTAGTGAATGGTCGGATGAGGAAACAAAGAAGGTTGTAGAAGAGAAGAAGCGAGCTTTCACAGATTGGTTACAAAATAGGATGAGGGAGTCATATGAGAGGTACAAAGAAAAGAAAAGAGAAGTAAAGCAAAAGGTAAAGGTTGCAAAGAGGAGAGCAGATGTGAAATGGGGTAAGAGTTTGACAGAAAATTTTGAAAGTAATAAAAAGATGTTTTGGAAAGAAATTAAGAGAGGAAGAGGAGGCAAATCAAGTAGAGAAGAAAAGATAAATGGTGCAAATGGAGAGATGATAATGGAAGAGAAGGCAGTAAGGGGAAGATGGGCAGAATATTTTAGGGAGTTGCTAAATGTGAAGGAGGATAGGGAAGGAAAGATAGTTGCAGTGGGAAATGCGAAGAAAATGACCATGATGAGTGAGGAGAATGGAGGAGAAATAAGGAAGGATGAGGTGAAGGCAGTTGTTAAGATGATGAAAGCAGGTAAGGCATCTGGTCTGGATGGATGCCATGCAGAATGTCTGAAATAAGGAGGTACAGTGATGGTGGACTGGTTGGTGAGGTTATTTAATGTTGCTGGAGAGAGGGTAGAGTGCCGGAGGACTGGAGGAGTGTCTGTATAGTTCCTCTTTACAAGGGAAAAGGGGACAAGTGTGAATGTAGTAGTTTCAGAGGGATTAGCTTGTTAAGTGTAGTTGGGAAGGCTTATGGGAGGATCTTAATTGAGATGATTAGGAGAGGAACAGAAGGAGTAATTGGTGAGGAACAGTGTGGATTTAGGACAGGTAGAGGTTGTGTAGATCAGATCTTTGTGGTAAGACAGATATGTGAGAAAGCTATAGGAAAGGGGTAGGATGTTTTTTGGGTTTTTATGGATCTGGAAAAGGCTTAGGATAGGAGATATACAGGATAGGAGGAAAGCTTCTGGGAGCTGTCAAGAGTTTTTATGAGAGTAGTAGAGCTTGTGTCAGGATTGGAAATAGAGAGAGTGAGTAGTTCAAGGTAAAGGTGGGACTTCGTCAAGGATGTGTTATGTCACCCTGGCTGTTCAACTTATACATGGATGGGGTGGTGCAAGAGGTAAATGCAAGGGTAGTGGGTCAGGGGTTGGAGATGGTTAAAGAAAATGGAGAAAAGTGGGAGGTGAGCCAGCTGTTGTATGCGGACGACACTGCGCTTGTGGCAGGATCGGAGGAGGGATTGAGGAAGTTGGTGGCAGAGTTTGGAAGAGTATGTGATAGAAGAAAGCTAAAGATAAATGTAGGTAAAAGTAAGGTGATGAGATGTACAAGGGGTGAAAGTGGCAGCAGACTGGAAGTGAGCATTAAGGGAGAGCAACTGGAGGAAGTGGATAGTTTTAGATACTTGGGTGCAAATGTGGCAGGGAAAGGTGGAGTGAAGGTGGAGGTAGAATGTAGATTGAGAGAAGTGAGTAAATGCCTTGTTGGTTTAAAGAGTGTTATGAGGAATAGACATTTGGGAATGGATGCTAAGAGGAGACTGTATGAAGGAGTGATTGTGCCAACAGCACTGTATGGGCCAGAAACATGGAACATAAGAGAAGAAGAGAGAAGGAGTTTGAATGTGTTTGAGATGAGGTGTCTGAGAAGTATGATGGGGGTTACTAGGCTTGATAGAGTGAGAAATGAGGAGGTGAGGAGAACAGGGGTGGAAAAGGAGCTGGGAGATAGGGTTGATGAAAGAGTATTAGGATGGTTTGGACACATGGAAAGAATGAGTGAAGAAAGACTAGTAAAAGAGGTATGGAAGGTAGATGTGGAGGGAGTGAACATGAGGGGACACCCTAGGATGAGGTGGATGGATGGGGTGAAGGGGGCTTTGGGGAAGAGGGGAATGTCTGTTGAGGAAGGACGGGAGAGGACAGAAGACAGGGGTGAATGGAGAATGGTTGTATATGGATGATGTTGTGATTGCATGAGGTGGAATGGGCGGGGGGATGGTGGTTGAGGGAGCATGTGTGAGCAAAATTTGACGCAGCCCGAAGGGATTTCTCCCCGTCCTCTCCTTTTATGCAATGGGGGGACGGAGAGGGGGGGGGGTCGCCGATTTAATGAAGCAGCCTTGCTGTGGATGTGCTGTGTCTTGCAACACTGACCCAGGGCAGTGGACAAGGTGCAGGGATGACCTGTCATCCAGGAGGTGCTCAGATAAGAGGGAGGGTGGAGAGGTGTGGAGTGTAGTCAGGGATGGAATGGGTGGAAATGATTTTATGCCTTTCTCTTTTTGGCTACCTCCCTAGTAAGGGGGAAAATGCCTTGGCATATGTATATGTATATATATAAATATATATTTATTTATATATATATATATATATATATATATATATATATATATATATATGTATATATATATATTTATATACAGTATATGTATATATATATATATATATATATATATATATATATATATATATATATATATATATATATATATATATCATATATATACATACATACACATACCAAAGACTTCTTCCCCCTACATGGGGGACCAAAAGGAAAAAGGCATAGAAACCACTCCCACCCATTCCATTTCCTTTATATTCCACTCCCCTCCACCCTCCCTCTTATCTTGGCACCTCCTGGATGACGGGTCATCCCTGCATCCTGTTCACTGCCCTGGGTCAGAAGCAGTGTCACAAGACACAGCACATCCACAGCAAGGCCACTTCATAAATTTGGCAACCCCCCCTCTCCATCCCCCATGCAGAAAAGGAGAAGACGGGGAGAAATCTCTTCGGGCTGTGTCAAATCTTTTCTCATACATACTTCCTCACCCCCCATCCCCCATCCATTCCCCCTCATGCACCACTGCATCATCTATACACAACCCCTCTCCATTCACCCCTATCTTCTGTCCTCTCCCGTCCTTCCTCCACAGACATTCCTCTCTTTTGTAATGCCCCTTTCACCCCATTCATCCATCTCATCCTAGGATGCCCCCTCATATTAACTCCTTCCATCTCTGCCTTCCACACTTCTTTTACTAATCTTTCTTCATTCATTCTTTCCATGTGTCCAAACCATCCTAAAACTCTTTCATCAACCCTATCTCCCAGTTCCCTTTCCACCCCTGTTCTCCTCCTCACCTCCTCTCTCACTCTATCCAGCCTAGTAACCCCTATCATACTTCTCAGACATTTCATCTCAAACACATTCAAACTCCTTCTCTCTTCCACTCTCATGTTCCATGTTTCTGCCCCGTACAGTGCTGTTGGCACAATCACTCCTTCATATAACCTCCTTTTAGCATCCATTCCCAGATGTCTATTTCTCTTTACACTTTTTAATCCACCAAGGCATTGACTCGCTTCTCTCAATCTACATTCTCCCTCCACCCCCACTCCTCCCTTTCCTGCCACATTTGCACCCAAGTATCTAAAACTATCCACTTCCTCCAGTCTTTCACCCTTTATGCTCACTTCCAGCCTGCTGTCACTCTCTCCCCTTGTACATCTCATCACCTTACTTTTGCCCACATTTATCTTCAGCTTCCTTCTTTCACACACCTTCTCAAACTCTGTCACTAACTTCCTCAATCCCTTCTCTGATCCTCCCACAAGCGCAGTGTTATCAGCAAACAACAACTGGCTCACCTCCCACTTTTCTCCATTTTCTTTAATCATCTCCAATCCCTGACCCACTACCCTTGCATTCACCTCTTGCACCACCCCATCCATGTAAAGATTGAACAGCCAGGGTGACATAACACATCCCTGACGAAGTCCCACCTTTACCTCAAACCATTCACTCTCTCCATTTCTAATCCTAACACAAGCTCTACTACTCTCATAAAAACTCTTGACTGCTCTTAACAGGTTTCCTCCTATCCCATATATCTGCAGTACCTCCTACAGTGCCTTCCTGTCTACCCTGTTGTAAGCCTTTTCCAGATCCATAAAAGCCCAAAAAACATCCTTACCTTTTCCTATAGCTTTCTGATCTACACAACCCTTACCTGTCCTAAACCCACACTGTTCCTCACCAATTATATACATATGAGAGAAATTTGGTAGTGACAGTGACATTAATCTGATAATCTTTATGACAGTCCCATGTAGGATTCAAACCCACTCCTTTTGGCCACCCGTAAGATTACCTTCACAGAGCCTTAACCCACGTCACCACACAGACTTAAAATTTAAGCCTTGTAACCTGAAATCGATCTGATTCCCAAGGATAGGAAAGATCACTAATCTGTGACCCCAGTTCCTGTTTTACACAAGGCCCAAGCCCATTAGTGGAAGTGGGTAAGGATCACAACAAATCCCTTTCATGCTTTCGCCATTGTAACTATGAGAGAAATTTACTAGTGACAGCGACATTGATCTGATAATTTTTATGACAGTCCCATGTAAGATTCAAACCCACTGCTTTCAGTCACCCTTAAGATTACCTTCACAGAGCCTTAACCCACTACACTGTAACCCTAGCTCCTGTTTTACACAAGGCCCAAGCCCACTGGTGGCAGGGGGTAAGGATCGGAACAAATCCCTTTTACGCTTTCACCATTTTCAGTAAGGGGAAGATGGATAGAGTATTTTAGAGTTGTTGGTTGTGAGGGAAAATAGGGATTGATTGATTGTGGCAGTGGGAGGAGCTAAGATAATGACTTTGATGGGAGATGAAAATGGAAGAGATATAAAAAAGATGAGTTACAAGGAGCTTTGAAAATAGTGAGAGCTAGTAAGGCACCTGGATTGGATGGGCATCATGCTGAGTGTCTGAAAAAAGGAGGTAATAAAAGTTATAGTGGATTCCTTAGTGAAGTTGTTTAATGTGTGTCAGGGATGAGAGTGTGTTGGATGACTGGAGGGTTGCATGTGTAGTTCCTTTTTACAAAGGAAAAGGGGCAAAAGTGAATGTAGTACTTTTGGGGAATCCATCTGTTGATTGTATTTGGAAAGGTTTATGGGAGGGTTTTAATTGAGAGGATTAGAAGAACTGAAGGCAAATTGGTGAGTAGCAGTGTAGGTTTAGGAAAGGTAAAGGTTGCATGGATCAAATTTTTGTGGCAAGGCAGATTTATGAGAAGCTTTTGGCAAAAGATAACGGTGTTTTTTGGAACATTGTGGATTTGGAGAAGGTTATGATAGGGTAGACAGGAAAGCACTATGGGAGGTATTGTAGATATAAGGTATTGGGGAAAATTGTCAAGGGCAGTCAAGAGTTTTTTTGAGAGTAGCTGAGCTTGTGTTAGGATTGGAAATGGAGATAATGAGTGACCAGTTTGAGGTTTTGCAGATATATGGTATTGGGGGGAAATTGTTGAGGGCAGTAAAGATTTTTTTTGGGGTATTTGAGCTTGTGTTAGGATTGGAAATGGAGAGAATGAGTGGTTTGAGGTAAAGGTGAGGCTGCATTAGGGCTGTGTCATGTCATCATGGCTGCACAACTTGTACATGGATGGAGTGGTAGGGGTGGTAAATGAGAGGGTGATGGGTAGGGGATTGGAGGTGGTTAGAGATAGTGGAAGGAAGTGGGAGGTTTGCAAGTTGTTGTTTGCAGACAACACTGTGCTTGTGGCAAGGTCAGAGGAGGGCCAAAGGCAGATAGTGACAGAGCTTATGAAGATGTGTGATAAAATGTTGAAAGTAAATGTGGGTTCAAGTAAGGTGATGAAGTGTACTAGGGGAGTGGGTGGTTTTAAGTAATTGGGGTTGCATGTGGCAGGAAATGGAGGAGCGGGGTTGGAGGTAAACTACAGAGTGAAGGAAGCAAGTAAAAGCGTTGGGGGATTGAAGTGTCATGGGAATGAATGCAAAGAGAAAATTATATGAAGGGGTGATTGTGCTTATGACATTGTATGGAGTGGAGACCCGGAATCTAAGTGAGACTGAGAGGAAAAGTTTAAATGTCCTTGATATGAAGTATTTAAAAAATATGGTCAGGTTGACAAGGTTGGATAGTGAGAAATGAGGAGGTGAGGAGGAGGGTGAGGTAGAAAGGGAGCTGGTGGATAGAGCTGATGAAAGCTTATTGGAATGGTTTGGGCACATGGAAAGAATAAGAAAGATTAGCAAAAAGAGTGTAGAAAGGAGAGATGGATGGAGTGATCTTGAGGGAATAACCAAGATGAGATGGATGGATGGGGCAAAAGGGGCTTTGAGTAAGAGGGGAAGTCTACTGAGCAGGAAAGGAAGAAGGGGATCAGTGTGTGTGGAGAATGGTTGTGTATGGATATTTTGATGCAGCTTGAAGGGATTTCTCCCTCTCTTCTCTATTTTCCACACGAGGAGGCAAGGAGGGAGGGTCACAGCGTAAATAAGGAGGGCCTGCTATGGATGTACTGTGTCTTGCTACATTGCTTCTGATCCAGGCATTGGGCAGGAGACAGGGATGACCCTTCATCCATGAAGAACTAAGATGATAGGGAAACAATGAGTGGTGGATGGGAGTGGAATGGGTGGAAGTGGGTGTGTGCCTTGGCTGGCTACCTATAAGGGGAGCGAGGCCCTTGGTATATAGATAGATATGAATAAAAATGTGAACCATTAGTTAAAATTAATATAATAGACAAAAGCCCAAATCTATATACAAGGTGTGTTTCATAGTTATCTTTATCTAAAGATACCAGCAATACTGTTTGCTTGAGAAAAGAGGAAAAGGTTAATCTCTAACCATTATTCATATTATCTAATGGAGTGCTTCTACATGCTTCTTTTATGAGACAACCTTCACTAACCTGGTCTGCTGTAGAACATCTATACACATGACAGTGAGCCAGCAAAAAGTAGAAGAACCGAAGAACAGAATCATGAAACCTGTAAAAGCATGACTTTTGTTAAAAAAACTCTACAGAATATAAGATCATGAAGCACAGCATGAATTAATCCTCTCCATTCACAAGTTTCCCTCAGCTGAGCACAACTGTCTGGCATCAACCACAGCAGATGTATGTCATAAATAGTAATGAAAAGATTGAATAAGATTAGTTTAACCCTTTCACTGTTTAATAATAGCTGACCAATTGGGCCTTTCCCTTTAAAGACATGAAACTTTCCACAAAGCTAGAATACTACAATACAGATTTTTGGTCCTTGATCCACCTGGAATTTCACCATGGCGGAACTGTTATTTTACTTTCCCAGAGTAGATATCAAGTTAGTTGAATTGCCTACACCTACATATTTGGTGTCAAGGAATCCAACAATGGAAATGTTCATATGTGGAGAGCATCTTGAAATCCAATATGGTCACCTCCAAAAGGCTCTTTTTTACTATCAAAGAGCAGTAAGAGATGTCAATACAGTTTTCAATCCTATACCTGTATTTCATGATCTAGGAATACAGTGATGACACATAATGCTAATAAAGATGTAAAAACCATCTTGAAACCCATGGTAGCCACCATCAAAAAAGTGTTTTGCTTAATAGCTTTGAAGGTAGCAAGGATATCAGTGTATTTCTACTGCATGTACCAATACTGTCTGGGAATTATATGGTCACAAAAAATTTAACAAATAGGTGACACCCATCTTAAAATCCGAAATTGCCCCAAACAAGGTTAAGCTTGGCATAAAGGTAATCCATTAATGGATTAGTTTCAATTCTGACAACACACAATAAGTTTTAACTACTACAATGGGTATATGAATATTAAAGTATTATTTATTATTGCTTGAACATCACATACACTACCATTCTTGGAATAATGTGATCACATCAAAATTATACAAATATGTGGCATTGATTACCAAGTTTGCATTGATGCCTGATAAAAATATCAATATAATTCTATTACACCTCTTGCCAGAGGACCCCAAATACTTTCATATGATTATTCTAATTTTTGTTATATTCCAGATCGCATGTGCAAAGCAAAGTACTAGTGTGTGCAGCCTTCTTACAGTAGCAGATTCCAATGCACCCTTTTTTGCATCATCTGCAAACATGTTGGCATAGTTTGCTGTATCTTCCATCATGTCCTTGACATAGACAAGAAACATTGCTGGTGCAAGCACTTAACATTGTGGAACTTTGCTCGCCATCTTGACATCTTAATCCTTCAAAAATAATTCATCCATTTACGTAATTTGCCTCTCAGTCATCTGTGCTCCAGTTTCCAAATAAGTCAACTGTGAGGTACTTTATCAAAAGCCTTTTCTACGTCAAGGTGCACACAGTCCACCCACCCCTGTCTGTCTCGCAGCACATAAACCACTCTTGATTTAAAGTTTAAAACATTCAACACACAGCCTTCCAGAACTGAAGCCAAATTTAATGGCTGTCAGAATGTTCATCTCTTCAAGATATTTGATCCACTGATCTTTCACAATCCTTTTACATAATTTCACTATTGTGCTTGTCAAGGATACCAGCCTGTAATTTAGCAGTGTCTCCATACTTACACCTTTGTGAACTGGTACCACATTTGCCCTTTTCCAATCAAGCAGCACTATCCCTTCTTTCAATGAACAATAAGACTGTGAATCTCGTCCAGTAGTTGTTCTCTATATTCTAAGTATTCAATTTGAGATCCCATTAGGTCCTAAACCTTTTTGCACATACAATGATTGCAAAAGATTGAGCACTTCCCTCACTTCTGCATTTATATATTCTAAACCTGACTTTTTGCTCCCTTCACTTTTCTCCAAAAAATTGCTCTCTATTGTGAAGACTGATTGGAAACTTTCATTCATTATTTCTGCCATAGCTAAGGCCTGTTCAAAGACCTCCACACACTTTCAACTTGATTATTTCTGTGTCTCAATTCACCATTTATAAACCAGTAAAACAGTTTTGTATCATCTTTGCATTTATCTACTACACCTCTTATTTGCTTTCTTCTTCCCTGTGAACTTTTGTAGTTATTTCTAGTTTGTAAGCTTCTTTTGTTTTATTGTTTCTTCTCTTCCTCCATTTTCCCTAAGCCACATCCTTAGCCTTCTTTACAATCTTACACATTTTCTTAAACCAGTCCTATTTCTGCTTCTTACCCCCACTAATCTTTGGCACATGTTTGTTCACTCCCAGGTTGTCAATGTCAAGAAAGATTTCCCATTTCCTCCTTATTCCCATTGTGTTCATGAATTCCTCCCAGTTTGCTTCTTGTTATTTTTTCAGCCCTAAGTAATCTGCTTTCCCAAAATTGAGTCTTCCTTGCCTGTGCAACTCATTCTTTGGCTCTATTTCCTCATCCTCCAACTGAAATATAATTGCTGCATATACGGTAGGCTCCTTGAAGACGAATTATCACACATTAAAAACATTCAAAATTTTGAAATACCCAGGAGGCCTAATTAATAATACAAAACACAAAGCATAGAAAATCCACGAAAAATCAAACGCCCAGACCAACGGACCAAATGTCCAGGCATCCAGGTCAAATGACCGTGCAGTGACGAAAGATCATTTCACACTATATTTTATAACTGTACCTAATTCTGAAAACACCGAGGATATTGATCAATATTTATTCAAAGGTGAGATAGACATTGCCAAGGCATCCTCTAATAAAATAGGAAATATATCTAAAGACCACACTAATAATCACAACAACCTCAGTGTGATTTATCGCATTCCTTGTAGCGGCTGTCCCTTAGCATACATCGCTAAATCAGGTCGAGGGATTGAAAAGAGATTGAGTGAACACAAAAATGATGTAAGAGCACACAGGACATCCAACTCCCTTGTTTGCCACATCGAACATTGTAATAACCTACCTGATTGGAACAAAGTCGAGATTTTACATAAGGGATTACAAAAGAAAATGAGAAAGACAGAGGAAGCTGTACATATTATCCGAGTAAACAACAACGATAGAGAAGGGTTTATATGCCTTTCCAAAGCAGCTAGTCTCTTAATAATTATCACGGCAGCAGTTGGAATTATCGCCACAAGCTGGCGCAATCCTCAGTGTAACGTCACAAGCTGACGTAAGTATTCATCAACCAGATTACTTTTATTAGTTCTAGAAAATCTGCCTACAGCGGAACCGGAGAAAAAAGTAGGTCGTCGAAGCCACTTCTGTCGTCCGGAATTCTCGCAACCTAGTCCCATACCGGGATTGGATCTATCCTGCGGTAAGCACCCTACCTTCTTTGTTCCTCGATTAAGTCCTGCCTTTGTTGTAATAGACTAATTTTGAACATAAAATCCTTTGCAGTGCAATAACCGGAATAATTGCATAATCGGTGTTATCCTTTATCTGTGCAATCCAAATGTTCTTCGGTCTAGACACTTTGGGACCTATAGGCCTATTACTACTAAAGTCAGTGAGTTGATGTATAATTTCAAACTTAGACCTAGCCAGGCATTTCAATTTTTATTTTTTATTTTTTCATCCTCGGTTTAACATTTGAATTCCCTTTTGTTAAATTTTACATCACACGCTACGCCACACGCTACGTCACACGTCACGTCAGTTTTACGTCGCGTTCTCCTCTCGATCTCAGTCTAACCCACTTAGTGATTTCAATCTTTGGTTCATGTTCTTGCCGATTGTTTTACTATTATTAGGCCTGAACGTTTACGCTAATTTCGATTTCCAGCTTGGAGCCACGGGATTCCGGTCTTACTTATCCGACGAATCCACCTTCCGGGATCTCCAGCCTGCTTTCTCCGTCACCTCGTTACAAGACAATTTTCAATCTTTTATGAAATCTCTTGTTAACACCATTAAGAATTATATATATATATATTTTGTTCATACATGCTATTTTCTTGTTCCTCCTTTCTATACTTTGTACCTCATCCATATTGCGACCGAGTGGTCCTCGATCATGACAGAACTGGCGCCCAGAACTCTGTAAAAGTACATATTATCGCTCCAGTGGGTCTATAATGACCTAGTATTCTTTCAATCTCCTCCCACTGTGCCTATCCGAGCCTCGCGACGATTCAACTCGTCGCCGTCACACATATATATACATATATGTATATATACATATACATATATGTATATATATATATATATATATACATATATATGTGTGTATATATATTTTTATATATATATATATATATATATATATATATATATATATATATATACATATACCAAGGCTTTTTTCTCCTTACAAGGGAGGTAGCCAAAAAGGAAAAGGCATAAAATAATTCCCACCCATTCCATCCCTGAAAACACTCCACACCCCTCCACCCTTCTTATATACATACATACATATATAGAGCTGGGTTGAACGCAAACTTTCGTGTATGTGTATGAACTCGAGCATACAGATATATATAAGAAAACTTGCGCTTAACTTATAGCTCTCTTGATGGTGTATTGGTTTAAGTCACTCGGCACTTGTAACGTTCTCGCCGCATGGGTTTGAGTCCTTGGGCGTCCCTCGTTACAATTTCTGCATGCGCCTATATGGCTTAGAATTAAAGTGCATTGTGGTTGATAAAACATATATATATATATATATGTATGTATATATATGTATATATATGTATATATATATATATACACATATATGTATATATATATACATATATATATATATATATATATGTATATACATATATATATATATATATATATATATATGCAATAAAACAATAGGAACGTGTGTTCACAAATGGGTAACCATTAGGAAAAGTAAACTAACGAAGCAGAGCGATTTCGTATAATTACATCTTCAGTGCTGATACACAGAAGGAATTATAAAATGAAAAAACAAGGTACAGAGTATATGACTGGAGACATGAAGAGGGAATTCGGAGAGGTAGTGGAAAAAATACACGTGACAAGTATGGGACAATTGCTCATAACTGGTATATTACAATTTAAATAATTTTGGAATTTCATGGCAAATATAACTATCTAATTTGTACAAACCTTGATGGAAATTAACATTTTAGTAAGGGAATAAAAAAAGTATTGAAAATGTCACAAGGAAATTTTTAGATAAAATTTCCATAGGAATCGTAATACGTAATGTATCACCAATGGATTTAAATAATGCGAATTAATATATTTGTAGCGGTTGTAATGAAATGTAATGTAATATAATGTAATGTAATGCGTAATTTATAAATGTGCATTTACCAATGCCTATCCTACAGCGCAACAAGCTCCATACGCCAATGCGTCCGAGCCACACCGAAAGTGGAAAAGAGCAGTTAAAGTGTGGGTTGTTTAAGAAAAGAAATATTGAACGTATTTTTTGTTAGATATGACAATTATATGCATCCCAGTTATCCTGTAGGAAGTAATCAAATTACTGGAAAGCAATGAGCAGAATATTGGAGGCCTTGGAGTGTGGCCAAAAAAGTCAACCAATTCTGCTCGGGGATGAGAATTCCCGTTTATTGCAATGAACTACTTCACCGGGGCAACACTCTTAAGTTGAATCACATCGTTTAGCGTTAACTACAACAAGCTATATTTATCCCGTCACCGTGTTGATGTGCAACTGCCCAGAAGCCAACAAGCAAACAAACAAACAAACACCTACGATGCTTACCTCGCATTCTGTGGCCTTGAGCCGAGGCTCATTCTAGGAAGACGAGCTTTTCTCTCGAAATATCTATGTAAATGTTCTTTAACCTTTTCTGTGACTGATAACGGAGTCAACATTTTTTTATATAGGAGAGTACACCGAGAGAGAAGTAATTTCCTTAGTAACTAAGGACCAAATGGACACAATGACATATACCTAAATATGCAGTTGTTCACACACCCACATAGCAAGCATCGTAGGTGTTTGTTTGTTTGTATGTTTGCAATTCGGCCTCGCAACAGGAATAGTGCACGCAGAATATACATCACCAAGTACAGTATGCCAAATACAACAACATACTCTCATGGAACTTGAATGTTCGACAGACGAAACGAACTGAATTATTACAATATCTACATATCACCGGTGAGAAATGTAGTAACACATTTATAAATCACAACTAACACCACAGTCGGAAAAAAAGTTGAATAAGCGAGTCTATATTTCGACTGATAACTGCATAGATTATCTTCCCACTATGAATATTTCTAATGGTCAATGGACCCCAAACATAATCTCAGGGTTGTTTATTACAATCAAATTGTTATAGGCATCCCTCTCCCCACTGACTCGACCTCATGTCATCCTCAGGTCACTAGATAGTGAGGAAAGTTGTATTTACTACTTCCCTAGTTCCTTTTCTTTCGTAAGAGGTTGCTGATAAAGATGGCATCTTCCTCCCACTTTGTACAACTGAAGAGGATTGCAGTTAGCGGTCGAAATATAGACTCGCTTATTCAACTCTTTTTTTTTTTCCACTGTGGTAATAGTTGACATATACAAATATAATACATAAATAGATAAATGAATGAATAAGTAATAACAATGATGACCATAATAATGATAATAATAATGATAACAATAACGATGATGATGATGTGGTGACGCGCCGCTGGTCAGCCAATCAGGAACTTGGAAAGCTCCCCACGTTCCCGCCAGCCTCCTTAAAAGGTCGGCGTTTCGCCGAGATGAGCACATTTCCTAGAGATTCAGATTCAGATGAGATATATCTCCTTTGCTGCTGCCGGCCGACCTCTTCGTTGACGTCGGCAGACGGGTTTACACCGCCCGCCTGCCCCCCCCCCCCCACCCCTCGCATCGCCACTGGATCAATTCTACAGGATTTCAAACCCAACCTGGGGAAAAGCAGGCTACTCAGGCCCCACCTGTGACTTAACAGGAACGCGCTCTACACACGGGAAGTGAACTCTACTCACTTCCCGTAAGATACACACACACACCTCTCTCGAACATAGCCACGCCTCACGCACAAACATCTACACTTACTTTTTCTTCGACTAAAATTCGCTTCCTTTCTAACTTTCTCCTATACTACATCTTCTCATTTCAGTTTACTTCCCACTAAAGATTTTTCCGTTTTTCCACCTTTCTCTACTACTACGCCTCCTACCATTTTCTAAACTTTTGTTGGTGATCCTAATCCTAATCCCGGCGTCGGCGCCCCTGTCTAAGCTCCCAGTCCCTTTCTCCCAAGCCACGACCACCAACTGCCCCAAATCGCTCGCTAATTCGCCCGGTGGCAATAGCCCTCTTTTATACGCTACTATCTTTTCATTTTCTCACAGACATTCTTCCCCTCCCACAAAAACCGATCCCGCACAAGCGGATGGTCTTTCCTAGGCATTCAGATGAACAGATGTAGTGACCTCATTCCCGACGAGACTGTTGATCTCTCTCAGTTAGATGAAGATGATCCCTTTATCTACCCCCATCCTTTTGGAGGAGGTAAAGGGGGTTATCTCGGCTTTAAAACTAAAATCATCTGGCCCCTCAGGCATCGATGCACACATACTCAAACGTATGCCAGACAACATAATCTCACACATGACGACACTATACAATAGCTCACTAGCATCTGGGTACTTCCCACAGCTTTTCAAAGCCTCACATACCATCTTCATTCCCAAACCCCAGAAACCCGTCTCCGCCCCCTTTTCATACCAGCCAATCTCCCTTTTGGAGTACTTTGGTAAGGTGTTTGAGCACGTCTTCTGCCGCCGCCTGTACGGGTAACTGGAGACGGAGAATGTCCTAAGGGACTGCCAGTTTGGTTTTCGGCCGAAACGCAGTGCAGACGACGTACCCATGATCACTCAATGGGCTCAAAGACCGCCAGACGGTCCTCTGGTAATGCCATTTTGGTTTGTAAGGATGTGGAGAAGACATTCGATACTATCTGGCATGAAAGCCCTAAGTACAAATTGTACTACAATTTCGACTTTGCCCTGTCGTTTACAAGGTTGCTATGCAACTACCTGGACGACAGGACAATAAGAATAAAGTGGCGACGCTGTCTTTCCTGAACTTTTATGCCGAAGGCTGGAGTACCGCAAGGGTCAGTCCTTGCCCCCACTCTGTACAATCTATGTTCGAATGATCTGCCAGAGCCGGTTTACCCACGCAATCAGGCTCTTACTATTTAGTATGCGGACGGCACTAATCACATCAGCAGACATAAAACACGGCAGGGAGCTTTACATGTAATCCAGGACATACTAGACGGGGTACACGCATGAGAGCAAGTGCATCGCGTCGAAATGCAAAACTGTACACCTCCACTGCAAGAAAACCAACAGATCAATCACAAACACTCCTTAAGATAAACAACACAAACATCCCAGTGAAGGACCATACCTGTGTGCTGGGTAGAACACTTGATAGTGGCCTTACCTGGACCCCACACTTCCGCAAAGAGGGAGCGAAGGCTAGGGCTGTGCTGGGAAAGCTAAGACGCTTCAAACCTGCAACACTGACTACCAAACGTCGATTGTACCTAGCCCTCGTCAGACTGATTCTGTGCCAGTCCCCGGGACTAAGCCAGCTGATATGTCCCACTAATAACTACGAGCATCAGAAGGTTCAGAATGCCGCTGTCAAGTTCATCACGGGTTTGCGATGGAGCGACTTCAGAACTACTGAGTCTCTACACCGAATTTCCAACATCCGTCCACTCAACCAACACAAACACAAACTTCACTCAAGACACCTAGAAAAACTGCACGACAGACACAAACACCTGATACAACACATTACACCTAGACCACACCGTACAGACTATCTGTCAGCTGCGCCCGTCCCACGTGCGGTGTACACGATAAGACGTGTATAACCGTACCTATTAATAATACACCCCTTCACCAGCTTTGACTGGTGATAGCAATAATAATGAAATAATAATAATATTGCATGTAGCCCATTAATTGACAGGCTACAAGCATGCACAAACAACTCTGACCCAATCTGGGGAAAAGCAGGAGAGCTCATGCCTTACCTGGGACTAATCAGGACCGCGCTCTGGACGCGGGAAGTGAACTCTACTCACTTCCCGTAAGATACACACACACATCTCTCACGAACATACCCACGACCCACGCACAAACATCTACACTTACTTTTTCTTCGACTAAAATTTGCTTCCTTTCGAACTTTCTCTTATACTACATCTTCTCATTTCAGTTTACCTCCCTCTAAAGATGATTCCGTTTTTCCACCTTTCTCTCCTACTACGCCTCCTACCATTTTCTAAACTTTTGGTGATTTTAATCTGTTCTTAATCCCGGCGTTCGGCGCCGCCGTCCAAGCTCCCAGTCCATTTCTCCCGAGCCACGACCACCGGCAGCCCCTAATCGCTCGATAAATCGCCCGGTGGCAAAAGCCCTCTTTTATACACTACTTTTTTCATTTTCTTACAGACATTCTCTCCCTCCCACAAAAACCGATCCCGCGCAAGCGGTTGGTCTTTTCTTGCAAGTCGCAAGTCGCAGATCTCTCCCGACTTCTCTACCGAGTTCTCTCCCGGGCTCAACTCCAAACAGCAGTTCTCCACAGCAAGCTGCCTCGGGACCAGTTCTCCCCAGCAAGCCGCCTCGGGACCAGTTCTCCCCAGCAAGCCGCCTCGGGACCAGTCCTCCTCTCCAGCAAGCTGCCTCAGGACCAGTTCGCTCCAGCAAGTCGTCTCATTCCCTCCTGTGTGTGGCTCTTGGCCCACAGCCACGACGTTTGATGAGGCCTTCACTCCAGACCTTCTCCCAACCAAGATCTATATATAGACTTTGCTCCCAACGAGACTACATCCGTTCCCTCCGAACATATTAACCATTAAACCCTAGTTTTAGTGTGATTGTGAGTCTCATTTTCCCTGGCTTGTCCATGCCAAACCCACCACGACAATGTTAATTATAATGTTAAACAAACGAAACGAACTGAACGATTGCTACGTCAACAAACAATAAATAGAGAAATAAATAAATGAACAAGTAATAATGATAATGATGATAATAATGATAATTATAATCAAAATAATTTAATACTACTACTACTAATAACAATAATAATAATGATAATAATAATAAATAATAATAATGATGATAATAATAAATAATAATGATAATAATAATAATGATAATGATAATAATAATAGGGAACCAGGCACACATCGTCATATACGGTTCACAAAAAAAAAATGAAAGTCGAAAACAACGCACATATAAATGCAATTATAAACGGAAAAAAAGTACAACTTAATAACTATATTTGAAGACTACTGTAGATAGCAGCGACACTAGGGTGACCTTTAGGGAGGACACTCCTCCTTTTGAGCACTTTGTCCTCCATTCGGCACAACCTCACGCCGGACGTGCATTTGTCCTCCTTTCTTGGGGTATGACAAAAATAAAAAAAAAAATAACTACATAAAAATGAATGAATAACATATAAATAAACAAATAACGTTAGGTATACAATAATGCCGTACAATTAAATTATGTGGGAGTACCTAGGCCAAGGTCAACGTCGGAATTCGGCAACCGAAGTAGACAGGAACTGCACAGGACCAACGTTGTGAACGTGTGATTGCATGATTCAAATCTCACATATTGGGCTGCAGGCCCGAGGTGGCCACGGTGCAGTGTGGTTTGGCAATTAATTTATGAGGTTAAGGAGTCTCAAAATGCCGAAAATAAAGACTTTGTTTAACTCTGACTGGGCTAAAGAGTTTGGATTCATTGCTAAAAGCAGAAAGGATTTCATGGTTTTTTGTACACTGTCGTTGTGATGTGGAGATAGGAGGTATGGTAAAGAATGCAGTTGAACGACATGCAGCCACAGACAAACATAGACTTAACACTAGCAGTTCTGGCACCTCGTCACTGCTATCATTTGTTTCCTCAGCTCGATCATCTCACGATGACAAAATCACAGCTGTAGAACTTTGTAAAGTGAAACATCACCAGTCATAAAGACCTGAGGTGGCCACGGTGCAGTGTGGTTTGGCAATTAATTTATGAGGTTAAGGAGTCTGAAAATGCCGAAAAGAAAGATTTTGGCAATCAAGGTGAGTATACACTCTGTTTTGTTTGTGTTGTAACTTAGTAAGAAATACAGGTATTTTTTCGGTATCATTACAAGTGAAAAATATTTACTTTCAGTTTTTTATCACACACACACACACACACACACACACACACACACACACACACACACACACACACACACTTTCAACGAACGGACGGCTTGACGAACGCTCTGAAGAAAAGTGCAGATTGTGGATACCAACGCAAAGAGAAGTGCCTTTTTGTATTTGCAGGGGGGGGAAATTGCTCGTGAGGCAGTAGGTAAGTAGGAAAAGAGGAGAAGGGGAGGGATTGCTGGGGAAATGGAAGGAAATGAGGATGTGGAGGACTTGGCCCAGGCAGACGGGCGTAAGGTCAACATGAAACGACCACCGGATGACGAAATGGCAAATAAAAATGTAAAGATTAGAAGTATAGAGAGGAGAAATACAGTAGAAAGTGACGAGAATATGTTCCAGGGATTTAAAGAGGGTGGGGGGGACACAACCCCCCCCCCGACTGATAAGACTAGAGGAGAGAGTTGATAAGGTGATCGAGGACTTGGAACATAAGTTAGGTAAGGTAGACTCCATCTTCCAGAGAATTGAAAGATTGGAACAACTAGAGAAGGCTAACAGAAACTTAACTGAAGAAGTAGAGGACCTAAAAAGACAGTTAGGAAATGTAAAGGAGGAGAATGAGAAATTGAAGAAGAATAGTAATGAAAACAGTGAGAAAATAGCTACAGAAGCTAAAAATTGGAGAATAACTCAAGAAGGGAATAAGGTTTCATTCACTGACATAGTCAAACAGCAATTGAAAGAACATAATGAAGACTCAGTTATTAAAGTGATGAGACAGAAGGAGAATATAGTAAGAGAATTAGCTGACAAAAAGAAATGTATAATTATATTAGGAATGGAAGAGAAACATAACCCAGATAGAACCGCAAGAATCAAGGAGGAAAATGAAAGGGTAAGCAGTTTATTAAAATTAGTCCAGGAAGATGAACCAGAAATTATAAAGGAAATTGAGGAAAAATTCAGACTCGGAAAATATAGTACAGATAAGACCAGACCAATTAAGATTAAATTCAGGTCACAAACAACGGCAGAGAAAATTCTATCCAAGACAGGGAAACTAGCAACAAATGATCAATATAAAAAGGTATGGATAAAAAGAGAAATGAATAAGGAGGAAAGAGAGGCAGAAAAGCAGAAAAGAATTGAAGCTAAGGCAAAAAAACGAGGAAAGAACGGAGTCAGAGAAAGAGAGATTCTATTGGAGAGTAGTGAACATGAAAATAAAGCAGTTCGACATACTAAAGAAAAACATAAGGGAAACAGAGAACACAATGGAAGTGGCAGAAAACTAAGAGTGTCTTACACAAATATAGATGGATTGATAACAGGATTGAATGAACTGAATGATTATTTGAAAGAAAAAGAACCGGACATAATGGGAATTGTAGAAACAAAATTAAAAGGCCCACTACCACCCAACAGTGTAGGACATGATACATACAATTATTGGATTAGAAACAGAGAGAAAAAACAAGGGGGTGGAGTTATGTTCCTGACAAAGAAGGATATAAACGTGAAAGGTGTCATATATGGAAAGAATACAGTAGAGATGATTATGATAGAAGTGGAAGACCGAGATAAGAAGAGCAGAAAATTTGTGATCAATTATGTGCCTCCGAAAACAGCCTCATGGGAGGAGAGTGAACATAAAAGTATGTTAGAGGACACAAAGATAGCATTAACTAAAATAATGGAAGACGGAGGAAGAATAGTTATGATGGGCGACTTTAATTGCAAAGAAATCTGCTGGGAAGAAATGACAGTAAAGAGTGGTGATGACTCATGGGGAAATGCTCTACTTGAGATGATTACTGACCATTCAATGACACAATGGATACAAGAGAACACTAGGTATAGAAATGAAGAAGAACCATCGAGGCTAGACTTAATAATTACATCTGAACCTAGAATAGTGGACAAGATTGAATATAAAACACCAATAGGTAAAAGTGACCACATATTGATTGAACTGGAACTTAATGAAGAAAAATATATGAAAAGAAATGAACAATATAGAAAAGGAAGAATGATGTATGAAAAAACAAACTTTGATAAAATAAGAGAATTCTTCCAACAAGAAAACTGGGAAGAAATATACAAAGAAGAAACATCAGTGGAAGAGAAATGGAATATTTTGACAAAAATTTACAAAGAAGGAGTGGAAAAGTATGTCCCAAGACAAAAACAAGAAAAAGAATATGTAAAATGCTGGTACAACAAAAGTTGTAGGGAGTTAAAAGACAAAAGAGACAAAGCCTGGACCGGATGGAAAAAAGACAGAAGACCTGAAAAATGGAAAATATATACTGGTTATAGAAATGAATATGTACAAAAGTGCAGAGAGGAAAAAAGAAAATATGAAAAAGATGTTATAGAAAAGTGTAAAGATCAACCAAAACTATTCTACAGATTTGTAAACAATAAACTGAAAAACAAACAAGACTTGGAGAAATTAAGACAAGGAGGAGTTGAATACACTGAGGAAATGGAAATGGCAGAAATTATGAACAAACATTTTAAATCAGTGTTTACAAGGGAAAATATACAACCTGAAGAGATTGAGTGGAAGGGAAAAAGTCCCCCCTATGGAAGAAATAGAAGTAACGAAGAATGAAATATTGACACACTTGGGTAATTTTGATGTCAGAAAATCGCATGGGCCAGATGAAATAGCAAACTGGATTCTGAAAGAATGTAGGAATGAACTGGCAGACAAAATACATAGCATAATAAGCAGTTCCTTAAAAGAAGGAAAAGTTCCAGAAGATTGGAAAAAAGCAAATATAGTACCTATATATAAAGGAGGAAATAAAGAAGAACCTACCAACTATAGACCAGTCTCTCTAACAAGTACAATAGCAAAAATATGTGAAAGAATTATCAAAAGTAGATGGGTAAAATACTTGGAAAAAAACAACGTACTAAATCCAAGGCAATTTGGATTCAGACAAGGACGATCATGCGTCACCAATTTAATATGTTTCTATTCAAGACTAATAGATATAATACAAGAAAGAGATGGATGGGCTGATTGTGCATTTCTAGACCTAAAAAAAGCTTTTGACAAAGTACCACATAAGAAGTTGCTTAAGAAATTAGAATATGAAGGAGGAATACAAGGTAAATTGCTAAATTGGATGGAAGACTTTTTGCAAGAAAGAAAAATGAGAGTAGTGATAAGAGATCAGCACTCAAAATGGAATGAAGTAATAAGCGGTGTCCCGCAGGGAACAGTTCTGGCCCCAATAATGTTTGCTATATATATTAATGATATGGATGAAGGAATTGAAAGCTATATGAGCTTCTTTGCAGATGATGCAAAATTACTGAAAAGAGTGAAAACTGAAGAGGATTGTGAATCACTACAGAGAGATCTAAATAAAGTACAAGAATGGAGTAGGAAGTGGGAGATGGAGTTCAATACAAAAAAGTGTAGTATAATGGAATTTGGAAAAAGCAAAAACAGAATAACAGGATCATATAATTTGGGAGAAGAAGGAATAAAAAGAGTAGAAAATGAGAGGGACCTGGGAGTCATTGTTATGAATAATATGTCACCTGAGAAACATATAAATAAGATTTTTGGAGAAACTTATAATTTAATAAGAACAATCAAAGTGGCATTTACATACCTGGATGAAGAAATGGTGAGGAAAATCCTAATCACCCTGATAAGACCAAGATTGGAATATGCAGCAACGATATGGTCACCAAGTACAAAAAAATGTATAAAAAAACTTGAAAGAATACAAAGAGCAATTACTAAACTGGCACCAACACTCTCAAAACTATCATATGAAGAGAGACTACAAAAACTTAAACTACAGACACTAGAGCAAAGAAGAGAGAGAGGAGATTTGATAGCTATTTACAGAATCATGAAAGGCATAGAAATTACTGATAGAGAGAATCTGATAAAATGGGATGACAGAAATACAAGAGGACACGGAAAGAAAATAAAAAAAGACAACTATAGAAGAGATTTGAAAAAGAACAGCTTTCCTCACAGAGCAATAGACAGTTGGAACAAGTTAGATGAGAAAGTGGTGTGTGCAAAAACAATACATGAATTTAAAAATAGTTTAGATAAAATGAGATATGAAGACGGGACCTCACGAGCATAGCTCCCCTTCCCGTAAAATACAACTAGGTAAATACAACTAGGTAAATACACACACACACACACACACACACACACATATATATATATATATATATATATATATATATATATATGTGTGTGTGTGTGTGTGTGTGTGTGTGTGTGTATTCACTTGGATCACGTGTTGGACTCGTGATCGACAGCTATTTCCCTCCTGGAAGAGAGCTCAGAGCTCGTAGGTCCGATCTATGGGTAATGCCCACGAGAGTTGGAGTAACACCCCTCAGCGCTGCGATACTGATATTATTTCAGCCCCGGGCGAGGGTCGAACCCGGACCTCCGTAGTGGCAGGCCAGAGCTCTAACCACAGCGCCATGAGAGGTGTGTGTGTGTATTTACCTAGTTGTATTTACCTAGTTGTATTTTACGGGAAGGGGAGCTATGCTCGTGAGGTCCCGTCTTCATATCTCATTTTATCTAAACTATTTTTAAATTCATGTATTGTTTTTGCACACACCACTTTCTCATCTAACTTGTTCCAACTGTCTATTGCTCTGTGAGGAAAGCTGTTCTTTTTCAAATCTCTTCTATAGTTGTCTTTTTTTATTTTCTTTCCGTGTCCTCTTGTATTTCTGTCATCCCATTTTATCAGATTCTCTCTATCAGTAATTTCTATGCCTTTCATGATTCTGTAAATAGCTATCAAATCTCCTCTCTCTCTTCTTTGCTCTAGTGTCTGTAGTTTAAGTTTTTGTAGTCTCTCTTCATATGATAGTTTTGAGAGTGTTGGTGCCAGTTTAGTAATTGCTCTTTGTATTCTTTCAAGTTTTTTTATACATTTTTTTGTACTTGGTGACCATATCGTTGCTGCATATTCCAATCTTGGTCTTATCAGGGTGACTAGGATTTTCCTCACCATTTCTTCATCCAGGTATGTAAATGCCACTTTGATTGTTCTTATTAAATTATAAGTTTCTCCAAAAATCTTATTTATATGTTTCTCAGGTGACATATTATTCATAACAATGACTCCCAGGTCCCTCTCATTTTCTACTCTTTTTATTCCTTCTTCTCCCAAATTATATGATCCTGTTATTCTGTTTTTGCTTTTTCCAAATTCCATTATACTACACTTTTTTGTATTGAACTCCATCTCCCACTTCCTACTCCATTCTTGTACTTTATTTAGATCTCTCTGTAGTGATTCACAATCTTCTTCAGTTTTCACTCTTTTCAGTAATTTTGCATCATCTGCAAAGAAGCTCATATAGCTTTCAATTCCTTCATCCATATCATTAATATATATAGCAAACATTATTGGGGCCAGAACTGTTCCCTGCGGGACACCGCTTATTACTTCATTCCATTTTGAGTGCTGATCTCTTATCACTACTCGCATTTTTCTTTCTTGCAAAAAGTCTTCCATCCAATTTAGCAATTTACCTTGTATTCCTCCTTCATATTCTAATTTCTTAAGCAACTTCTTATGTGGTACTTTGTCAAAAGCTTTTTTTAGGTCTAGAAATGCACAATCAGCCCATCCATCTCTTTCTTGTATTATATCTATTAGCCTTGAATAGAAACATATTAAATTGGTGACGCATGATCGTCCTTGTCTGAATCCAAATTGCCTTGGATTTAGTACGTTGTTTTTTTCCAAGTATTTTACCCATCTACTTTTGATAATTCTTTCACATATTTTTGCTATTGTACTTGTTAGAGAGACTGGTCTATAGTTGGTAGGTTCTTCTTTATTTCCTCCTTTATATATAGGTACTATATTTGCTTTTTTCCAATCTTCTGGAACTTTTCCTTCTTTTAAGGAACTGCTTATTATGCTATGTATTTTGTCTGCCAGTTCATTCCTACATTCTTTCAGAATCCAGTTTGCTATTTCATCTGGCCCATGCGATTTTCTGACATCAAAATTACCCAAGTGTGTCAATATTTCATTCTTCGTTACTTCTATTTCTTCCATAGGGGGGACTTTTTCCTTCCACTCAATCTCTTCAGGTTGTATATTTTCCCTTGTAAACACTGATTTAAAATGTTTGTTCATAATTTCTGCCATTTCCATTTCCTCAGTGTATTCAACTCCCCCTTGTCTTAATTTCTCCAAGTCTTGTTTGTTTTTCAGTTTATTGTTTACAAATCTGTAGAATAGTTTTGGTTGATCTTTACACTTTTCTATAACATCTTTTTCATATTTTCTTTTTTCCTCTCTGCACTTTTGTACATATTCATTTCTATAACCAGTATATATTTTCCATTTTTCAGGTCTTCTGTCTTTTTTCCATCCGGTCCAGGCTTTGTCTCTTTTGTCTTTTAACTCCCTACAACTTTTGTTGTACCAGCATTTTACATATTCTTTTTCTTGTTTTTGTCTTGGGACATACTTTTTCACTCCTTCTTTGTAAATTTTTGTCAAAATATTCCATTTCTCTTCCACTGATGTTTCTTCTTTGTATATTTCTTCCCAGTTTTCTTGTTGGAAGAATTCTCTTATTTTATCAAAGTTTGTTTTTTCATACATCATTCTTCCTTTTCTATATTGTTCATTTCTTTTCATATATTTTTCTTCATTAAGTTCCAGTTCAATCAATATGTGGTCACTTTTACCTATTGGTGTTTTATATTCAATCTTGTCCACTATTCTAGGTTCAGATGTAATTATTAAGTCTAGCCTCGATGGTTCTTCTTCATTTCTATACCTAGTGTTCTCTTGTATCCATTGTGTCATTGAATGGTCAGTAATCATCTCAAGTAGAGCATTTCCCCATGAGTCATCACCACTCTTTACTGTCATTTCTTCCCAGCAGATTTCTTTGCAATTAAAGTCGCCCATCATAACTATTCTTCCTCCGTCTTCCATTATTTTAGTTAATGCTATCTTTGTGTCCTCTAACATACTTTTATGTTCATTCTCCTCCCATGAGGCTGTTTTCGGAGGCACATAGTTGATCACAAATTTTCTGCTCTTCTTATCTCGGTCTTCCACTTCTATCATAATCATCTCTACTGTATTCTTTCCATATATGACACCTTTCACGTTTATATCCTTCTTTGTCAGGAACATAACTCCACCCCCTTGTTTTTTCTCTCTGTTTCTAATCCAATAATTGTATGTATCATGTCCTACACTGTTGGGTGGTAGTGGGCCTTTTAATTTTGTTTCTACAATTCCCATTATGTCCGGTTCTTTTTCTTTCAAATAATCATTCAGTTCATTCAATCCTGTTATCAATCCATCTATATTTGTGTAAGACACTCTTAGTTTTCTGCCACTTCCATTGTGTTCTCTGTTTCCCTTATGTTTTTCTTTAGTATGTCGAACTGCTTTATTTTCATGTTCACTACTCTCCAATAGAATCTCTCTTTCTCTGACTCCGTTCTTTCCTCGTCACTTGCCTTAGCTTCAATTCTTTTCTGTTTTTCTTCCTCTCTTTCCTCTTTATTCATTTCCCTTTTTATCCATACCTTTTTATATTGATCATTTGTTGCTAGTTTCCCTGTCTTGGATAGAATTTTCTCTGCCGTTGTTTGTGACCTGAATTTAATCTTAATTGGTCTGGTCTTATCTGTACTATATTTTCCGAGTCTGAATTTTTCCTCAATTTCCTTTATAATTTCTGGTTCATCTTCCTGGACTAATTTTAATAAACTGCTTACCCTTTCATTTTCCTCCTTGATTCTTGCGGTTCTATCTGGGTTATGTTTCTCTTCCATTCCTAATATAATTATACATTTCTTTTTGTCAGCTAATTCTCTTACTATATTCTCCTTCTGTCTCATCACTTTAATAACTGAGTCTTCATTATGTTCTTTCAATTGCTGTTTGACTATGTCAGTGAATGAAACCTTATTCCCTTCTTGAGTTATTCTCCAATTTTTAGCTTCTGTAGCTATTTTCTCACTGTTTTCATTACTATTCTTCTTCAATTTCTCATTCTCCTCCTTTACATTTCCTAACTGTCTTTTTAGGTCCTCTACTTCTTCAGTTAAGTTTCTGTTAGTCTTCTCTAGTTGTTCCAATCTTTCAATTCTTTGGAGAATGGAGCCTACATTACCTAACTTACGTTCCAAGTCCTCGATCACCTTATCAACTCTCTCCTCTAGTCTTATCAGTCTGGGGGGGGTTGTGTCCCCCCCACCCTCTTTAAATCCCTGGAACATATTCTCGTCACTTTCTACTGTATTTCTCCTCTCTATACTTCTAATCTTTACATTTTTATTTGCCATTTCGTCATCCGGTGGTCGTTTCATGTTGATTTTCCGCCCGTCTGCCTGGGCCAAGTCCTCCACATCCTCATTATCTTCCATTTCCCCAGTAATCCCTCCCCCTCTCCTCTTTCCTTACTTTCCCACTACCTCACGAGCAATTCCCCCCCCCCCTGCAAATACAAAAAGGCACTTCTCTTTGCGTTGGTATCCTCAATCTGCACTTTTCTTCAGAGCGTTCGTCAAGCCGTCCGTTCGTTGAAAGTGTGTGTGTGTATACATATATATATATATATATATATATATATATATATATATATATATGTGTGTGTGTGTGTGTACAGTATATTACTGTATATTATAATCATCGATATGCGGTGTCCTCCTTTGTCCTCCTTTTCGGAAATCAGTGTCCTCCTTTTTGGAAATTTGGAAATGGCCACCCTAAGCGACACAAACATTAAAGAATAATGGGATTATAATATTAGCAAAAATATACATCCGTAAGAAGCTAAGAGCGAAACCGGTCAGGAATAAAACTGAAGAATCGGATGCAGGTCCGTGGCTTTCCCTTTCCACCTTTCTCATCCTGTGGAAATCAAATCAATCGACCCACGACATACGAGGACTGACCTGAACACTAATGTCCATCCACGTCTATTACTGGACTTTCATGCTAAACACTGGACTCTGGGACGCACACACAGTCAGAACAAAAATCTCACTGTGAACCAGACTTTCCTACAAACATGACAAGGAATCTCGGACATAGGCGAAATTCTAACAGACCTCAATCACCACACACGACCCAGACAGTTATTTGCATTCAATCACATGTTCACACATAGCAACAAAACGCGTATCGATACTCACACCACGAAAACACGTTCTCGTAAAACAAACCGGGGCTAATTTAGAAATGCATTGGACAAAGAAACAGTTTTACAATAGGCAAAGAACGAGAACTGCCAGGAAAAATTAGTTCACAGAAAACGAACTGCATACATTATATGCAATGCTAACAAAGGCTTAACCCGAGACGTGCCAACACTTACAATGGAAAACTTTACTCCAGAGTAGCGCCATGCCTTGGGACGTGGATACGTACAATGTGTGTATGTATTGTATGTGTGATTCACCATAGTCTTGGATCACGTGTTAGACTCGTGATCGACAGTTTTTACCCTTCCGGAAGAGCTCAGAGCTCGTATACTGTATGACCGATCTTTGGGTAATGCTGTGACCTTACACGCACACACACACACACACACACACACACACACACACACACACACACACACACACACACACTTCAACGAATGGACGGCTTAGAAGACGTTCTGAAGAAAAGTGAAGTCTGTGGATCCCAACGCAAAGAGAAGTGCCTAGTGTTTTTGCAGGGTGGGGGGGAAATTGCTCGTGGAGTAGTGGGAACGTAGGGAAAGAGGAAAAGGGGAGGGATTACTGAGGGAAATGGAAGGAAATGAGGAGGGAGTAGACTTTGACCAGCCAGACAAGCGGAAGGTAAACAAAAGACTTAGCGAGGATCAAATGTCTAATAAAAATGTAAAGATTAGAAGTATAGAGAGGAGCAATACAGAAGAAAGTGACGAGAATATGTTCCAGGGATTTAAAGAGGGTGGGGGGGACACAACCCCCCCCCCCCCGACTGATAAGACTAGAGGAGAGAGTTGATAAGGTGATCGAGGACTTGGAGCGTAAGTTAGGTAACGTAGACTCCATTTTTCAAAGAATTGAAAGGTTGGAACAACTAGAGAAGGCTAACAGAAACTTAACTGAAGAAATAGAGGACCTAAAAAGACAGTTAGGAAATGTAAAGGAGGAGAATGAGAAATTGAAGAAGAATAGTAATGAAAACAGAGAGAAACTAGCTACAGAAGCTAAAAATTGGAGAATAACTCAAGAAGGGAATAAGGTTTCATTCACTGACATAGTCAAACAGCAATTGAAAGAACATAATGAAGACTCAGTTATTAAAGTGATGAGACAGAAGGAGAATATAGTAAGAGAATTAGCTGACAAAAAGAAATGTATAATTATATTAGGAATGGAAGAGAAACATAACCCAGATAGAACTGCAAGAATCAAGGAGGAAAATGAAAGAGTAAGCAGTTTACTAAAATTAGTCCAGGAAGATGAACCAGAAATTATAAAGGAAATTGAGGAAAAATTCAGACTCGGAAAATATAGTACTACAGATAAGACCAGACCAATTAAGATTAAATTCAGGTCACAAACAACAGCAGAGAAAATTCTATCCAAGACAGGGAAACTAGCAACAAATGATCAATATAAAAAGGTATGGATAAAAAGAGAAATGAATAAGGAGGAAAGAGAGGCAGAAAAGCAGAAAAGAATTGAAGCTAAGGCAAAAAACGAGGAAAGAACGGAGTCAGAGAAAGAGAGATTCTATTGGAGAGTAGTGAACATGAAAATAAAGCAGTTCGACATACTAAAGAAAAACATAAGGGAAACAGAGAATACAATGGAAGTGGCAGAAAACTAAGAGTGTCTTACACAAATATAGATGGATTGATAACAGGATTGAATGAACTGAATGATTATTTGAAAGAAAAAGAACCGGACATAATGGGAATTGTAGAAACAAAATTAAAAGGCCCACTACCACCCAACAGTGTAGGACATGATACATACAATTATTGGATTAGAAACAGAGAGAAAAAACAAGGGGGTGGAGTTATGTTCCTGACTAAGAAGGATATAAACGTGAAAGGTGTCATATATGGAAAGAATACAGTAGAGATGATTATGATAGAAGTGGAAGACCGAGATAAGAAGAGCAGAAAATTTGTGATCAATTATGTGCCTCCGAAAACAGCCTCATGGGAGGAGAGTGAACATAAAAGTATGTTAGAGGACACAAAGATAGCATTAACTAAAATAATGGAAGACGGAGGAAGAATAGTTATGATGGGCGACTTTAATTGCAAAGAAATCTGCTGGGAAGAAATGACAGTAAAGAGTGGTGATGACTCATGGGGAAATGCTCTACTTGAGATGATTACTGACCATTCAATGACACAATGGATACAAGAGAACACTAGGTATAGAAATGAAGAAGAACCATCGAGGCTAGACTTAATAATTACATCTGAACCTAGAATAGTGGACAAGATTGAATATAAAACACCAATAAGTAAAAGTGACCACATATTGATTGAACTGGAACTTAATGAAGAAAAATATATGAAAAGAAATGAACAATATAGAAAAGGAAGAATGATGTATGAAAAAACAAACTTTGATAAAATAAGAGAATTCTTCCAACAAGAAAACTGGGAAGAAATATACAAAGAAGAAACAACAGTGGAAGAGAAATGGAATATTTTGACAAAAATTTACAAAAAAGGAGTGGAAAAGTATGTCCCAAGACAAAAACAAGAAAAAGAATATGTAAAATGCTGGTACAACAAAAGTTGTAGGGAGTTAAAGGACAAAAGAGACAAAGCCTGGACCAGATGGAAAAAAGACAGAAGACCTGAAAAATGGAAAATATATACTGGTTATAGAAATGAATATGTACAAAAGTGCAGAGAGGAAAAAAGAAAATATGAAAAAGATGTTATAGAAAAGTGTAAAGATCAACCAAAACTATTCTACAGATTTGTAAACAATAAACTGAAAAACAAACAAGACTTAGAGAAATTAAGACAAGGAGGAGTTGAATACACTGAGGAAATGGAAATGGCAGAAATTATGAACAAACATTTTAAATCAGTGTTTACAAGGGAAAATATACAACCTGAAGAGATTGAGTGGAAGGAAAAAGTCCCCCCTATGGAAGAAATAGAAGTAACAAAGAATGAAATATTGACACACTTGGGTAATTTTGATGTCAGAAAATCGCATGGGCCAGATGAAATAGCAAACTGGATTCTGAAAGAATGCAGGAATGAACTGGCAGACAAAATACATAGCATAATAAGCAGTTCCTTAAAAGAAGGAAAAGTTCCAGAAGATTGGAAAAAAGCAAATATAGTACCTATATATAAAGGAGGAAATAAAGAAGAACCTACCAACTATAGACCAGTCTCTCTAACAAGTACAATAGCAAAAATATGTGAAAGAATTATCAAAAGTAGATGGGTAAAATACTTGGAAAAAAACAACGTACTAAATCCAAGGCAATTTGGATTCAGACAAGGACGATCATGCGTCACCAATTTAATATGTTTCTATTCAAGGCTAATAGATATAATACAAGAAAGAGATGGATGGGCTGATTGTGCATTTCTAGACCTAAAAAAAGCTTTTGACAAAGTACCACATAAGAAGTTGCTTAAGAAATTAGAATATGAAGGAGGAATACAAGGTAAATTGCTAAATTGGATGGAAGACTTTTTGCAAGAAAGAAAAATGAGAGTAGTGATAAGAGATCAGCACTCAAAATGGAATGAAGTAATAAGCGGTGTCCCGCAGGGAACAGTTCTGGCCCCAATAATGTTTGCTATATATATTAATGATATGGATGAAGGAATTGAAAGCTATATGAGCTTCTTTGCAGATGATGCAAAATTACTGAAAAGAGTGAAAACTGAAGAAGATTGTGAATCACTACAGAGAGATCTAAATAAAGTACAAGAATGGAGTAGGAAGTGGGAGATGGAGTTCAATACAAAAAAGTGTAGTATAATGGAATTTGGAAAAAGCAAAAACAGAATAACAGGATCATATAATTTGGGAGAAGAAGGAATAAAAAAAGTAGAAAATGAGAAGGACCTGGGAGTCATTGTTATGAATAATATGTCACCTGAGAAACATATAAATAAGATTTTTGGAGAAACTTATAATTTAATAAGAACAATCAAAGTAGCATTTACATACCTGGATGAAGAAATGGTGAGGAAAATCCTAATCACCCTGATAAGACCAAGATTGGAATATGCAGCAACGATATGGTCACCAAGTACAAAAAAATGTATAAAAAAACTTGAAAGAATACAAAGAGCAATTACAAAACTGGCACCAACACTCTCAAAACTATCATATGAAGAGAGACTACAAAAACTTAAACTACAGACACTAGAGCAAAGAAGAGAGAGAGGAGATTTGATAGCTATTTACAGAATCATGAAAGGCATAGAAATTACTGATAGAGAGAATCTGATAAAATGGGATGACAGAAATACAAGAGGACACGGAAAGAAAATAAAAAAAGACAGCTATAGAAGAGATTTTAAAAAGAACAGCTTTCCTCACAGAGCAATAGACAGTTGGAACAAGTTAGATGAGAAAGTGGTGTGTGCAAAATCAATACATGAATTTAAAAATAGTTTAGATAAAATGAGATATGAAGACGGGACCCCACGAGCATAGCTCCCCTTCCCGTAAAATACAACTAGGTAAATACAACTAGGTAAATACACACACACACACACACACACACACACACACACACACACTTCAACGAATGGACGGCTTAGAAGACGTTCTGAAGAAAAGTGAAGTCTGTGGATCCCAACGCAAAGAGAAGTGCCTAGTGTTTTTGCAGGGTGGGGGGGAAATTGCTCGTGGAGTAGTGGGAACGTAGGGAAAGAGGAAAAGGGGAGGGATTACTGAGGGAAATGGAAGGAAATGAGGAGGGAGTAGACTTTGACCAGCCAGACAAGCGGAAGGTAAACAAAAGACTTAGCGAGGATCAAATGTCTAATAAAAATGTAAAGATTAGAAGTATAGAGAGGAGCAATACAGAAGAAAGTGACGAGAATATGTTCCAGGGATTTAAAGAGGGTGGGGGGGACACAACCCCCCCCCCGACTGATAAGACTAGAGGAGAGAGTTGATAAGGTGATCGAGGACTTGGAGCGTAAGTTAGGTAACGTAGACTCCATTTTTCAAAGAATTGAAAGGTTGGAACAACTAGAGAAGGCTAACAGAAACTTAACTGAAGAAATAGAGGACCTAAAAAGACAGTTAGGAAATGTAAAGGAGGAGAATGAGAAATTGAAGAAGAATAGTAATGAAAACAGAGAGAAACTAGCTACAGAAGCTAAAAATTGGAGAATAACTCAAGAAGGGAATAAGGTTTCATTCACTGACATAGTCAAACAGCAATTGAAAGAACATAATGAAGACTCAGTTATTAAAGTGATGAGACAGAAGGAGAATATAGTAAGAGAATTAGCTGACAAAAAGAAATGTATAATTATATTAGGAATGGAAGAGAAACATAACCCAGATAGAACTGCAAGAATCAAGGAGGAAAATGAAAGAGTAAGCAGTTTATTAAAATTAGTCCAGGAAGATGAACCAGAAATTATAAAGGAAATTGAGGAAAAATTCAGACTCGGAAAATATAGTACAGATAAGACCAGACCAATTAAGATTAAATTCAGGTCACAAACAACAGCAGAGAAAATTCTATCCAAGACAGGGAAACTAGCAACAAATGATCAATATAAAAAGGTATGGATAAAAAGAGAAATGAATAAGGAGGAAAGAGAGGCAGAAAAGCAGAAAAGAATTGAAGCTAAGGCAAAAAACGAGGAAAGAACGGAGTCAGAGAAAGAGAGATTCTATTGGAGAGTAGTGAACATGAAAATAAAGCAGTTCGACATACTAAAGAAAAACAGAAGGGAAACAGAGAATACAATGGAAGTGGCAGAAAACTAAGAGTGTCTTACACAAATATAGATGGATTGATAACAGGATTGAATGAACTGAATGATTATTTGAAAGAAAAAGAACCGGACATAATGGGAATTGTAGAAACAAAATTAAAAGGCCCACTACCACCCAACAGTGTAGGACATGATACATACAATTATTGGATTAGAAACAGAGAGAAAAAACAAGGGGGTGGAGTTATGTTCCTGACTAAGAAGGATATAAACGTGAAAGGTGTCATATATGGAAAGAATACAGTAGAGATGATTATGATAGAAGTGGAAGACCGAGATAAGAAGAGCAGAAAATTTGTGATCAATTATGTGCCTCCGAAAACAGCCTCATGGGAGGAGAGTGAACATAAAAGTATGTTAGAGGACACAAAGATAGCATTAACTAAAATAATGGAAGACGGAGGAAGAATAGTTATGATGGGCGACTTTAATTGCAAAGAAATCTGCTGGGAAGAAATGACAGTAAAGAGTGGTGATGACTCATGGGGAAATGCTCTACTTGAGATGATTACTGACCATTCAATGACACAATGGATACAAGAGAACACTAGGTATAGAAATGAAGAAGAACCATCGAGGCTAGACTTAATAATTACATCTGAACCTAGAATAGTGGACAAGATTGAATATAAAACACCAATAGGTAAAAGTGACCACATATTGATTGAACTGGAACTTAATGAAGAAAAATATATGAAAAGAAATGAACAATATAGAAAAGGAAGAATGATGTATGAAAAAACAAACTTTGATAAAATAAGAGAATTCTTCCAACAAGAAAACTGGGAAGAAATATACAAAGAAGAAACAACAGTGGAAGAGAAATGGAATATTTTGACAAAAATTTACAAAAAAGGAGTGGAAAAGTATGTCCCAAGACAAAAACAAGAAAAAGAATATGTAAAATGCTGGTACAACAAAAGTTGTAGGGAGTTAAAGGACAAAAGAGACAAAGCCTGGAACAGATGGAAAAAAGACAGAAGACCTGAAAAATGGAAAATATATACTGGTTATAGAAATGAATATGTACAAAAGTGCAGAGAGGAAAAAAGAAAATATGAAAAAGATGTTATAGAAAAGTGTAAAGATCAACCAAAACTATTCTACAGATTTGTAAACAATAAACTGAAAAACAAACAAGACTTAGAGAAATTAAGACAAGGAGGAGTTGAATACACTGAGGAAATGGAAATGGCGGAAATTATGAACAAACATTTTAAATCAGTGTTTACAAGGGAAAATATACAACCTGAAGAGATTGAGTGGAAGGAAAAAGTCCCCCCTATGGAAGAAATAGAAGTAACAAAGAATGAAATATTGACACACTTGGGTAATTCTGATGTCAGAAAATCGCATGGGCCAGATGAAATAGCAAACTGGATTCTGAAAGAATGCAGGAATGAACTGGCAGACAAAATACATAGCATAATAAGCAGTTCCTTAAAAGAAGGAAAAGTTCCAGAAGATTGGAAAAAAGCAAATATAGTACCTATATATAAAGGAGGAAATAAAGAAGAACCTACCAACTATAGACCAGTCTCTCTAACAAGTACAATAGCAAAAATATGTGAAAGAATTATCAAAAGTAGATGGGTAAAATACTTGGAAAAAAACAACGTACTAAATCCAAGGCAATTTGGATTCAGACAAGGACGATCATGCGTCACCAATTTAATATGTTTCTATTCAAGGCTAATAGATATAATACAAGAAAGAGATGGATGGGCTGATTGTGCATTTCTAGACCTAAAAAAAGCTTTTGACAAACTACCACATAAGAAGTTGCTTAAGAAATTAGAATATGAAGGAGGAATACAAGGTAAATTGCTAAATTGGATGGAAGACTTTTTGCAAGAAAGAAAAATGAGAGTAGTGATAAGAGATCAGCACTCAAAATGGAATGAAGTAATAAGCGGTGTCCCGCAGGGAACAGTTCTGGCCCCAATAATGTTTGCTATATATATTAATGATATGGATGAAGGAATTGAAAGCTATATGAGCTTCTTTGCAGATGATGCAAAATTACTGAAAAGAGTGAAAACTGAAGAAGATTGTGAATCACTACAGAGAGATCTAAATAAAGTACAAGAATGGAGTAGGAAGTGGGAGATGGAGTTCAATACAAAAAAGTGTAGTATAATGGAATTTGGAAAAAGCAAAAACATAATAACAGGATCATATAATTTGGGATAAGAAGGAATAAAAAAAGTAGAAAATGAGAAGGACCTGGGAGTCTTTGTTATGAATAATATGTCACCTGAGAAACATTTAAATAAGATTTTTGGAGAAACTTATAATTTAATAAGAACAATCAAAGTGGCATTTACATACCTGGATGAAGAAATGGTGAGGAAAATCCTAATCACCCTGATAAGACCAAGATTGGAATATGCAGCAACGATATGGTCACCAAGTACAAAAAAATGTATAAAAAAACTTGAAAGAATACAAAGAGCAATTACAAAACTGGCACCAACACTCTCAAAACTATCATATGAAGAGAGACTACAAAAACTTAAACTACAGACACTAGAGCAAAGAAGAGAGAGAGGAGATTTGATAGCTATTTACAGAATCATGAAAGGCATAGAAATTACTGATAGAGAGAATCTGATAAAATGGGATGACAGAAATACAAGAGGACACGGAAAGAAAATAAAAAAAGACAGCTATAGAAGAGATTTTAAAAAGAACAGCTTTCCTCACAGAGCAATAGACAGTTGGAACAAGTTAGATGAGAAAGTGGTGTGTGCAAAAACAATACATGAATTTAAAAATAGTTTAGATAAAATGAGATATGAAGACGGGACCCCACGAGCATAGCTCCCCTTCCCGTAAAATACAACTAGGTAAATACAACTAGGTAAAATACACACACACTTCAACGAATGGACGGCTTAGAAGACGTTCTGAAGAAAAGTGAAGTCTGTGGATCCCAACGCAAAGAGAAGTGCCTAGTGTTTTTGCAGGGTGGGGGGGAAATTGCTCGTGGAGTAGTGGGAACGTAGGGAAAGAGGAAAAGGGGAGGGATTACTGAGGGAAATGGAAGGAAATGAGGAGGGAGTAGACTTTGACCAGCCAGACAAGCGGAAGGTAAACAAAAGACTTAGCGAGGATCAAATGTCTAATAAAAATGTAAAGATTAGAAGTATAGAGAGGAGCAATACAGAAGAAAGTGACGAGAATATGTTCCAGGGATTTAAAGAGGGTGGGGGGGACACAACCCCCCCCCCCCCCCGACTGATAAGACTAGAGGAGAGAGTTGATAAGGTGATCGAGGACTTGGAGCGTAAGTTAGGTAACGTAGACTCCATTTTTCAAAGAATTGAAAGGTTGGAACAACTAGAGAAGGCTAACAGAAACTTAACTGAAGAAATAGAGGACCTAAAAAGACAGTTAGGAAATGTAAAGGAGGAGAATGAGAAATTGAAGAAGAATAGTAATGAAAACAGAGAGAAACTAGCTACAGAAGCTAAAAATTGGAGAATAACTCAAGAAGGGAATAAGGTTTCATTCACTGACATAGTCAAACAGCAATTGAAAGAACATAATGAAGACTCAGTTATTAAAGTGATGAGACAGAAGGAGAATATAGTAAGAGAATTAGCTGACAAAAAGAAATGTATAATTATATTAGGAATGGAAGAGAAACATAACCCAGATAGAACTGCAAGAATCAAGGAGGAAAATGAAAGAGTAAGCAGTTTATTAAAATTAGTCCAGGAAGATGAACCAGAAATTATAAAGGAAATTGAGGAAAAATTCAGACTCGGAAAATATAGTACAGATAAGACCAGACCAATTAAGATTAAATTCAGGTCACAAACAACAGCAGAGAAAATTCTATCCAAGACAGGGAAACTAGCAACAAATGATCAATATAAAAAGGTATGGATAAAAAGAGAAATGAATAAGGAGGAAAGAGAGGCAGAAAAGCAGAAAAGAATTGAAGCTAAGGCAAAAAACGAGGAAAGAACGGAGTCAGAGAAAGAGAGATTCTATTGGAGAGTAGTGAACATGAAAATAAAGCAGTTCGACATACTAAAGAAAAACAGAAGGGAAACAGAGAATACAATGGAAGTGGCAGAAAACTAAGAGTGTCTTACACAAATATAGATGGATTGATAACAGGATTGAATGAACTGAATGATTATTTGAAAGAAAAAGAACCGGACATAATGGGAATTGTAGAAACAAAATTAAAAGGCCCACTACCACCCAACAGTGTAGGACATGATACATACAATTATTGGATTAGAAACAGAGAGAAAAAACAAGGGGGTGGAGTTATGTTCCTGACTAAGAAGGATATAAACGTGAAAGGTGTCATATATGGAAAGAATACAGTAGAGATGATTATGATAGAAGTGGAAGACCGAGATAAGAAGAGCAGAAAATTTGTGATCAATTATGTGCCTCCGAAAACAGCCTCATGGGAGGAGAGTGAACATAAAAGTATGTTAGAGGACACAAAGATAGCATTAACTAAAATAATGGAAGACGGAGGAAGAATAGTTATGATGGGCGACTTTAATTGCAAAGAAATCTGCTGGGAAGAAATGACAGTAAAGAGTGGTGATGACTCATGGGGAAATGCTCTACTTGAGATGATTACTGACCATTCAATGACACAATGGATACAAGAGAACACTAGGTATAGAAATGAAGAAGAACCATCGAGGCTAGACTTAATAATTACATCTGAACCTAGAATAGTGGACAAGATTGAATATAAAACACCAATAGGTAAAAGTGACCACATATTGATTGAACTGGAACTTAATGAAGAAAAATATATGAAAAGAAATGAACAATATAGAAAAGGAAGAATGATGTATGAAAAAACAAACTTTGATAAAATAAGAGAATTCTTCCAACAAGAAAACTGGGAAGAAATATACAAAGAAGAAACAACAGTGGAAGAGAAATGGAATATTTTGACAAAAATTTACAAAAAAGGAGTGGAAAAGTATGTCCCAAGACAAAAACAAGAAAAAGAATATGTAAAATGCTGGTACAACAAAAGTTGTAGGGAGTTAAAGGACAAAAGAGACAAAGCCTGGACCAGATGGAAAAAAGACAGAAGACCTGAAAAATGGAAAATATATACTGGTTATAGAAATGAATATGTACAAAAGTGCAGAGAGGAAAAAAGAAAATATGAAAAAGATGTTATAGAAAAGTGTAAAGATCAACCAAAACTATTCTACAGATTTGTAAACAATAAACTGAAAAACAAACAAGACTTGGAGAAATTAAGACAAGGAGGAGTTGAATACACTGAGGAAATGGAAATGGCAGAAATTATGAACAAACATTTTAAATCAGTGTTTACAAGGGAAAATATACAACCTGAAGAGATTGAGTGGAAGGAAAAAGTCCCCCCTATGGAAGAAATAGAAGTAACAAAGAATGAAATATTGACACACTTGGGTAATTTTGATGTCAGAAAATCGCATGGGCCAGATGAAATAGCAAACTGGATTCTGAAAGAATGCAGGAATGAACTGGCAGACAAAATACATAGCATAATAAGCAGTTCCTTAAAAGAAGGAAAAGTTCCAGAAGATTGGAAAAAAGCAAATATAGTACCTATATATAAAGGAGGAAATAAAGAAGAACCTACCAACTATAGACCAGTCTCTCTAACAAGTACAATAGCAAAAATATGTGAAAGAATTATCAAAAGTAGATGGGTAAAATACTTGGAAAAAAACAACGTACTAAATCCAAGGCAATTTGGATTCAGACAAGGACGATCATGCGTCACCAATTTAATATGTTTCTATTCAAGGCTAATAGATATAATACAAGGAAGAGATGGATGGGCTGATTGTGCATTTCTAGACCTAAAAAAAGCTTTTGACAAAGTACCACATAAGAAGTTGCTTAAGAAATTAGAATATGAAGGAGGAATACAAGGTAAATTGCTAAATTGGATGGAAGACTTTTTGCAAGAAAGAAAAATGAGAGTAGTGATAAGAGATCAGCACTCAAAATGGAATGAAGTAATAAGCGGTGTCCCGCAGGGAACAGTTCTGGCTCCAATAATGTTTGCTATATATATTAATGATATGGATGAAGGAATTGAAAGCTATATGAGCTTCTTTGCAGATGATGCAAAATTACTGAAAAGAGTGAAAACTGAAGAAGATTGTGAATCACTACAGAGAGATCTAAATAAAGTACAAGAATGGAGTAGGAAGTGGGAGATGGAGTTCAATACAAAAAAGTGTAGTATAATGGAATTTGGAAAAAGCAAAAACAGAATAACAGGATCATACAATTTGGGAAAAGAAGGAATAAAAAAAGTAGAAAATGAGAAGGACCTGGGAGTCATTGTTATGAATAATATGTCACCTGAGAAACATATAAATAAGATTTTTGGAGAAACTTATAATTTAATAAGAACAATCAAAGTGGCATTTACATACCTGGATGAAGAAATGGTGAGGAAAATCCTAATCACCCTGATAAGACCAAGATTGGAATATGCAGCAACGATATGGTCACCAAGTACAAAAAAATGTATAAAAAAACTTGAAAGAATACAAAGAGCAATTACAAAACTGGCACCAACACTCTCAAAACTATCATATGAAGAGAGACTACAAAAACTTAAACTACAGACACTAGAGCAAAGAAGAGAGAGAGGAGATTTGATAGCTATTTACAGAATCATGAAAGGCATAGAAATTACTGATAGAGAGAATCTGATAAAATGGGATGACAGAAATACAAGAGGACACGGAAAGAAAATAAAAAAAGACAGCTATAGAAGAGATTTTAAAAAGAACAGCTTTCCTCACAGAGCAATAGACAGTTGGAACAAGTTAGATGAGAAAGTGGTGTGTGCAAAAACAATACATGAATTTAAAAATAGTTTAGATAAAATGAGATATGAAGACGGGACCCCACGAGCATAGCTCCCCTTCCCGTAAAATACAACTAGGTAAATACAACTAGGTAAATACACACACAACTCTCCGTCTACGAGAGTTGAAGTAACGACTCGCAGCGTACCAGGTTCTCATGTAAGGATATTTGGTGTTGCTATGTGATCATTCTTGGAGTACTCATCAATTTTTCATAGGGATGATTCAAAGAGGCATTCAATGTTTTTGATAAGTCTTCCATTATACTTGATATCCCGGCGACAACAGACAAATTTCACCATAGAATTCAGTAATGACAACAAATTACCATTCTTGGACATGCTTGCCCACCTAGTGTTATGACTAGTGTGTATACAAAACCAACCAACCCTGGGTTTTGCCTTGGAATGAGTGTGTGCCCAAAACGCTACAAAGGCCACATAAAGCCTTTACCCATTCAAATAGTTAGGATGCCGTTCACCAAGAATTATAGAGAGCAACCCACGTCCTTGCTAATAATGGCCCAAACAAGAATATCGACAGAGTAATTGAAAATTAAATAGATAAGTGTTACCCTGGAACCACATCTTTGCCAAATATATACAGTAATTTAGTCACATCTGTTAAGATATATTATAGGAATAACCCAAGTCACTGCGTGCAACTACACACTTTATACTAACGTCGTCTGTTCTTTACATCCGAGTTTTTACATAGACATACTAACTTTGTGACAACATCCATATCACTTGAGTCACGCTTTACTTGTTGCTTCAATAAAATGCTACAACCCACCACCCTTAAAATTGTTACAACCCAGAAAAACAAATACTTTGACGCAATGAAGAAACGCTCTTAAAGTGTCGGCTGCCCAGTTTATAAAAATAGAGTCATGATGTCATATCGTTATTTTTCCTTACAAAGTGAATTTTGTTCTTACATAGATAGATTGTTTATATGTTTCTTGGTGTTTTCTGTAGCAATTCCACACAAGTAGGTGAGTTGGTGCTCATTTGTGTCGGCCTAAATTGATATAAGAAAATGAGGTTGGAGAGATCTTCGCCTTGCTACTCACAGCATCCGCCGCTTGATGGGACATGATATCAGAGCTTGCATCCTGGCTAATGCTTTGGTGCATACCCGATTCCCAATACCATGTTCAGCAAGGCACTTTTTTGTATTGTATTCAATGATAAATCCTCCCGGTAGAAGACCATCCAGTTCGTAACGAGGTCGCACGCAGGATGGAATAAAATAAAATAAAAGTAATATGATATCTTTTCGCTGCGTAAGGAGTTTCACATAGATGAATAAAGTGTCCTGTGAATAGTCATAAAAATGTATGACGTCAGTAGCAATGGATAAATCGAGTAAAGGGCACCAAACGGACAAGCAGACAAACTTAGACGTGGTAGCAAGCACAAGATACCTCGCCCAAGAACCGTTTAATTTTTTAATGTAGGTCATAGGGTGCCTCTCCTGTATTTGTGACTTTGACCTTGAGTTTTACCTATGAAGGTCAAAGGTCTTTATGGTAGATGAAAACACATGTTCGACTTCCTGTATTCTGGTAATAATAAAAATATATACTGTGTATATTTTTTAATCTGGGTCCTTCAGAAATATGGAACCTCAAATCTCATCTCTCGAAACCACTCAAAGCATTTTCCACTATTGTAATGTATCCGACCGTGGCGGAGAAGTAGTATATTCTTTGAAGTAAATCTGACATGTTAGAGAATTGCAAATGTGGCGGAATTAGTTCCTTTGATATTAACTGAGGTCTCATTCAGATACTGTCAATTTTCATGAGAACATCAAGAGCCATTAGTACCAACCTCCGCGGTGAAACGGATACCGGATGTTCTTTCGAATGATTATGTTCGGTCGCGCTCCCCACGGAGGCGTGAGGATACAAGGGAGCGTAAAGTTATCTGTTCAAAAATCGTTGTTTAATAAGAATAATCAAATCATGTAAGTGTTTACATTTCAGTATTATGAGAAGTCGATGTATTGAGTATGGGGAATGACTTCATTGTTTCATAATCACGTAGTTTATGGAATTGTGGATGTCAAAAAAAATTCTTTACTGAAGTGTCTTAACATTTCATTATATTAGAACTCGAAATGTTATGTATGTATGTGTCATGCATTTGTACTTTTATATTTAGTTTATGAAATTGGATATCCTGGAATCTGTGGTTTAATTGATGTTTATTTGAGCCCCATGATTATTTCCAAATGCTATATGCCATGTTTAAAAAATATATATATCTTTGAACTGCAAGTCTATTTTGATAATTTGCCAGGTTTCTTACCTTTTCGCTACCTTTGAAGAACATGTTTAGTAACTTTAGTTACTTGGTAAAATGGCCCATGCACGTATTATTTGTTTCATTTGTTTTAATCCATGCAAAATTATTTGTTTTCGACCTAAACAGTGCTAGGATATAAGCAGAAAAAGTATATAATTTTATATAGAAACAAAGAGGTGGTGAGGGGGATTGCGCGGGTCTGCTAGAAGTAGAAACTGGACGTCACATAAGAGAAGTTGTGAAACACTGCTCTTGTCCAACGAGTCCCTCAAGAAGCCATCAATGTATCTGCAATACATTTTTGGTTTTTGATATTGGTTAAAGTTTTTAGCTTCCATAGTACCCATGAAAACGTGAACAGGATCCCTCAAGGGGGGGACTCCTTCACGTTTAGCTGGAGGAGGATTCTGAGGGGTCTTTTCGTCGCATTCATCGAGAAAGTATAACGATACCAAAAGTCGAGCGACGTGCTGTGGGACGCTGAGCACCGTGCCTCGGTCATATTTTGCCCGTGCCAACCCCCCCCCCCCAACTTGTTATGTCTCCTTCTCTTTTATTTTTCATGCTCGGATCATTGTGCTTTGGCAAAATGAAATAATTAGCAGACATAAAAGTGTATTACTTATTTATTGAACTGCATCTTAGATTTTCTTTTAAGAATACTCTCTGCCACTGTCCAGCAAATTTGTTCCATTGATATTTGAAAATGAGGCTGGGGAGGTTTTCGCCTTGCGAATCACAAGGCTGTAATAATCTGGTTGCAACCAGAATGAAGTAGGCAGCAACGGATTATCTCGTGCGTATTTCATTTTTGGTTAATACCATACGATTATATTTGACCGAGAAAAAAATAGTTAGAGGAAAATGATCATTTGCAGTTTGGGAGGTACTTCTCCCTGCTGGATAAAATCGTTTAATATGAACCAGTAAAAATCAACCCAACCATTTGACACAGTAAGGGCATTAAATCCAGGAATGTATTTTACAAGGTTTCGATCCCGAATTGCCATTTCAAACCGCCTGACAACCGAAATAGACAAATATGTATAACGTAAATGTAAGTAGGAACCACAACAGTCTTAGTCTGATTTTATTCCTGACTAGTTTTCCAAAAAAAAAAAAAAAAAAAAAAGATTAAAAGGAAAATTCGATAAAAATGACACTTTTGCCCTGGCTGAATGAAGCAGCCGGGCACCATGATAGTATTGTCTTTTCAACGTCAGGCAGTTTGACTGAATGTACCTGAGGCTTTCGCGGGCTCTCGATCGACCGACATCCAAAAAATCTGCTAAATAAAATTGTGTGACGTTGAGTCAAGGTGGTGAAGTTATGTTGACTCAGAAACAAACTCTCTAGACCCCGGGCCCCAGGGTTAGATCGGCGTGATGAAAGGGCTGAATTGACCCAAAAGAGGCTTACCTGTGGCTTGGCAGAACCGGTAAGGAAGGACGGGAGACAACAGCTGTGCTATCATTACGTTGATATCGACTATCATTAGCGAAACAATGTAGCAATTTAAATACATGTTGTTCGACTTCCGGAGCTTGGGCTCGCTGAGATGGAAGAAAAGGGTTACACAGAGGAAGAAAATGGAGACGGAGTACCCGATGGGGAAGATCTTGAACCGGAGACGCTCCCAAACTGTCTGTGGTACGATGCATACCTGAACTCTCAACAGCATGGTCTTATTCTTATTCATGAAGTAGTCGAGGCAGTAGTCATCGTAAACATAACCTGTATCAGAGTGCAAGTATCCTTCGGTTCCTAATACGAACTTGTCAAGGTAGTGCATACCATGCTCACACCGAAGTTGATGGGGACGTACCGTATACCCCTTCTCTGACGCCCATTTTTGGAATGGATCCGGCCAGCTCTTCTCGCTGTTGGTGGAGCTGGAGGCTTGGTATGCCTCACACGTGTCTGTCCAGCACCTGACCACACAAGCAGCACTTGTTGACGTGCACTCGGCCCTCATTGTGACAGAGCTCTGGATTGTGTATTGTCTTGCACCACAGTGCTTTTTCTTTGCCGTCCCAACTAATTCCCACACAAAAGTCCTTCTTCAAGCCATCTTTTCTCAGGAAGGCAATATTCGTGAAGCACATTAATGTATTAGACGTTATGTCCAAAACACTTAACTCCTGCTGCGGAGAGCAGGTGACAGGCTTCACGAGGGACAGATCCCCACATTGCTTGTTTCGGACGAGTCGGTTCAAGTTTAAAACTGGTGTCTTGGCGAAGACACAACCCCCCTTCTCCTAGGTCACATAACCCAGGGGGCAACATCGGCGCAGGGAACTCAGCTCTTGTCTGCGAGGACCATTTTGATCCACAGGTGTCGGAGAACGTGGTGTTTGCGGTGGTGGCTGTTCGGCGTTGAAGGTCTGTCGTCCCTGAGGAGAAGGAAGCTGTGATGCAGTGGCGCCTGTACTGTTAAGAAGTTTATCGACTGACTCGTTGATGGACGTCACATTCTTGTGTTTAGTACGAGAATCTTTAGGGATTAGGCCCAACGATGGGGCAGGGCGTCGTGGGACTCCCAATCCCTGATCCAACACTAACAGTACTAGCAATAGTGTCAGTGAACAGGACCACGGAAGACGACCACTGGCCAAAGTGGCTCGTCCCCAATACCTGTCTAACTGTCTTTGATGCAGCCAGCTCATTGTCGGTCTTTACACCACGACTTGAAAACGGATACTGATAATGGCGTGATGGTGCTAGTTGCGTCAGTATGAAGACAGGAAACTCCTTAGAGTGACAATGAAATATCCCAGACAAAAGAAAAAAATCCTTGACTTTGTGGTTATTAGTTCACCCGAAGTAGCTCCAAGGAAAAATGTTGTTTTTGGTCGACATTAATTTTACTTCAACTACGTCAAGGCTGGATCAGGTGGTACAACATTTTAAAGAAATGTTGGCAATAGTCTCTATATCATCTTATCAAATATTGGGAGTAATTGGGTCAAGATAAATTTAATCGAAAATGTGAACATAGTTTTTGGGTGAAAGAAAAGTCTTTTGAGAAATTTGAGAATGAAGGAAAAGAGAAGGTTGTATGAGGGAATGATTGTACCCATGGCACTGTAGAGTAGAAACTTGGAATATAAAGATGGCAGAGACTGAAGATGTTTTAAATGAAGTGAATGAGAAGTATATATATATATATATATATATATATATTATATATATATATATATATATATATATATATGTATATATATACATATGTATGTATATATATACGAGTATATATATATAGATATATATATATATATATATACGCACACACACACGCAAACACACACACACACAGACATACACACACACACACACATATATGTATACATATATATATATATGTGTATATATATATATATATATATATATATATATATATATATATATATATGTACAACACTGAATGGGTCCCAGTGATTAGAAATACATTTTAACAACCACAATGCACTTTAATTCTAAGCCATCAAAGGCCAGCATGCTTGAAATTGAAATGTGGTACTACCCAGGACTCGAACCGGGTATCCTCATGACAAGTGCGACAGTGACTTTCCACAAATAATTTCCGACTGTTGCACCGGGACGCGAACCGGGGCCTTGCTTATTTATTCTTGAATAGTTTCACAGGTGTGCTTTATCAAAGGTGTGCTTTATCATTCCTTTGATAAAGCACACCTGCGAAACTAGTCAGGAATAAACTCAAGACTAAGACTCCTGTGTTTCCTACTCCGCTTACGTCATATATATATATATATATATATATATATATATATACAAAAGCATATATATATACACATATATAAACATATACAAACGTATATATATATATATATATATATAATACAAATGTGTGTGTGTGTGTGTGTGTGTGTGTGTGTGTGTGTGTGTGTGTGTGTGTGTGTGTGTGTGTGTGTGTGTGTGTGTGTATGCTCCAAGTAGTAGGCATTACGCCTGTCAGTGGTACCAGCATGTTTCTCCATCTGGCTCTATAGTGGAAGACTCCTTTCTCCCTCAGAGTTTCGATGTTAGACAAGTCATGTCTACTGAGGGCTTCTTCAACATTCTCTTTACATCTCTTTCTCGGTTTTCCTTGTGGTCCTCACCCGCCCGGCATCCATTCCTAGCATCCCTTAGCAACTCTTTCTTATTCCATTCTTTCTAAATGTCCCAGCCATCTTAGATGGGCAGCATCTATTTTGCATAGCATGAAAAAGATACCAATATTTTTCCTTATATATTCATTCTTTACTCTATCTCTCCTTGTCTTTCCAAATATGGGTCTCTAGTAGATGTCAAGATAGTATTGAAAATAATCCTTTTCACTTCTAAAGGTATATGTATATAGATATATATATATATATATATATATATATATATATATATATATATATATATATATATGAATATACATATGTGTGTGTGTGTGTGTGTGTGTATTTACCTAGTTGTATTTACCTAGTTGTAATTTACAGGAAGGGGAGCTATGCTCGTGGGGTCCCGTCTTCATATCTCATTTTATCTAAACTATTTTTAAATTCATGTATTGTTTTTGCACACACCACTTTCTCATCTAACTTGTTCCAACTGTCTATTACTCTGTGAGGAAAGCTGTTCTTTTTCAAATCTCTTCTATAGCTGTCTTTTTTTATTTTCTTTCCGTGTCCTCTTGTATTTCTGTCATCCCATTTTATCAGATTCGCTCTATCAGTGATTTCTATGCCTTTCATGATTCTGTAAATAGCTATCAAATCTCCTCTCTCTCTTCTTTGCTCTAGTGTCTGTAGTTCAAGTTTTTGTAGTCTCTCTTCATATGATAGTTTTGAGAGTGTTGGTGCCAGTTTTGTAATTGCTCTTTGTATTCTTTCAAGTTTTTTTTTACATTTTTTTGTACTTGGTGACCATATCGTTGCTGCATATTCCAATCTTGGTCTTATCAGGGTGATTAGGATTTTCTTCACCATTTCTTCATCCAGGTATGTAAATGCCACTTTGATTGTTCTTATTAAATTATAAGTTTCTCAAAAAATCTTATTTATATGTTTCTCAGGTGACATATTATTCATAACAATGACTCCCAGGTCCTTCTCATTTTCTACTTTTTTTATTCCTTCTTCTCCCAAATTATATGATCCTGTTATTCTGTTTTTGCTTTTTCCAAATTCCATTATACTACACTTTTTTGTATTGAACTCCATCTCCCACTTCCTACTCCATTCCTGTACTTTATTTAGATCTCTCTGTAGTGATTCACAATCTTCTTCAGTTTTCACTCTTTTCAGTAGTTTTGCATCATCTGCAAAGAAGCTCATATAGCTTTCAATTCCTTCATCCATATCATTAATATATATAGCAAACATTATTGGGGCCAGAACTGTTCCCTGCGGAACACCGCTTATTACTTCATCCCATTTTGAGTGCTGGTTTCTTATCACTACTCTCATTTTTCTTTCTTGCAAAAAGTCTTCCATCCAATTTAGCAGGTTGCCCTGTATTCCTCCTTCAGTTTCTAATTTCTTAAGCAACTTCTTATGTGGTACTTTGTCAAAAGCTTTCTTTAGGTCTAAAAATGCACAGTCCGCCCATCCATCTCTTTCTTGTATTATATCTATTAGCCTTGAATAGAAACATATTAAATTGGTGACGCATGATCGTCCTTGTCTGAATCCAAATTGCCTTGGATTTAACACTTTGTTTTTTTCTAAATATTTTACCCATCTACTTTTGATAATTCTTTCACAAATTTTTGCTATTGTACTTGTTAGAGAGACTGGTCTATAGTTGGTAGGTTCTTCTTTATTTCCTCCTTTATATATAGGTACTATATTTGCTTTTTTCCAATCTTCTGGAACTTTTCCTTCTTTCAAGGAACTATTTAGTATGCTATGTATTTTGTCTGCCAGTTCATTCCTGCATTCTTTCAGTATCCAGTTTGCTATTTCATCTGGTCCATGCGATTTTCTGACATCAAGATTACTCAAGTGTGTTAATATTTCATTCTTTGTTACTTCTATTTCTTCCATAGGGGGGACTTTCTCTTTCCATTCGTTCTCTTCAGGTTGTATGTTCTCCCTTGTAAACACTGATTTAAAATGTTTGTTCATAATTTCCGCCATTTCCATTTCCTCAGTGTATTTAACTCCCTCTTGTCTTAATTTCTCCAAGTCTTGTTTGTTTTTCAGTTTATTGTTTACAAATCTGTAGAATAGTTTTGGTTGATCTTTACACTTTTCTATGATATCTTTTTCATATTTTCTCTTTTCCTCTCTGCACGTTTGTACATATTCATTTCTATAACAGGTATATATTTTCCATTTTTCAGGTCTTCTGTCTTTTTTCCATCTGGTCCAGGCTTTGTCTCTTTTGTCTTTTAACTCCCTACAACTTTTGTTGTACCAGCATTTTACATATTCTTTTTCTTGTTTTTGTCTTGGGACATACTTTTCCACTCCTTTTTTGTAAATTTTTGTCAAAATATTCCATTTCTCTTCCACTGATGTTTCTTCTTTGTATATTTCTTCCCAGTTTTCCTTTTGAAAGAATTCTCTTATTTTATCAAAGTTTGTTTTTTCATACATCATTCTTCCTTTTCTATATTGTTCATTTCTTTTCATATATTTTTCTTCATTAAGTTCCAGTTCAATCAATATGTGGTCACTTTTACTTATTGGTGTTTTATATTCAATTTTGTCCACTATTCTAGGTTCAGATGTAATTATTAGGTCTAGTCTCGATGGCTCTTCTTCATTTCTATACCTTGTGTTCTCCTGTATCCATTGTATCATTGTATGGTCAGTAACCATCTCAAGTAGAGCGTTTCCCCATGAGCCGTCTCCACCCTTTACTGTCATTTCTTCCCAGCAGATTTCTTTGCAATTAAAGTCGCCCATCATAACTATTTTTCCTCCCTCTTCCATTATCTTGTTTAATGTTATCTTTGTGTCCTCTAACATACTTTTATGTTCACTCTCTTCCCATGAGGCTGTTTTCGGGGGCACATAATTTATCACAAACTTTCTGCTCTTCTTATCTCTGTCTTCTACTTCCATCATTATCATCTCTACTGTATTCTTTCCATATGTGACACTTCACGTTTATATCCTTCTTAGTCAGGAACATAACTCCACCCCCTTCCTTTTTCACTCTGTTTCTAATCCAATAATTATATGCATCATGTCCTACACTGTTGGGTGGTAGTGGACCTTTTAATTTTGTTTCTACAATTCCCAATATGTCTGGTTCTTTTTCTTTTAAATAATCATTCAGCTCATTCAATCCTGTTATTAATCCATCTATATTTGTGTAAGACACTCTTAGTTTTCTGCCACTTCCATTGTGTTCTCTGTTTCCCTTTTGTTTTTCTCTTGTATGTCGACTTTCTTTAGTTTCATATTCACTACTCTCCAATAGAATCTCTCTTTTTCTGACTCCGTTCTTATCTCGTTTTTTTCCTTAGCTTCAAGTCTTTTCTGTTTTTCTTCCTCTCTTTCCTCTTTATTCATTTCCCTTTTTATCCATACCTTTTTATATTGTTCACTTGTTGCTAGTTTCCCTGTTTTGGATAAGATATTCTCAGCCGTAGTTTGTGACCTGAATTTAATCTTAATTGGTCTGGTTTTGTCTGTACTATATTTCCCGAGCCTGAATTTCTCTTCGATTTGTTTCATTATTTCTGGTTCATCTTCCTGAACTAATTCTAGTAAATTTCTTACTTTTTCATTTTCCTCCTTGATTCTTGTGGTTCTGTCTGGGTTATGTTTCTCTTCCATTCCTAATATAATTATACATTTCTTTCTGTCTGCTAAGTCTCTTACTATATTCTCCTTCTGTCCCATCACTTTAATAACTGAGTTTTCAGTTTGTTCATTCATATGCTGTCTGATTATGTCAGTGAATGCAACTTTGCTATTTTCTTGGATTTTTTCCCAACCCTCCTTGTTCTCCTTATTATTCTCCTTTAAGACTTTATTCTCTGTGGAAAAAGGAGGAAGGGGGGAAATAGAAGGAAGGGTAGTGAGTTGTGGGATGATGAAGCGTTTGGCATAGTCATCCATATTATATAGTGGGAGTGGTTGACCTGAAAGTTTATCATATGGAAAAATTAGGCCTTGCCCAAACACTATATAATGGGAGGTCATCTTTGTTGCTAAGCTGATGGAGTCATTTACTGAGGCTTGGACCTGAGGTAGCCAATCCTCCTCGGTGCCGTTCATCCTTTGGAGAAGAGGTCATGGTACTTCGACGACCCTCCGGTTCGTTTTTTCCACTAACCCTTTTCCTTGGGGATGGTGGGCCGTGATGAAACATCTATCTATCTTGTAGATTTCTTGAATATTTTTTATGATATAATTCTTGAATTCTGACCTGTTATCAGACAATATCCGACGTGGCATATTCAAATTAAAAAAGACATTGTCTACCAGTCCTTGAACTACTGCTGATTTACCCTATAGGGGGATGAGGATGGAGAGTTTGGAGAAAGTCACACTGCGGGCCGGCACTTCAACTCTGGTGGGAAAGGAGTTGAATGCGTGTGTGTAATGTCACACTCTCACTCATAGAGCTGGCCATATATGAGTTCTAAACTGTATTCAAAAGGGTAATAGCTTTCGTTCATGAGTCCAACACGTGATCCAAGACCGTGGTGAATCATACACACACACGCGCGCGCACACACACACACACACACACACACACACACACACACACACACACTTCAACGAACGGACGGCTTAGAAGACGTTCTGAAGAAAATTGAAGTTTCGTGGATCCCAACGCAAAGAGAAGTGCCTATTGTATTTACAGGGTGGGGGGAAATTGCTCGTGGGGTAGTGGGAAAGTAGGGAAAGATGAGAAGGGGAGGGATTGCTGAGGGAAATGGAAGGAAATGAGGAAGGAGAGGACTTGGCCCAGGCAGACAGGCGAAAGGTAAACAAACGGCCCCCCGACCAGCTGAGCGACGATGAAATGTCTAATAAAAATGTAAAGATTAGAAGTATAGATAAGAGCAATACAGTAGAAAGTGATGAGAATATTTTCCAGGGATTTAAAGAGGGTGGGGGGACACAACTAGACAAGACTAGAAGAGAAGGTCGATAAGATGATCGAGGACTTGGAGCGTAGGTTCGGTCATGTTAACAACATTGTACGGAGGGTTGAAAAATTGGAAGAACTAGAGAAGGCAAACAAAAACTTAACTAAGGAAATTGAAGAATTAAAAAAACAGTTAAAAGAAGTAAAAGAAGAGAATAAAGTCTTAAAGGAGAATAATAAGGAGAACAAGGAGGGTTGGGAAAAAATCCAAGAAAATAGCAAAGTTGCATTCACTGACATAATCAGACAGCAAATGAATGAACAAACTGAAAACTCAGTTATTAAAGTGATGAGACAGAAGGAGAATATAGTAAGAGACTTAGCAGACAGAAAGAAATGTATAATTATATTAGGAATGGAAGAGAAACATAACCCAGACAGAACCACAAGAATCAAGGAGGAAAATGAAAAAGTAAGAAATTTACTAGAATTAGTTCAGGAAGATGAACCAGAAATAATGAAACAAATCGAAGAGAAATTCAGGCTCGGGAAATATAGTACAGACAAAACCAGACCAATTAAGATTAAATTCAGGTCACAAACTACGGCTGAGAATATCTTATCTAAAACAGGGAAACTAGCAACAAGTGAACAATATAAAAAGGTATGGATAAAAAGGGAAATGAATAAAGAGGAAAGAGAGGAAGAAAAACAGAAAAGACTTGAAGCTAAGGAAAAAAACGAGATAAGAACGGAGTCAGAAAAAGAGAGATTCTATTGGAGAGTAGTGAATATGAAACTAAAGAAAGTCGACATACAAGAGAAAAACAAAAGGGAAACAGAGAACACAATGGAAGTGGCAGAAAACTAAGAGTGTCTTACACAAATATAGATGGATTAATAACAGGATTGAATGAGCTGAATGATTATTTGAAAGAAAAAGAACCAGACATATCGGGAATTGTAGAAACAAAATTAAAAGGTCCACTACCACCCAACAGTGTAGGACATGATGCATATAATTATTGGATTAGAAACAGAGTGAAAAAGGAAGGGGGTGGAGTTATGTTCCTGACTAAGAAGGATATAAACGTGAAGTGTGTCACATATGGAAAGAATACAGTAGAGATGATAATGATGGAAGTAGAAGACAGAGATAAGAAGAGCAGAAAGTTTGTGATAAATTATGTGCCCCCGAAAACAGCCTCATGGGAAGAGAGTGAACATAAAAGTATGTTAGAGGACACAAAGATAACATTAAACAAGATAATGGAAGAGGGAGGAAAAATAGTTATGATGGGCGACTTTAATTGCAAAGAAATCTGCTGGGAAGAAATGACAGTAAAGGGTGGAGACGGCTCATGGGGAAACGCTATACTTGAGATGGTTACTGACCATACAATGACACAATGGATACAGGAGAACACTAGGTATAGAAATGAAGAAGAGCCATCGAGACTAGACCTAATAATTACATCTGAACCTAGAATAGTGGACAAAATTGAATATAAAACACCAATAAGTAAAAGTGACCACATATTGATTGAACTGGAACTTAATGAAGAAAAATATATGAAAAGAAATGAACAATATAGAAAAGGAAGAATGATGTATGAAAAAACAAACTTTGATAAAATAAGAGAATTCTTTCAAAAGGAAAACTGGGAAGAAATATACAAAGAAGAAGCAACAGTAGAAGAGAAATGGAATATTTTGACAAAAATTTACAAAAAAGGAGTGGAAAAGTATGTCCCAAGACAAAAACAAGAAAAAGAATATGTAAAATGCTGGTACAACAAAAGTTGTAGGGAGTTAAAAGACAAAAGAGACAAAGCCTGGACCAGATGGAAAAAAGACAGAAGACCTGAAAAATGGAAAATATATACCTGTTATAGAAATGAATATGTACAAACGTGCAGAGAGGAAAAGAGAAAATATGAAAAAGATATCATAGAAAAGTGTAAAGATCAACCAAAACTATTCTACAGATTTGTAAACAATAAACTGAAAAACAAACAAGACTTGGAGAAATTAAGACAAGAGGGAGTTAAATACACTGAGGAAATGGAAATGGCGGAAATTATGAACAAACATTTTAAATCAGTGTTTACAAGGGAGAACATACAACCTGAAGAGAACGAATGGAAAGAGAAAGTCCCCCCTATGGAAGAAATAGAAGTAACAAAGAATGAAATATTAACACACTTGAGTAATTTTGATGTCAGAAAATCGCATGGACCAGATGAAATAGCAAACTGGATACTGAAAGAATGCAGGAATGAACTGGCAGACAAAATACATAGCATACTAAATAGTTCCTTGAAAGAAGGAAAAGTTCCAGAAGATTGGAAAAAAGCAAATATAGTACCTATATATAAAGGAGGAAATAAAGAAGAACCTACCAACTATAGACCAGTCTCTCTAACAAGTACAATAGCAAAAATTTGTGAAAGAATGATCAAAAGTAGATGGGTAAAATATTTAGAAAAAAACAAAGTGTTAAATCCAAGGCAATTTGGATTCAGACAAGGACGATCATGCGTCACCAATTTAATATGTTTCTATTCAAGGCTAATAGATATAATACAAGAAAGAGATGGATGGGCGGACTGTGCATTTTTAGACCTAAAGAAAGCTTTTGACAAAGTACCACATAAGAAGTTGCTTAAGAAATTAGAAACTGAAGGAGGAATACAGGGCAACCTGCTAAATTGGATGGAAGACTTTTTGCAAGAAAGAAAAATGAGAGTAGTGATAAGAAACCAGCACTCAAAATGGGATGAAGTAATAAGCGGTGTTCCGCAGGGAACAGTTCTGGCCCCAATAATGTTTGCTATATATATTAATGATATGGATGAAGGAATTGAAAGCTATATGAGCTTCTTTGCAGATGATGCAAAACTACTGAAAAGAGTGAAAACTGAAGAAGATTGTGAATCACTACAGAGAGATCTAAATAAAGTACAGGAATGGAGTAGGAAGTGGGAGATGGAGTTCAATACAAAAAAGTGTAGTATAATGGAATTTGGAAAAAGTAAAAACAGAATAACAGGAGCATATAAATTGGGAGAAGAAGGAATAAAAAAGTAGAAAATGAGAAGGACCTGGGAGTCATTGTTATGAATAATATGTCACCTGAGAAACAATTAAATAAGATTTTTGGAGAAACTTATAATTTAATAAGAACAATCAAAGTTGCATTTACATACCTGGATGAAGAAATGGTGAAGAAAATCCTAATCACCCTGATAAGACCAAGATTGGAATATGCAGCAACGATATGGTCACCAAGTACAAAAAAATGTATAAAAAAAACTTGAAAGAATACAAAGAGCAATTACAAAATTGGCACCAACACTCTCAAAACTATCATATGAAGAGAGACTAGAAAAACTTGAACTACAGACACTAGAGCAAAGAAGAGGGAGAGGAGATTTGATAGCTATTTACAGAATCATGAAAGGCATAGAAATCACTGATAGAGAGAATCTGATAAAATGGGATGACAGAAATACAAGAGGACACGGAAAGAAAATAAAAAAAGACAGCTATAGAAGAGATTTGAAAAAGAACAGCTTTCCTCACAGAGTAATAGACAGTTGGAACAAGTTAGATGAGAAAGTGGTGTGTGCAAAAACAATATATGAATTTAAAAATAGTTTAGATAAAATGAGATATGAAGACGGGACCCTACGAGCATAGCTCCCCTTCCCGTAAAATACAACTAGGTAAATACAACTAGGTAAATACACACAAATATATATATGTATACATATATATATATATATATATATATATATATATATACACACACACACACACACACACACACACACACACACATATATATATATATATATATATATATATATATATATATATATATATATATATATATACACATACTAGGGACTATTCAGTCTGTGTTGTAATACTATCCCACTTGTGTACACACTACCAATTACGATATCATGGAGGGGTTGGGTTGAGTATAAAATTCGTGTATATGTAAGTAATTCGATCATACATATATAAGAAATTTTGCACACCTTTAACCCTTCATGATAGTGCAATGAGTTAATTCAGCGTCCAATTGTTACATATCGGCTAGGTTTGGGCCCTCAGCCGGACAGCATATCAGTTTCCGAATATGCTTCCATCGAGCTCCTTGTTATTCTCGATCGTGTTTGTAATGACTTAAATTGAAAAAGTTAATGTGCGTCTTTTTTTTTTCAACCTGCGTACCTACCTGGACAAGTTATGCCATTTTGGATTCAGGGTAATACCCTGAGTTCAAAAATAATATATTTTGGCAATACTGAGTTAACTGAATGGGAACCCTGTATTGACAGAATACGACTTTTCAAGAAGCTCCTTAGGAGCACCGGCTCTTAGGGAACCCCGCCCCTAAAGGAACTCCGGCTCCAAAGACCAATCGTCTGCATTATTTTATGCAGTCAGGGATTTTAGTGACTCTTACTAAGTAGAGTCGAACAACATTATTCAATGACTAGAGACAAATAACTGCTATAAAAAATGGTGATCAGTCTGGTATCCCTTCTCTCTACTAACTTCTTGGAATCTCTCCCTTACCATCTTTATGATTCCACCTCTTTGGCGCGATATCGTCCCCGAGGATAGATGCGCTGGTTATCAATGACGAAATACAATAATAATAATGCCACGGAAGGGTCTTACCTGAGATGATGCAGAGGTTTCTGGCAAGGCGATTGGGAAATACTTGAACCACCGCTAGGAGGGCATTGCTCATCAGCAGTATAATCATGTAAAAGATGATGTAGAGGTGCTCTGACTTCCGCAGTTCGGGCATACTGAGGTGGAGGAATATATTGGTGAAGAGGAGAACCACGGAAATGAAGAGGCCAACAGGAAGGATATAGAAGCGAAGCCATTGCCACAATGTCTGAATTTCGATACACCCCTTAGCTTTCATCTTCATGGTCACATTCTCGTACATGTAGTAGTCGAGGCAATAGTAATCGAAAACAACCCATGTATCAGAGTACAAGTGTCCTTCGGTCCCTAATGTGAAATTGTCAATTAAGAACGCACCATGCTCACACCGAAGTTGATGGGGGCGTACCGTATACCCCTTCTCTGACGCCCATTTTTGGAATGGATCCGGCCAGCTCTTCTCGCTGTTGGCAGAGCTGGAGGCTTGGTAGGCCTCGCACTTGCCTTGGTTCAGCACCTGACCACAATGGCAGCACTTGTTGACATGCATTCGGCCCTTATTGTGACAGAGCTCTGGATTGGGTTTTGCCTTGCACCACAGTGCTTTGTCTCTGCCGTCCCAACCAATTCCCACACAGAAGTCCTTCTTCAAGCCCCCTTCATTCAGGACGGCTTTATTCTTGGAGCATATCAATCTTTTATATGTTATGTTCAAAACACTTAACTCCTGCTGCGGAGAGCAGGTGACAGGCTTCACGAGGGACAAATCCCCACATTGTTTGTTTCGGACGAGTCGGGTCAAGTTTAAAACTGGTGTCTCGGCGGGGACACAATCTCCGATCTCCTGGGTCACGTGACCCGTGGGGCAACATCGGCGCAGGGAACTCAGCTCTTGTCTGCGAGGACCATTTTGATCCACAGGTGTCGGAGAACGTGGTGTTTGCGGTGGTGGCTGTTCGGCGTTGAAGGTCTGTCGTCCCTGAGGAGAAGGAAGCTGTGATGCAGTGGCGCCTGTACTGTTAAGAAGTTTATCGACTGACTCGTTGATGGACGTCACATTCTTGTGTTTAGTACGAGAATCTTTAGGGATTAGGCCCAACGATGGGGCAGGGCGTCGTGGGACTCCCAATCCCTGATCCAACACTAACAGTACTAGCAATAGTGTCAGTGAACAGGACCACGGAAGACGACCACTGGCCAAAGTGGCTCGTCCCCAATACCTGTCTAACTGTCTTTGATGCAGCCAGCTCATTGTCGGTCTTTACACCACGACTTGAAAACGGATACTGATAATGGCGTGCTGGTGCTAGTTGCGTCAGTATGAAGACAGGAAACTCCTTAGAGTGACAATGAAATATCCCAGACAAAAGAAAAAAATCCTTGACTTTGTGGTTATTAGTTCACCCGAAGTAGCTCCAAGGAAAAATGTTGTTTTTGGTCGACATTAATTTTACTTCAACTACGTCAAGGCTGGATCAGGTGGTACAACATTTTAAAGAAATGTTGGCTATAGTCTCTATATCATCTTATCAAATATTGGGAGTAATTGGGTCAAGATAAATTTAATCGAAAATGTGAACATAGTTTTTGGGTGAAAGAAAAGTCTTTTGAGAAATTTGAGAATGAAGGAAAAGAGAAGGTTGTATGAGGGAATGATTGTACCCATGGCACTGTAGAGTAGAAACTTGGAATATAAAGATGGCAGAGACTGAAGATGTTTTAAATGAAGTGAATGAGAAGTATATATATATATATGTATATATATATATGTGTATATATATATATACACATAAATATATACTTACATATATATATATATATACATATATATATACATACATATATATATGTATGTATATATATATAATATATATATATATATATATATATACGCACATACACTAACATACACACACACACACACACACACACACACACATATATTATATATATATATATATATATATATATACGTATATATATGTATGTATTTGTACAGCACTGAATGGGTCCCAGTGATTAGATATACATTTTAACAACCACAATGCACTTTAATTCTAAGCCATCAAAGGCCAGCATGCTTGAAATTGAAATGTGGTACTACCCAGGACTCGAACCGGGTATCCTCATGACAAGTGCGACAGTGACTTTCCACAAATAATTTCCGACTGTTGCACCGGGACGCGAACCGGGGCCTTGCTTATTTATTCTTGAATAGTTTCACAGGTGTGCTTTATCAAAGGTGTGCTTTATCATTCCTTTGATAAAGCACACCTGCGAAACTAGTCAGGAATAAACTCAAGACTAAGACTCCTGTGTTTCCTACTCCGCTTACGTCATATATATATATATATATATATATATATATATATATATATATATATATATATGTATATATATATATATATATATATATATATTTGTGTGTGTGTGTGTGTGTGTGTGTGTGTGTGTGTGTGTGTGTGTGTGTGTGTGTGTGTGTGTGTGTGTGTGTGTGTGTGTGTGTGTGTATGCTCCAAGTAGTAGGCATTACGCCTGTCAGTGGTACCAGCATGTTTCTCCATCTGGCTCTATAGTGGAAGACTCCTTTCTCCCTCAGAGTTTCGATGTTAGACAAGTCATGTCTACTGAGGGCTTCTTCAACATTCTCTTTACATCTCTTTCTCGGTTTTCCTTGTGGTCCTCACCCGCCCGGCATCCATTCCTAGCATCCCTTAGCAACTCTTTCTTATTCCATTCTTTCTAAATGTCCCAGCCATCTTAGATGGGCAGCATCTATTTTGCATAGCATGAAAAAGATACCAATATTTTTCCTTATATATTCATTCTTTACTCTATCACTCCTTGTCTTTCCAAATATGGGTCTCTAGTAGATGTCAAGACAGTATTGAAAATAATCCTTTTCACTTCTAAAGGTATATGTATATATATATATATATATCTATATATATATATATATAGATATATATATATATGAATATACATATGTGTGTGTGTGTGTGTGTGTGTGTGTATTTACCTAGTTGTATTTACCTAGTTGTAATTTACAGGAAGGGGAGCTATGCTCGTGGGGTCCCGTCTTCATATCTCATTTTATCTAAACTATTTTTAAATTCATGTATTGTTTTTGCACACACCACTTTCTCATCTAACTTGTTCCAACTGTCTATTACTCTGTGAGGAAAGCTGTTCTTTTTCAAATCTCTTCTATAGCTGTCTTTTTTTATTTTCTTTCCGTGTCCTCTTGTATTTCTGTCATCCCATTTTATCAGATTCTCTCTATCAGTGATTTCTATGCCTTTCATGATTCTGTAAATAGCTATCAAATCTCCTCTCTCTCTTCTTTGCTCTAGTGTCTGTAGTTCAAGTTTTTGTAGTCTCTCTTCATATGATAGTTTTGAGAGTGTTGGTGCCAGTTTTGTAATTGCTCTTTGTATTCTTTCAAGTTTTTTTTTACATTTTTTTGTACTTGGTGACCATATCGTTGCTGCATATTCCAATCTTGGTCTTATCAGGGTGATTAGGATTTTCTTCATCATTTCTTCATCCAGGTATGTAAATGCCACTTTGATTGTTCTTATTAAATCATAAGTTTCTCTAAAAATCTTATTAATGTTTCTCAGGTGACATGTTATTCATAATAATGACTCCCAGGTCCTTCTCATTTTCAACTTTTTTTATTCCTTCTTCACCCAATCTATATGCTCCTGTTATTCTGTTTTTACTTTTTCCAAATTCCATTATACTACACTTTTTTGTATTGAACTCCATCTCCCACTTCCTACTCCATTCCTGTACTTTATTTAGATCTCTCTGTAGTGATTCACAATCTTCTTCAGTTTTCACTCTTTTCAGTAGTTTTGCATCATCTGCAAAGAAGCTCATATAGCTTTCAATTCCTTCATCCATATCATTAATATATATAGCAAACATTATTGGGGCCAGAACTGTTCCCTGCGGAACACCGCTTATTACTTCATCCCATTTTGAGTGCTGGTTTCTTATCACTACTCTCATTTTTCTTTCTTGCAAAAAGTCTTCCATCCAATTTAGCAGGTTGCCCTGTATTCCTCCTTCAGTTTCTAATTTCTTAAGCAACTTCTTATGTGGTACTTTGTCAAAAGCTTTCTTTAGGTCTAAAAATGCACAGTCCGCCCATCCATCTCTTTCTTGTATTATATCTATTAGCCTTGAATAGAAACATATTAAATTGGTGACGCATGATCGTCCTTGTCTGAATCCAAATTGCCTTGGATTTAACACTTTGTTTTTTTCTAAATATTTTACCCATCTACTTTTGATCATTCTTTCACAAATTTTTGCTATTGTACTTGTTAGAGAGACTGGTCTATAGTTGGTAGGTTCTTCTTTATTTCCTCCTTTATATATAGGTACTATATTTGCTTTTTTCCAATCTTCTGGAACTTTTCCTTCTTTCAAGGAACTATTTAGTATGCTATGTATTTTGTCTGCCAGTTCATTCCTGCATTCTTTCAGTATCCAGTTTGCTATTTCATCTGGTCCATGCGATTTTCTGACATCAAGATTACTCAAGTGTGTTAATATTTCATTCTTTGTTACTTCTATTTCTTCCATAGGGGGGACTTTCTCTTTCCATTCGTTCTCTTCAGGTTGTATGTTCTCCCTTGTAAACACTGATTTAAAATGTTTGTTCATAATTTCCGCCATTTCCATTTCCTCAGTGTATTCAACTCCCTCTTGTCTTAATTTCTCCAAGTCTTGTTTGTTTTTCAGTTTATTGTTTACAAATCTGTAGAATAGTTTTGGTTGATCTTTACACTTTTCTATGATATCTTTTTCATATTTTCTCTTTTCCTCTCTGCACGTTTGTACATATTCATTTCTATAACAGGTATATATTTTCCATTTTTCAGGTCTTTTGTCTTTTTTCCATCTGGTCCAGGCTTTGTCTCTTTTGTCTTTTAACTCCCTACAACTTTTGTTGTACCAGCATTTTACATATTCTTTTTCTTGTTTTTGTCTTGGGACATACTTTTCCACTCCTTTTTTGTAAATTTTTGTCAAAATATTCCATTTCTCTTCTACTGTTGTTTCTTCTTTGTATATTTCTTCCCAGTTTTCCTTTTGAAAGAATTCTCTTATTTTATCAAAGTTTGTTTTTTCATACATCATTCTTCCTTTTCTATATTGTTCATTTCTTTTCATATATTTTTCTTCATTAAGTTCCAGTTCAATCAATATGTGGTCACTTTTACTTATTGGTGTTTTATATTCAATTTTGTCCACTATTCTAGGTTCAGATGTAATTATTAGGTCTAGTCTCGATGGCTCTTCTTCATTTCTATACCTTGTGTTCTCCTGTATCCATTGTATCATTGTATGGTCAGTAACCATCTCAAGTAGAGCGTTTCCCCATGAGCCGTCTCCACCCTTTACTGTCATTTCTTCCCAGCAGATTTCTTTGCAATTAAAGTCGCCCATCATAACTATTTTTCCTCCCTCTTCCATTATCTTGTTTAATGTTATCTTTGTGTCCTCTAACATACTTTTATGTTCACTCTCTTCCCATGAGGCTGTTTTCGGGGGCACATAATTTATCACAAACTTTCTGCTCTTCTTATCTCTGTCTTCTACTTCCATCATTATCATCTCTACTGTATTCTTTCCATATGTGACACTTCACGTTTATATCCTTCTTAGTCAGGAACATAACTCCACCCCCTTCCTTTTTCACTCTGTTTCTAATCCAATAATTATATGCATCATGTCCTACACTGTTGGGTGGTAGTGGACCTTTTAATTTTGTTTCTACAATTCCCATTATGTCTGGTTCTTTTTTCTTTCAAATAATCATTCAGCTCATTCAATCCTGTTATTAATCCATCTATATTTGTGTAAGACACTCTTAGTTTTCTGCCACTTCCATTGTGTTCTCTGTTTCCCTTTTGTTTTTCTCTTGTATGTCGACTTTCTTTAGTTTCATATTCACTACTCTCCAATAGAATCTCTCTTTTTCTGACTCCGTTCTTATCTCGTTTTTTTCCTTAGCTTCAAGTCTTTTCTGTTTTTCTTCCTCTCTTTCCTCTTTATTCATTTCCCTTTTTATCCATACCTTTTTATATTGTTCACTTGTTGCTAGTTTCCCTGTTTTGGATAAGATATTCTCAGCCGTAGTTTGTGACCTGAATTTAATCTTAATTGGTCTGGTTTTGTCTGTACTATATTTCCCGAGCCTGAATTTCTCTTCGATTTGTTTCATTATTTCTGGTTCATCTTCCTGAACTAATTCTAGTAAATTTCTTACTTTTTCATTTTCCTCCTTGATTCTTGTGGTTCTGTCTGGGTTATGTTTCTCTTCCATTCCTAATATAATTATACATTTCTTTCTGTCTGCTAAGTCTCTTACTATATTCTCCTTCTGTCCCATCACTTTAATAACTGAGTTTTCAGTTTGTTCATTCATATGCTGTCTGATTATGTCAGTGAATGCAACTTTGCTATTTTCTTGGATTTTTTCCCAACCCTCCTTGTTCTCCTTATTATTCTCCTTTAAGACTTTATTCTCTGTGGAAAAAGGAGGAAGGGGGGAAATAGAAGGAAGGGTAGTGAGTTGTGGGATGATGAAGCGTTTGGCATAGTCATCCATATTATATAGTGGGAGTGGTTGACCTGAAAGTTTATCATATGGAAAAATTAGGCCTTGCCCAAACACTATATAATGGGAGGTCATCTTTGTTGCTAAGCTGATGGAGTCATTTACTGAGGCTTGGACCTGAGGTAGCCAATCCTCCTCGGTGCCGTTCATCCTTTGGAGAAGAGGTCATGGTACTTCGACGACCCTCCGGTTCGTTTTTTCCACTAACCCTTTTCCTTGGGGATGGTGGGCCGTGATGAAACATCTATCTATCTTGTAGATTTCTTGAATATTTTTTATGATATAATTCTTGAATTCTGACCTGTTATCAGACAATATCCGACGTGGCATATTCAAATTAAAAAAGACATTGTCTACCAGTCCTTGAACTACTGCTGATTTACCCTATAGGGGGATGAGGATGGAGAGTTTGGAGAAAGTCACACTGCGGGCCGGCACTTCAACTCTGGTGGGAAAGGAGTTGAATGCGTGTGTGTAATGTCACACTCTCACTCATAGAGCTGGCCATATATGAGTTCTAAACTGTATTCAAAAGGGTAATAGCTTTCGTTCATGAGTCCAACACGTGATCCAAGACCGTGGTGAATCATACACACACACGCGCGCGCACACACACACACACACACACACACACACACACACACACACACACACTTCAACGAACGGACGGCTTAGAAGACGTTCTGAAGAAAATTGAAGTTTCGTGGATCCCAACGCAAAGAGAAGTGCCTATTGTATTTACAGGGTGGGGGGGAAATTGCTCGTGGGGTAGTGGGAAAGTAGGGAAAGATGAGAAGGGGAGGGATTGCTGAGGGAAATGGAAGGAAATGAGGAAGGAGAGGACTTGGCCCAGTCAGACAGGCGAAAGGTAAACAAACGGCCCCCCGACCAGCTGAGCGACGATGAAATGTCTAATAAAAATGTAAAGATTAGAAGTATAGATAAGAGCAATACAGTAGAAAGTGATGAGAATATTTTCCAGGGATTTAAAGAGGGTGGGGGGACACAAACCCCCCCCCCCCCCCCGACTGACAAGACTAGAAGAGAAGGTCGATAAGATGATCGAGGACTTGGAGCGTAGGTTCGGTCATGTTAACAACATTGTACGGAGGGTTGAAAAATTGGAAGAACTAGAGAAGGCGAACAAAAACTTAACTAAGGAAATTGAAGAATTAAAAAAACAGTTAAAAGAAGTAAAAGAAGAGAATAAAGTCTTAAAGGAGAATAATAAGGAGAACAAGGAGGGTTGGGAAAAAATCCAAGAAAATAGCAAAGTTGCATTCACTGACATAATCAGACAGCAAATGAATGAACAAACTGAAAACTCAGTTATTAAAGTGATGAGACAGAAGGAGAATATAGTAAGAGACTTAGCAGACAGAAAGAAATGTATAATTATATTAGGAATGGAAGAGAAACATAACCCAGACAGAACCACAAGAATCAAGGAGGAAAATGAAAAAGTAAGAAATTTACTAGAATTAGTTCAGGAAGATGAACCAGAAATAATGAAACAAATCGAAGAGAAATTCAGGCTCGGGAAATATAGTACAGACAAGACCAGACCAATTAAGATTAAATTCAGGTCAAAAAACTACGGCTGAGAATATCTTATCCAAAACAGGGAAACTAGCAACAAGTGAACAATATAAAAAGGTATGGATAAAAAGGGAAATGAATAAAGAGGAAAGAGAGGAAGAAAAACAGAAAAGACTTGAAGCTAAGGAAAAAAACGAGATAAGAACGGAGTCAGAAAAAGAGAGATTCTATTGGAGAGTAGTGAATATGAAACTAAAGAAAGTCGACATACAAGAGAAAAACAAAAGGGAAACAGAGAACACAATGGAAGTGGCAGAAAACTAAGAGTGTCTTACACAAATATAGATGGATTAATAACAGGATTGAATGAGCTGAATGATTATTTGAAAGAAAAAGAACCAGACATATCGGGAATTGTAGAAACAAAATTAAAAGGTCCACTACCACCCAACAGTGTAGGACATGATGCATATAATTATTGGATTAGAAACAGAGTGAAAAAGGAAGGGGGTGGAGTTATGTTCCTGACTAAGAAGGATATAAACGTGAAGTGTGTCACATATGGAAAGAATACAGTAGAGATGATAATGATGGAAGTAGAAGACAGAGATAAGAAGAGCAGAAAGTTTGTGATAAATTATGTGCCCCCGAAAACAGCCTCATGGGAAGAGAGTGAACATAAAAGTATGTTAGAGGACACAAAGATAACATTAAACAAGATAATGGAAGAGGGAGGAAAAATAGTTATGATGGGCGACTTTAATTGCAAAGAAATCTGCTGGGAAGAAATGACAGTAAAGGGTGGAGACGGCTCATGGGGAAACGCTCTACTTGAGATGGTTACTGACCATACAATGACACAATGGATACAGGAGAACACTAGGTATAGAAATGAAGAAGAGCCATCGAGACTAGACCTAATAATTACATCTGAACCTAGAATAGTGGACAAAATTGAATATAAAACACCAATAAGTAAAAGTGACCACATATTGATTGAACTGGAACTTAATGAAGAAAAATATATGAAAAGAAATGAACAATATAGAAAAGGAAGAATGATGTATGAAAAAACAAACTTTGATAAAATAAGAGAATTCTTTCAAAAGGAAAACTGGGAAGAAATATACAAAGAAGAAACAACAGTAGAAGAGAAATGGAATATTTTGACAAAAATTTACAAAAAAGGAGTGGAAAAGTATGTCCCAAGACAAAAACAAGAAAAAGAATATGTAAAATGCTGGTACAACAAAAGTTGTAGGGAGTTAAAAGACAAAAGAGACAAAGCCTGGACCAGATGGAAAAAAGACAAAAGACCTGAAAAATGGAAAATATATACCTGTTATAGAAATGAATATGTACAAACGTGCAGAGAGGAAAAGAGAAAATATGAAAAAGATATCATAGAAAAGTGTAAAGATCAACCAAAACTATTCTACAGATTTGTAAACAATAAACTGAAAAACAAACAAGACTTGGAGAAATTAAGACAAGAGGGAGTTGAATACACTGAGGAAATGGAAATGGCGGAAATTATGAACAAACATTTTAAATCAGTGTTTACAAGGGAGAACATACAACCTGAAGAGAACGAATGGAAAGAGAAAGTCCCCCCTATGGAAGAAATAGAAGTAACAAAGAATGAAATATTAACACACTTGAGTAATCTTGATGTCAGAAAATCGCATGGACCAGATGAAATAGCAAACTGGATACTGAAAGAATGCAGGAATGAACTGGCAGACAAAATACATAGCATACTAAATAGTTCCTTGAAAGAAGGAAAAGTTCCAGAAGATTGGAAAAAAGCAAATATAGTACCTATATATAAAGGAGGAAATAAAGAAGAACCTACCAACTATAGACCAGTCTCTCTAACAAGTACAATAGCAAAAATTTGTGAAAGAATGATCAAAAGTAGATGGGTAAAATATTTAGAAAAAAACAAAGTGTTAAATCCAAGGCAATTTGGATTCAGACAAGGACGATCATGCGTCACCAATTTAATATGTTTCTATTCAAGGCTAATAGATATAATACAAGAAAGAGATGGATGGGCGGACTGTGCATTTTTAGACCTAAAGAAAGCTTTTGACAAAGTACCACATAAGAAGTTGCTTAAGAAATTAGAAACTGAAGGAGGAATACAAGGTAAATTGCTAAATTGGATGGAAGACTTTTTGCAAGAAAGAAAAATGAGAGTAGTGATAAGAAACCAGCACTCAAAATGGGATGAAGTAATAAGCGGTGTTCCGCAGGGAACAGTTCTGGCCCCAATAATGTTTGCTATATATATTAATGATATGGATGAAGGAATTGAAAGCTATATGAGCTTCTTTGCAGATGATGCAAAACTACTGAAAAGAGTGAAAACTGAAGAAGATTGTGAATCACTACAGAGAGATCTAAATAAAGTACAGGAATGGAGTAGGAAGTGGGAGATGGAGTTCAATACAAAAAAGTGTAGTATAATGGAATTTGGAAAAAGTAAAAAACAGAATAACAGGAGCATATAAATTGGGAGAAGAAGGAATAAAAAAAGTAGAAAATGAGAAGGACCTGGGAGTCATTGTTATGAATAATATGTCACCTGAGAAACAATTAAATAAGATTTTTGGAGAAACTTATAATTTAATAAGAACAATCAAAGTTGCATTTACATACCTGGATGAAGAAATGGTGAAGAAAATCCTAATCACCCTGATAAGACCAAGATTGGAATATGCAGCAACGATATGGTCACCAAGTACAAAAAAATGTATAAAAAAAACTTGAAAGAATACAAAGAGCAATTACAAAATTGGCACCAACACTCTCAAAACTATCATATGAAGAGAGACTAGAAAAACTTGAACTACAGACACTAGAGCAAAGAAGAGGGAGAGGAGATTTGATAGCTATTTACAGAATCATGAAAGGCATAGAAATCACTGATAGAGAGAATCTGATAAAATGGGATGACAGAAATACAAGAGGACACGGAAAGAAAATAAAAAAAGACAGCTATAGAAGAGATTTGAAAAAGAACAGCTTTCCTCACAGAGTAATAGACAGTTGGAACAAGTTAGATGAGAAAGTGGTGTGTGCAAAAACAATATATGAATGTAAAAATAGTTTAGATAAAATGAGATATGAAGACGGGACCCTACGAGCATAGCTCCCCTTCCCGTAAAATACAACTAGGTAAATACAACTAGGTAAATACACACAAATATATATATATATATATATATATATATATATATATATATATATATATACACACACACACACACACACACACATATATATATATATATATATATATATATACACATACTGGGGACTATTCAGTGTGTGTTGCATGTTGTAATACTATCTCATTTGTGTACACACTACCAATTACGATATCATGGCGGGGTGAGTTGAGTATAAATTTTGTGAATATGTAACTCGATCATACATGTATGAGAAACTGTGCGCACCTTAAACCCTTCATGATAGTGCAATGGGTTATATCAGCGTCCAATTGTTACATATCGCCTAGGTTTGGGTCCTCAGCCCGACAGCGTATCAGTTTCCGAATGTGCTTCCATCGAGCTCCTTGTTATTCTCGGTCGTGTTTGCAATGAATTAAAATGGATAAAAAGGTAATGCGAGTCTTTTTTTTTTTTCAACCAGCGTACCTACCTGGACATGTTATGCCATTTTGGAATCAGGGTAATACCCTGAGTTCAAAAATAATATTTTTGGCAATACTGAGTTAACTGAATGGGAACCCTGTATTGACAAATTACGACTTTTCAAGAGGGTCCTTAGGAGCCCCGGCTCTTAGGGAACCCCGTCCCTAAAGGAACTCCGGCTCCAAAGACCAATCGTCTGCATCAATTTTATGCAGTCAGTATTTCAGGGATTTTAGTGACTCCTAGAGTCGAAGAGCATTATTCAATGACCAGAGACAAATAACTGCTATAAAAAATGGTGATCAGTCTGGTATCCCTTCTCTCTACTAACCTCTTGGAATCTCTCCCTTACCATCTTTATGATTCCACCTCTTTGGCGCGATATCGTCCCCGAGGATAGATGCGCTGGTTATCAATGACGAAATACAATAATGATAATAATAATAAAAAGGATCGGGATGAAATGCCACGGAAGGGTCTTACCTGAGATGATGCAGAGGTTTCTGGCAAGGCGATTGGGAAATACTTGAACCACCGCTAGGAGGGCATTGCTCATCAGCAGCATAATCATGTAAAAGATGATGTAGAGGTGCTCTGACTTCCGCAGTTCGGGCATACTGAGGTGGAGGAATATATTGGTGAAGAGGAGAACCACGGAAATGAAGAGGCCAACAGGAAGGATATAGAAGCGAAGCCATTGCCACAATGTCTGAATTTCGATACACCCCTTAGCTTTCATCTTCATGGTCACATTCTCGTACATGTAGTAGTCGAGGCAATAGTAATCGAAAACAACCCATGTATCAGAGTACAAGTGTCCTTCGGTCCCTAATGTGAAATTGTCAATTAAGAACGCACCATGCTCACACCGAAGTTGATGGGGGCGTACCGTATACCCCTTCTCTGACGCCCATTTTTGGAATGGATCCGGCCAGCTCTTCTCGCTGTTGGCAGAGCTGGAGGCTTGGTAGGCCTCGCACTTGCCTTGGTTCAGCACCTGACCACAATGGCAGCACTTGTTGACATGCATTCGGCCCTTATTGTGACAGAGCTCTGGATTGGGTTTTGCCTTGCACCACAGTGCTTTGTCTCTGCCGTCCCAACCAATTCCCACACAGAAGTCCTTCTTCAAGCCCCCTTCATTCAGGACGGCTTTATTCTTGGAGCATATCAATCTTTTATATGTTATGTTCAAAACACTTAACTCCTGCTGCGGAGAGCAGGTGACAGGCTTCACGAGGGACAAATCCCCACATTGTTTGTTTCGGACGAGTCGGGTCAAGTTTAAAACTGGTGTCTCGGCGGGGACACAATCTCCGATCTCCTGGGTCACGTGACCCGTGGGGCAACATCGGCGCAGGGAACTCAGCTCTTGTCTGCGAGGACCATTTTGATCCACAGGTGTCGGAGAACGTGGTGTTTGCGGTGGTGGCTGTTCGGCGTTGAAGGTCTGTCGTCCCTGAGGCGAAGGAAGCTGTGATGCAGTGACGTCTGTACCGTTAAGAGGTTCAGCGAGTGACCTGCTTGTGGACGGCACGTCCGAGTGTTGAGTACGAGAATCTTTAGGGACGGGGCCGAACGACGGGGCAGTGTGTTGTGGGACTCCCAATCCCTGATCCAACACTAACAGTACTAGCAATAGTGTCAGTGAACAGGACCACGGAAGACGACCACTGGCCAAAGTGTTTCGTTCCCAATACCTGTCTAATTGCCTTCGATACAGCCAGCTCATTGTCGGTCTTTACAGCAAGGCTTCATATCGGATACTGGCAGCGCGTAACTGTACTAGTCAAAGGTTAAGACTAGAAAATCCCTCGACCACCAACACTAAAATAACCCTAGGCTAAGTTGTGAATTCCTAGTTTGAAAGTCTTGTACGTTTTTTGGGGAAGAAACTAAAATGGAATTTTTTATTTGTTGTGTATTACGATATTACTAGTAGATGAACGTGATATAGTCGTCTGTCAATACGAACGTATCCAAAGATCAAGTTTCTCTTAAAATAGCAAAGCTGTATACCGACCTAAGATCGATCCTAACGACGTCGGATTCAGATAACAGCGACAAAATAACTGATTGGCATGTATTCCAACATATGTCTTCAGTGTTTAAACAAGTAAATCTAAAAATTCAACCCGTGCGTGATTGCATTCCATCGCATCTACGTTCAATCGCTGTCGTTATCAATACCGTACGCCTAACTTGACACCATTATTTTCGTTTAGCTTCGTGTGGAAAAAAAGAATAATTTCTAATGTCATCGACTCCTTTAAAATGTCGAAAACTTACATAAAGTTCTCCCCCCCTTAATCCGTATTTTTCATTTTTGTTTATATATATATATATATATATATATATATATATATATATATATATATATAATATATATATATATATATATAATATATATATATATATATATATATATATATACATATTCTTATTCATTTATCTACTTTTTATTTATCTGTTTATGCATTTATTCATCTGTTTAAGTACTTATTTGTTTATTTATTCATTGATGTTTTCAGGAGAACTAGGAATGTTAGAGAGTTTTCGTATGATTTGTTTGGTTCGAAGCTGTATTCTTCCCAATTTGTTAATGTCTTCATTGAGATTTGAAGATCATACAGAAACAACATGTTCCTAATATCTGCGGACTAATTTTAATCTATATACATACATACATATACCAAAGGATTTTTCCCCCTTACAAGGGAGGTAGCCAAAAAGAAAAAGGCATAAAAACCATTCCCACCCATTCTATACCCATTCCACCCCATTAATCTATA
>NC_134789.1:22647575-22747575 GCF_046742065.1 Oratosquilla oratoria
ACACTGCACAAAACTTCGCCCTCCCTATCAAAATCTTTTTATGACTACAAATATAATTTCATTTTTGTGTTCAATATTTCTTGATGCCTTTGAGTGAGGAGCACATATACTGACCTGTACAGAGGGCATCACATCTTAGAATGATCAGGCAATGCTACTTTATGGCATGAGCCCTCTTTGAGTGTTCTCCCATTCCTAACTCCTGGAGTTGGTTTCATCCACCTAAACTCTTTTATGTTGTCTCCAACCCCAGCCAATTTTTCTCCTTGGATGACATAAATTAATCAGAATCTTTGTTTTATATGACTATCCCAGTTTCCCAGTTACTCACAGAATACAGAATTTTGTCAATAACTCAGTCCTAGCTCAATACTTTTTTTTATTTATTTATTATAGGTTTATTCAACAATATTAAATACAATTAGACATACATATATACATTTTTTTTTTTTTACAAAATTGGTAGTTGAAAAGGGAGAGCGAGAAGCAAAGCTTATGGGGAGTTGCTCTCCCTTAAGGAAAAAAAATTATTTTTATTTATTTATTTTTGTTACATGTCAGTATGGTACATACACATCTACACACATATATACACACATACATCACATATATACACACACACAATGACATGCGTCACGACGTCCGCTAACTCCGACCTCACGTAGAAATCGGGGGCACGAACGAGCATCGCAACTTGTGGGGGTCAGGTGAGAGGTGAGAGGTCAGGTCGATTGTTGACGGGACGATAATTGCTTAATGTGCAGATCTGGGTCACCGTGACCTGCTGGAATAGAAAAAAAAAGAGCGGCAGACTTGGGCAGTGCATGACAGTTTCTCCATGAATACAACCATGAAATGGACCTGAAGTGTTCAATATACTAATACTTATAGATTAAAGACTTTTTTAAGTATCGTTTGAATGATGATAAACATTTTGTCTTAGGTAAATCCTTTTCCAGTTTATTCCATGTGTTAACACCTATAATAGATAAGCATTGGCTTTTTTTGGTTGTTCTGTATTGAGTTTTAAAGAAGTCGTTTGTTTGCCTAGACTACAAGGGAAATACTCCAAGCCAGGGAGCACCTCATCATCCTCTAACCTGAAAAGTGCAGTAAAACAGAGAAAGTGGGCTTGTAAAAAGTCATGTATGCATTACGTAAGGAAGGGGGTCCCCAGGGGGTGATATAACCTATGACCTATGTATAATTAGATTCATGAGTACCCTGATTCCTGATATGCTCCTAAACCTACATATATATACACATACATACATACATATACCAAGGCTTTTTCCCCCTTACAAGGGAGGTAGCCAAAAAGGAAAAGGCATAAAATCATTTCCACCCATTCCATCCCTGAATACACTCCACACCCCTCCACCCTCCCTCTCATCTTAAGACCTCCTGGATGACGGGTCATCCCTGCACCTTGTCCACTGCCCTTGGTCAGAAGCAGTGTCGCAAGACACAGCACATCCACAGCAAGGCCGCTTCATTAAATCGGTGACCCCCCCTCTCCGTCCCCCATTGCATAAAAGGAGAAGACTGGGAGAAATCCCTTCGGGCTGCGTCAAATTTTGCTCACACATACTACCTCACCCCCCATCCCCCCCGCCCATTCCACCTCATGCAATCAAAACATCATCCATATACAACCATTCTCCATTCACCCCTGTCTTCTGTCCTCTCCCATCCTTCCTCAACAGACATTCCCCTCTTCCTCAAAGTGCCCTTCACCCCATCCATCCACCTTATCCTAGGATGTCCCCTCATGTTGACTCCCTCCACATCTGCCTTCCATACCTCTTTTACTAGTCTTTCTTCACGCATTCCCTCCATGTGTCCAAACCATCTTAATATTCTTTCATCAACCCTATCTCCCAGCTCCCTTTCCACCCCTGTTCTCCTCCTCACCTCCTCATATATATACACAATCCCAGCATCACACTTGGTTTGCATGAAATCATGAGTTAAAAGAGTTTTCATATTCTCTAATAAGATAATATATTGAAATAGGAAACAATTCTTAAAAATTACTAAAATATAAATTTTTGTTACAGTTCATAACAGAATTCCCAGAATGCTCTACTTTGATATCCCAATGGGTATTCTTTTCACTGTCAACCTGGTTGTGCTGGCAGTAGCCCTCAAGAATATATCGCAATTCACCAAAACATATCAGGAGCAGAGCAAAGCCACTACAACTAATTCTAGGTATGATTACTGAATGTACATACATTCTATTTGCAATATGCAAGTTATGAGTGTCAGCTTTGTCATGATAGTGTGCCTGCCCATTCTTCATATCTTGTGTAAGTTTTTTTTTGACAAAACATCACATTATCCCAGTCTGTTGGCTAAGATTTGGCTCCCTTCAACTTTGGCTTCTCCTGCCTAAAACATAGATTTCCAATTGTGGATGAGATTTAGGAGAATGTGATGAAACATCTGATGTAAATTTGGAAAGAGACCTACTGTATATAGATTTTCTCTTTTTCTCTCTCTCTCTCGATTGAAGAAATTCTGGGGTAAGGTTGTGAGGTCCCATGGGAAGTACTTTGAAGGGGATGAATGACCATTGCTTTTATTTATTTATATATTTTTTATAATGGGTGGATACTTTCTGGACAGACTTCATTTATGTCCTCTTCCATATCTAGATATACTTGTCCTTTAAAGGGTAACCAAGCCCTATTTTCTATATAGTAACATTATTCATTTTAATGAGAACCATGTTTAAAACAAGTATGTTGTTTCAAAAATACTATTTGAGAGACTTTTTGATGAAAAGATTTATCTGTGAATCCAGATGTCCCTTGCAAGACAGATGATATTCAGTGATATTGAGAGTTTTTCATTGTCTTTTGAGAGCAGTCTCGAGTCCCTAAATACTTCATAGCCAAGATGTGTGGATAGATGGCATAGTTATTGGCTATCAATTTGAATCATAATATCTCTGAAGTTTTCATATTGGTGCATCATTGGTGAATACCTGTGTGCATGTTGGTTCTGCAATGCTATCTTTGGGCACTCAAAAAAGTGAGGATAGTATAAATGACACATTCAGTAGTTTTATAGTGTACTCCTACAGTATGTTCACCAGTCCTTTGATTCTTCTCTGCTCTAACTTATGGTACATTTGTTAACATGCAAGTTGTAGAAGGTTATATAAATTTTTTTTTTCTTATGTATTCATGGATTCCTTTCAATTTACTCCTTCAAAGAAATTTCCTCAAACCAAAGAAATTTGTCTTCCCAAAATTATGTATGACCTGTCTGTGTGATTCATTTCTCATGTATGCTTTATTTATGTATCTTTTATTCATAGAGGTATTAGGCTGGAAATAGTATATTGATTTAACAGTATATAGTATATTTTTCATAAGTCTGAAGTATTATAGCTTTTGATGATTTACAGTCTCCCTCCAAAGAATGAAGGGATTGCTTCTTTAAAAAATATCCTGGAAAACTTCTTGGATAGATGCCGAAGCAAGCTTTCCAAAAATAATTCAGGCAAATCAGAAACAGAAGAGTCTGCATCTAATAATGAAGATGACACAACCAAAGAGGGCAATGATGAAGAAAGCTCATCATCAGAAGGTAAAGAACTTCAGTCATTGGCCACTTTAAGCTCATCTCTTGAATCACTTTCAAACATTAATCAAAATACTAGAAATGACACTGCAATGGACTCATCTGAGGCAAAGGTTGAAAAAGTGTATGATTCTGAAAATGTTGACCACAAACTAGAGAAACCAGCACGGAGACAAACAACATCTGGCATGAGGAAATATGCTAAGAAAGATTTCACAGTCGAGTATGTATCTACTTAAAACTTTCTTATTTTTGTGCCATATCATGCATATTAAAAGTACCATATTTCACATGTTACTTGTATGGTAAAGACAGTAATTCATTGCACTAATACATTTTGTAGGATTTCTATGTTTAGGAACTAATGTAAAATTTCAAATTATGGTATAGCTAGCACCCATGAGTATTATATACCCTAAAATATTTGTCACCAGATTTTGGCATAAGGTGTTCATCTTCACATTAATGATAGTGTGTTGGGCAACAGAAGTGGCCTCTGCTTTCATTAAACCTGATGAAATATGGTATGTATATAGCAGTTTGTTTGTGTGTTTTTACAGTGATTGCCTTTTTTATTATTTTTATTCCTCTAACACCCAGTGGGAATCATGTGAGAGGTACAAAGAAAAGAGAAGAGAAGTAAAGCACAAGGTAAAGGGGGCAAAGAGGAAAGCAGATGTGAAATGGGGTAAGAGTATGACAGAAAATTTGGAAGTAATAAAGAGATGTTTTGGAAAGAAATTAAGAGAAGCGAATCAAGTAGAGAAGAAAAGGTAAAAGGTGCAGATGGAGAGATGATAATGGAAGAGAAGGCAGTAAGGGAAAGATGGGCTGAGTATTTTAGGGAGTTGCTAAATGTGAAGGAGGATAGGGAGGGAAAGATAGTTGTAGTAGGAAGTGCTAAGAAAATGACCATGATGAGTGAGGAAAATGAAGGAGAAATAAGGAAGGATGAAGTGAAGGCAGTTGTTAAGATGATGAGAGCAGGTAAGGCACCTGGTCTGGATGGATGCCATGAAGAATGTCTAAGAAAAGGGGGTACAGTGATGGTGGACTGGGTGGTGAGGTTATTTAATGTTTGCTGGAGAGAGGGTAGAGTGCCAGAGGACTGGAGGAGTGCCTGTATAGTTCCACTCTACAAGGGAAAAGGGGACAAGTGTGAGTGTATTAGTTTCAGAAGGATTAGCTTGTTAAGTGTAGTTGGGAAGGCTGGGAGGATCTTGATTGAGAGGATTAGGAGAGGAAGAGAGGGAGTAATTAGTGAGGAACAGTGTGGATTTAGGACAGGTAGAGGTTGCATAGATCAGATTTTTGTGGTAAGACAGGTGAGAAAGCTATAGGAAAAGGTAAGGATGTTTTTTGGGCTTTTATGGATCTGGAAAAGGCTTATGACAGGGTAGACAGAAAGGCACTTTGGGAGGTTTTGCAGATATACAGGATAGGAGGAAGGCTTCTAGGAGCTGTCAAGAGTTTTTATGAGAGTATTAGAGCATGTGTCAAGATTAGAAATGGAGAGAGTGAGTGGTTTGAGGTAAAGTTGGGACTTTGTCAGGGATGTGTTATGTCACCCTGGCTATTCAACTTATACATGGATGGGGTGGTGTGAGAGGTAAATGCAAGGGTAGTGGGTCAGGGATTGGAGATGGTTAAAGAAATTGGAGAAAAGTGGGAGGTGAGCCAGCTGTTGTTTGCAGATGACACTGCATTTGTAACAGGATCAGAAGAGGGATTGAGGAAGTTGGTGACAGAGTTTGGGAGAGTGTGTGAAAGAAGACAGTTTAAGATAAATGTGGGTAAAAGTAAGGTGATGAGATGTACAAGGGGTGAAAGTGGCAGCAGACTGGAAGTGAGCATTAAGGGAGAGCAAGTGGAAGAAGTGGATAGTTTTAGAGACTTGGGTGCAAATGTGGCAAGAAAGGGTGGAATGGTGGAGGTAGAATGTAGATTGAGAGAAGTGAGTAAATGCCTTGATGGATTAAAAAGTGTAATGAGGAATAGACATTTGGGAATGGAGGCTAAGAGGAGATTGTATTCACTTAGTTGTATTTTACGGGAAGGGGAGCTACGCTTATGGTGTCCTGCCTTTGTATCTCGTAGTGTCTAGTTTGCTCTTAAACTCATGAATGGTTTTGGTGCACACTATTTCATTGTCCAGTTTGTTCCAAGTGTCCACCACTCTATCCCATATATCTGCAAGACCCCCCACAGTGCCTTCCTGTCTACCCTGTCATAAGCCTTTTCCAGATCCATTAAAGTCCAAAAAACATCTTTACCTTTTCCTATAGCTTTCTCACATATCTTACCACAAAAATCTGATCTACGTTGTCCTAAATCCACACTGCTCCTCGCCAATCACTCCCTCTGTTCCTCTCCTAATCCTCTCAATCAAGATCCTCCCATAAGCCTTCCCAACCATACTTAACAAACTAATCCCTCTGAAACTACCACACTCACACTTGTCCCCTTTTTCCTTGTAAAGTGGAACTATACAGGCACTCCTCCAGTCCTCTGGCACTCTACCCTCTCTCCAGCAAACATTAGATAACTTCACCAGCCAGTCCACCAGCCAGTCCACCATCACTGTACCTTCCTTATTTCTCCTCCATTTTCCTCACTCATCATAGTCATTTTCTTAGCACTTCCCACTGCAACTATCTTTCCCTTCCTATCCTCCTTCACATTTAGCAACTCCCTAAAATACTCTGCCTATCTTCCTCTTGCTGCCTTTTCTTCTATTATCATCTCTCCATCTACACCTTTTACATTTTCTTCTCTATTTGATTTGTCTCCTCTTTGTCTCATAATTTTTTTCCAAAACATCTTATTACTTTCAAAATTTTCTGTCATACTCTTACCCCATTTCACATCTGTTCTCCTCTTTGCCTCCTTTATCTTATGCTTTACTTCTCTTCTCTTTTCTATGTATCTCATATACTCATCCTATTTTGTAACCAATCTGTGAAAGCTTACTTCTTCTCTTCTACAACCTTCTTTGTTTCCTCATCCCACCATTCACTACCCTTCCTTCTATTTCCTCCCATCCTTCTTGTTCCACATACCATCTTTGCACACTTTGTGACTCCCTCCTTGAACCATCCCCATTCCTCCTCCACTCCTAGCTCTACTCTATCCTACACTCCCCCCCACTCCTCTTTCAGCTTCTTCTTGTACTCCTTTTCCTTTTCATGTAGATAGTTCACCCTAAGCACCTCCCTACCTTTTGTCCTTTTCCTCTTTCTCCATCTATCCTCCACTCTCATCTTACCTTCCAACAAAAAATGATCTGATATTCCCCCACTCTCTCCCCTTAGCACATGTACATCCTTAACTCTTCCTATTATGCTCCTATCTAGTCCATTAACACTCTACCATCCTTCCATCCACCACCCTCTCCCATGTGTACTTATGATTGACTTTCTCACGAAATACTGTATTTGCTGTCATCAACTCTCTTTCTAGACACATCTCCACCATCAACTCTCCACTAAGATTCTTTCCTGGAACTCCATATTTCCCAACCACTCCGTCAATTGGTTCATTTCCTACCCTAGCATTAAGGTCTCCCAATACTACTACATTGACGTTCCTCTCTAATCCCTCTATGCACTCATTTAAATCTATCCAAAAAGCCTCCCTTTTTTCTACACTCTTCTCACTACCAGGCCCATATGCACTTACAAAAACCCACATCTCCTTTCCCAGTTTCACCTTCATCCACATTATCCTTGAGGAAACCTCCTTCCACTCCACCACATGTTTACCTATCTCTTCACTTACGAGTATAGCCACCCCTTCTCTCCCTCTCTTCACTCCTTAATACCTCCCAATTACACTCCCAAACTCATACTTGCCCTTCCCTCTCAACTTAAATTCACTCAAGGCCAACACATCCATCTTTCTTCTCACAAACATACTACCTATCTCTTCTCTTTTACTCTCACCTGTACCACATCCATGCACATTATAAGACCCAAACCTTAGGGTGCTGGTTGGAAAACTCCTAGACCCTCTTATGCCTTTACTTTTTTTAGGAATGTCCCCTTTGGGGCTACAGGGAGAAGGATGCCTGGTCCCAATCCCTGTTTTTCTTGCCTCTTATGATCCAAGTGGAAATACTTGGGGGCATATACACCAATAGCTTTCTTCTTACAAAGGAGGTAGCCAAAAACAAAGGCATAAAACCAATGCAACCCATTCCATTCCCACATATTCCACCCCATTCACCCCCCCCTCCCTCCCATTTTGGCTCCTCCTGGATGATGGGCCATCCCTGCATCTCACCCACTGCCCCGTGTCAGAAGCAGTGTATGAAGACAGCACATCCACAGTGAGGTTACTTCATTTAATTGGTGACCTTCTCTCTGTCCCCTCATGCAGGAAAAGAGTAGACTGGGAGAAATCCCATCAGGCTGTGTCAAAATATCATTCACACATTCTTCCTATCCTCCCATTCCCCATCCACTCCCTTCCATGCATCACATCATCATCCATACACAACCATTCTCCACTCACCCCTATCCTGTTGTCTCCTTTCCTTCCTCAACAGACATTCCCCTCTTTCCCAGTGCCCCTTTTGCCCTATCCGTCCAATACCCCATCTGGGGTATTGGCTGCATGTTATTGTAGGAGTTAAAAGCTGCTCAGTAGCATGCAGCTGATACTGTAGAGTTTATATGGGGCACCCTGTGGACCAGAGCCACGCATCATTTTGTCATTGATAGAGGAAATCTCTATTCATAGAGAAATAATACTCTATTATACTGCAAATGTCCCCCTACTCTTAATACTGTCCTGTACCATTTCTCAGAATATTTATTTCCTTTTTTCTCCAAACTCCATGGTATGGGAGAAGAATCCTGCCACTGAGTGTTCCCACTTGAATCATAAAAGGCTACAAGAATGGGACGGGGATAGATCTAGGCATCCTACTCTCTGTAGCCCCAAAGGGGACATTCCTAATAAAAAACAACAACAAAGTATCAAATGAATTTTAGTCCTTTTCCAATGGAAGGATTTGGTTATTAGAATGTGTCTGAAGAAATTTAGATTATTTTCATTGCTATATGTTTAAAAATACATGTGGGTATTGGTTTAATCACCTGTGATGAGGTTGAGGCTCTTTAAGGTAAAGATTGGGACCCTTGAACTCTTGTAAACAACTTATAAATATATCCTTGAATGATTTCTTAAGGATCTATGTTGATCTGCATATCACATTCTCATACATACATTAAAAAAAATCACATTCTTATTACTAATTTATTTTTTCATGATCCACAGGGCTGTTACAGATATCCTCAACACCTTCCAAGGTTCCTTTCAATTTGTTCTGCTCTTACGGAACAATTTCAAGCGTGACTTGTGCAGTAACAAGTATCCAGCCCTCTTTAACATGATTGATGCATTAGAATCTGTCCTGAAAAGCTGTTTCTCAGGCCTTAAGTCTTGCTTGTGTCATATGTGCAAAAGGTAACAACAAGCAATCTCATTGAAGTAGTATAAAAAGGAAAGTAGATCACAAATACTTTTTCAGATAATACCAACACCAGTTAAGGACTGAAGACCTGTTATAATATTGATTATTCAGAAACTTCAGTTTCTTTGGTGGCATTCTTCATGCAGTCAATGAGCAAACTTTCAAAGTGCCCAGTATGGTAATTCCCAACCAGTGTATTGGCAACACTGCTGCAGTCTGCCACATGCTGGACATGCAGTATCAGACTAGTGCTAGTGGGCAGTGTCACACTGCTGCAGTACTCCAGACATTAGTATCAGACAGTCACTTGTTTTTATACATCTGTTGCTGTATAATCCCAAATATGGATCCAGGCATAAAATAGAAAAAGAAGAAGAAAAAAAAAGTGGTATGAAGCTCAATCATCATACACTGCCCATTGCAGAGAAAGAGGAAGTGCTGAAAAATCATCATTTCATATCCCAGTGTGGCATATAATTTAGTGTGGTGTGTGGAGAAAACCTTCACTGGATGCAGAGGTGGCTGCTGAATTTGTTGATGATTTGTGATGTTAGTAAAACTCAAGTCCCACCTGCTCTCTAGTTTTTTCATTAATGTTCATAATTGTCATGTCCTTAACATTAATAATCATGTGGTTGTTCTGTGTCATGCCTTTGTGTGAATAAAGTCTCCTGTTTGTAATTTATGGATATATGTTAAAATCTTGTATTGTCTTCCCAAATGTATAAACATATATTTCATGAAATGTTAAACATTGCACAACACCTTGGAGGAGTCACTAGTTGTACCTAGTTGTATTATACAGGAAAGGAGCTATGCTCGTGGTGACCCGTCTTTGTATCTTTCAGCATCAAGTTTTTTCTTAAAATCTTGAATAGTATTTGCACACACTTTTTCTATATCTAAGTTATTCAAGATATCCAGCACTGTGTGGGAAGCTGTTCTTTTTCCGATCTCTTCTGTAGTTGTCCTTTTTGAGTTTCTTTTCATGACATCTTGTTTTTCCATTGTCATTTTTTAGTAAATTTTTCTGTCAAGGATTTCCATTCCTTTCATGAATCTAAATATAGTCAGCAGATCACCTCTTTCTCTTCTTTGCTCTAGTGTTAGTAGTTCTAATTTTGATAATCTTTGTTCGTATGTTAATTTGGAAAGAGCTGGTGCCAACTTTGTTGTTCCTCTCCGTATGCTTTCTAGTGTCCTTATATTCTTTTTAGTACTGGATGTCCATAGTGTCGTTGCATATTCCAGTTTTGATCTAATGAATGTGACTAATATTTTTTTTATCATTTCTTTATCCAAGTATTCAAATGCCACTTTCATTGACCTTAGTAGGTTGTAAGTTTCACTGACTTTTGTTTATATGTCTATCTGGTGTCATGTCTTTGCTGATTATCACTCCAAGGTCCCTTTCCGAGTGCACTTTTTTTATTTCTTTTTCACCAATTTTGTAATTTTTTTAAATTCTGTTTTTGCTTTTTCCAAACTCCATTATGCTACACTTCTTGATATTGAAGTTCACTTCCTACTTTTGAGTCCATTTCTAGATTTTGTCCAGGTCTGATTGTAATGAGTCACAGTCCTCTTCTGTTGATACTTTAATATTTTTGCGTCATCTGCGAAGAAATTCATATAACATTCAACTCCTTTGTCCATGTCATTTATGTATATGGCAAACATGATTTGAGCCAGCACTGACCCTTGTGGAACACCACTTATCATTTCTTCCCATTTCGAGTATTTGTCTCTAATTACTACCCTCATTTTTCTCCCAGTCAGGAAATCTTTCATCCATTCTAATAACTTACCTGCAATGCCACCTATTGATTCTAATTTTCCTATTAATTTCTTGTGTGGTACTTTGTCAAATGCCTTATGTAGATCTAGACAGGCACAGTCTGCCCATCCATCTCTCTATCTATTATATCTATTAGTCTTGAATAGAAGCAGATTAGGCTTGTTGTACATGATCTTCCCTGTCTAAATCCAAATTGGCTCGGGTTTAGTATAGATTTTTCTTCCATATGTTTAACCCATCTACTTTTGATCACTTTTTCACATATTTTAGCTACTGTGCTTATTAGGAAGACCGGACTGTAGTTGGATTTTCCTTGTTTCCTCCTTTATATATTGGTACAATGTTTGCATTTTTCCAGTCTTGTGGTACTTTTCCTTCTTTGAGTGAGCATTTAATTATTGTGTGTATTTTATATGTTAATTCCTCTATGCGTTCCTTCAGTATCCAGTTTGCAATTCCATCAGGACCATGCAATTTTCTAACATCAAGGTTTTTTATTTGGTCACTGATTTCCTTTTTTGTTACAGTTATTTCCTTCATTTGGGGGGATTTCTCTCTATTCCCTCACAGTTAGGTGTGTTCTCAATTGTGAATACAGATTTGAAGTGGTTACTCATAACTTCTGCCATTTCTTATTCTTCTGTGTATTCATGACTTCCTTGGCACAGTTTTTCTATTTCTTGTTTGTTTTTTAGTTTACCATTCACATATCTATAAAATAGTTCTGGTTGTTCCTTGCATTTTTCTATTATTTCCTTTTCATAATTTCTCTTTTCTTCTCTGCTTGTTTTTACATAATTGTTTCTTAGTTTGATGTATGTTTGCCATTTGCTTTTTTTTTGGGGGGGGGTCTTTTTTCCATTTTATCCTTGGCTTCACTACATTTTTTGTTGTACCAATTCTTTATATATATTCTTTCTTGCTTTTGTTTTGGAACATATTTGATCACACTCTCATTATAAATTTCATATAGTATATTCCATTTTTCTTCCATCCATCCTTGTTTCTTCATTTAGGAATTTTTCCCAGTTTGCACTGCAAAAGAATTTTCCAAGTTTCTCAAAATTTGTTTTTGTTGTACATTGGTCTTCCAATTCTATGTTTCTCATTTCTTCTTAGGTCTATTTGCTCTTTTAGTTCAAATTCTATTAGTACATGTTCACTCTTTCCTATTTGTGTTTTGTAATCTATTGTCTGCAAATTCGGGTTCTGACGTAAGTATTAAATCCAGTCTCAATGGTTCCTCATTGTTTCTGTATCTGGTATTATCCTTTATCCATTGAGTCATTGTGTATTCAATGGTCATATCGAGTAGCATGCTGCCCCATATGTCCTCTCCACCCCTCACTGTCATTTCTTCCCAACATATTTCTTTTGAATTAAAATCACCCATAATTACTGTATTTCCTCTTTCTTTCAGTATGTCAGTTAGTTCATGTTTTGTACCTTCTAACAATCTGGAATGATCGTGTTCTCTCCAGGCCTGTGTTTTAGGGGGCACATACATTACTTCAAATTTTCTACTTTGTATGTGGTTGTTTTCTATTTTTATTATGATTGACTCTACATTGTTTCTTCCTTCTGTTAACTTTGTCACATTTAAGTCTTTCTTGGTCAGAAATAGTACTCCCCCTCCTTGTTTTTCCTTTCTATGCTTCATCCAGCAGTTGTATATTGTCCCACAGTGTTAGGTGGTAGATTCCCTTTCAATTTAGTTTCTACTATTCCCATTATGTCCGGCTTTTCTGATGCCAGGTAATCATTCAGTTCATTCATTCCTGAGATCATTCTATCAATGTTGGTATAGGCTAATTTGATTTTTTTTTCTTTCTCTTTTTTTTTCTGTCTGTTTTGTTTCCTTCTTCATGATATACCATTTTCTCAGCCTCAGGTCCACCACTTTAAAAAAAAAAAATAATAATTCTTTTCATTCTCGGTTCTCTTTTCATTCTTTTCCTTCGCTTCACTTCTAAGGTCCTTTTTTCTTTTTCTTCTTCACTTCTTTCTTTCTTTATTCATATGTTTTTGTGATTTTCACTATTTGCTAGTTTTGCTGTTTTGGATAGTACTTCCTCTGCTATCATTTGTGACCTAAGTTTTACTTTTAGTGGCCTATATTGTTTTTCTTTTGAGTATCTACCCATCCTATATGTTTCCTCAATTTCTTTATCCAGGGTTTGATTCTCCTCTTGAATCTCCTTCAGAATCTCTTTTGTGATCTCTTTTTCTTCTCTTTCTCTCTGATACCTAGGAACATAATGCTTTTCTTTAATACCACAGATCACAATGCATCTTTTTTGTCCACTGTATCCTTAACCAAATTTCGTTTTCTTTAATCACTTGGATTACCGTTTCCTTCGCATTCTCCTTAAGTTGCTCTACTATTTCCTTAAAAGATAATTTTTTCCTTTCCTGTTCCACCTTCCACTGTTTCTTTATTTCTTGAAAGTCATTTTTCTTTGTTATTTTCTTCCACTTTCTCAGTCACTGCCTGTATTTGATCCTACATCTCTTTCTTTAATGCCTCATTCCTATTCATGTCTTCATTTTTCGTTTTTATATTTTCTCCCTTTATCATATTCAGTTCCATTTTCAATTAATCTATTTCCCTATTATTTTCTTCATTGGCTTTTCTTAATATAGCTACTTCCTTATATATACTCTTGCATTCACTTCTTAGATCAATGATTTCATCTAACAACTCATTTATTTCTCTATTTCTTATAATATTTTTAAACCTAGGTTCTCTATCCATGTCTAGCCCTCTATATGTATTACTATTTTCTCTATTAAACCCTGAGAAGACACCTCTATCCAATCTTTGGTATGTTTTGGTGTCTCATTTAGACACATTCTTTTTTTAATTACACCAAGTGGGGACTCTATTATGCTTACGTCAAGACATCGCCTTGCCGTTTCCTTATCACTGAATTCTTCATTTATTTCATCCATTGTTATCACTGATCTTGTCATTATAATAATTGAACTAAGATACAGAGACTACATTTCAGTCACTCCGACACTCCCCTCCCGTATGTAAACAACCAGGCAGCTGTTGGTTGGAGTGTGCCCCATTACGTATTATCAGATAATACCAAGCTCAGAAACATGTCATAATTTGGTGGGAAAAGCTCACTCTGCTTTCCCGTTGGCTGAAGATCTTTAAACTGCTGCTTTATGGATGTTTTGCCATATTTGAAACATCAGCTCTCATACCCAGGTGTATAAAAGGGTGATGCGGAGGCAGGGACCAGAGAGGAGCAGAGACTGTTATGGTAGTACTGGATTGTAATCATTGATCTGGCAACATTGTGTACTATAATCATTGATCTGGCAACACTGTGTACTATAATCATTGATCTGGCAACACTGTGTGGGGAGCATTTAAATGGCAGCAATGCTGTTTTCCAGCTGTCAGTATTCAGCCAGTGTTCTCCCTGTAAAGGTATATTTACCTATGTTGTATCTTATGGGAAGGGGAGCTATGCTTGTGGTGTCCCGTCTTCATATTTCGTTTTATCCAGACTGTTTTTAAATTCATGTATTGTTTTTGCATACACCACTTTCTCATCTAACTTGTTCCAAACATCTATTACCCTGTGGGGAAATCTGTTCTTTTATAGGTCTCTTCTATAACTGTCTTGATTTTCTTTTTATGTCCTCCTATATCTCTACTATTCCATTTTATTAGATCCTCTCTATCAATAGTTTCTATGCCTTTCATGATTCTATAAATAGTTACCAAGTCTCCTCTCCCTCCTCTTTGCTCTAATGTATGTAGCTCAAGTTTTGCTAGTCTCTCTTCATATGATAATTCTGAGAGTGTTGGTGCCAATTTTATAGTTTATCTTTGTATTCTTTCAAGTTTTGTTATAAATCTTTTTGTACTTGGTGACCACGTCACTGCATACTCCAATCTTGGTCTTATCAAAGTGACCAGTATTTTCTTCACCATTTCTTTGTCCAGGTATGTAAATGCCACTTTGTTCTTATTAAATTATAAGTTTCTCCATAAATTTTGTTTACATCTTTCTCAAGGGACATATATTCATAATGATGACTCCCATGTCTTTCTCATTTTCTACTTTTTAATTCCTTCTTCTCCCAATTTATATGATCCCACTATTCTTTTTGTATTTGCTTTTTCCAAATTCCATTGTACTATACTTCTTAATATTGAATTCCATCTCCCACTTCCTACTCTACTCCCATACTTTATTGAGATCACTGTAGCGACTCACAATCTTCTACAGTGTTCACTTTTTTCAACAATTTTGCATCGTCCACAAAGAAGCTCATATAACTTTCAGTTCCTTTATCCATATCATTAATATATATTGCAAACATTATTGAGGCCAGAACCATTCCTTGTGGAACTCCACTAATCACTTCATCCCAATTAGAATGTTTGTCTCTTATCACCATTCTCATTTTTCTCTCATGCAAGAAGTCTTCCATCCACTTTAGCAATTTGCCCCATATTCCTCCTGCAGTTTCTAATTTCTTTAGTAATTTTTTATGTGGCACCTTATCAAAAGCTTTTTTCAGGTCTAGAAATGCACAATCAGCCCATCCATCTCTTTCTTGTATTACATTTATTAGCCTTGAATAGAAACACATTAAATTTGTGACACATGATCGTCCTTGTCTAAATCCAAATTGCCTTGGATTTAGTACTTTGTTTTTTTCCAGATGCCTTACCCAACTAGTTTTGATGATTCTTTCACACAGATATTAGCTATTGCACTTGTAAGAGAGACTGGTCTATAGTTAGTAGGGTCTTCCTTGTTTCCCCCCTTATATACTGGTACTATATTTGCTCTTTTCCAATCTTCTGGAACTTTTCCTTCTTTCATTGAACTGCTTATTAGACTATGTATTTTGTCTGTTAGTTCATTCCTGCATTCTTTCAAAATCCAGTTTGCCATTTCATCTGGTCCATGTGATTTTCTGACATCGAGATTACTCAAGTGGTTAATTATTTAATTCCTTGTCATTTCTATCTCTTTCATAGGGGGGCCTTTCTCCTCCCACTCGATATCTCTGGGTTGTATGTTCTCCCTTATAAACACCGATTTAAAATGCTTGTTCATAATTTCTGCCATTTGTATTTCCTCTGTGTATTCAACTCCTCCTTGTCGTAGTTTCTCTAATTCTTGTTTGTTTTTCAGTTTGTTGTTTACAAATCTGTAAAATAGTTTTGGTTGATCTTTACATTTTTCTATGACATCTTTTTCATACTTTCTCTTTTCTGCTTTGCACACTTGTACATATTCAATTCTATAACTAGTATATATTTTCCATTTTTCAGGTCTTTTGTCTTTTTTCCATTTTATCCAAGCTTTGTCCCTCTTGTCTTTTAACTCCCCGCATCTTTTGTATCAACAATTCTGTATGTTTGTAGCATCAGTATTATATTGTTATGAGTTATATGTATATGTGTTATATATGTATATGTGTCGCTGATATGGGTTATATATGTATATGGGTCGCCGATTTAATGAAACAGCCTTGCTGTGGATGTGCTGTGTCTTGCGACACTGCTTCTGACCCAGGGTAGTGCACAAGGTGCAGGGATGACCCATCATCCAGGAGGTGCTAAGATAAGAGGGAAGAGGGAGGGTGGAGGGGTGTGGAGTGTATTCAGGGATGGAATGGGTGGGAATGATTCTATGCCTTTTCCTTTTTGGCTACCTCCCTTGTAAGGGGGAAAAAGCCTTGGTGTATGTATGTATGTATGTATAATATACTATTGTGTTTATGTTTATATCAGGTTTGTTCATATTTATGTTTTGTGCTTGATATTCCTATGCCATTTCTTCTATGTTTTCAGAGAATGGTATAGATTTTATGTTGAATAAAGTCTTGTAATAAGGTCTGTGTATTTATTACAACAATTTATTGTGTGGCACTGGAGTTGACCCACGGACTACCACACCACTGGTAAACAGAGGCTACAATATGGAACACCTATTTAAACCTGAGAGACTAGATTGTGAACCATCCTTGTCAATAGCTGCCCAGGAATGGAAACATTGGTTCAAGACTTTTGAAAACTTCCTGAGTGCCCTTCCTCAGGAAAACATTGGCAAACTGGGTTTACTAACTTTGCGTTACCAAAAACCTGAGACAACTTCTGAATGTACCACTTATGATAGTGCTATCAAAATCTTGAGTCACAGTATGCCAAGCCCACAAATTAAGTTTTTGCATGCCATTGCTTTGGAACTCGCCACTAGCAGGCTGGTGAATCCTTAGATGAGTATCTTCAAGGTTTGAAAATTCTGAGTAAGGATTGTAATTTCCAGGCTGTAACAGCTGTTCAATATTGTGAAGAGTCCATCTGAGACGCCTTTATAAGTGGGCTGCAGTCACCAGCATTAAGGCAATGCCTCCTGGAGAATAAAGCTCTGGACCTATCCACTATGTTTGATCAAGCAAGAGCTTTGGATTCAGTTTAAAGAAATTCTGAAATGTACAGTACTCAGCCATCTTAAGTGGTAAGTGCTGCAACTCCTGACCCAAGTGCCAGCCGAAAAGTTACTGTTGAGCCTACCCCTGTGGCTGCTGCTGTAGGTGCTAAGTGTTTCTTCTGTGGTCTTTCATGGCATCCCTACTCAAGGTGTCCCGCACATGAAACAGTGTGCCATAAATGTCAGAGGAAAGGTCACTTTACCAAAGTGTGCAGAGCCAAACCATCAACAACAGCTAGTGCACATACAGACTTCAGTAATTATGCAACACTAGCAACAATTACTTCTGCAGCTACCCCAAGTTCACTCAAAGGCAGTTGTAAAAGTCTTTATCAATGGAACAGAGGTGGATGGACTTGTTGACAGTGGCAGCTCTGAAAGGTTCATTCACCCAGACCTAGTTAAGTGCCACTCCTTGATTGTCCATCACTAATTGGGTGCAGTGTCTATGGCAACAACATCTCTCTCTACTTAGATATCAGGGTTTTGCCAAGTAGACCTCAGAGTTAATGGCCAGGATTATAAAGGTATGTTTTTAATGTTTTTGCCACAACTGTGCTCAGATGTGATTCTTGGTCAAGACTTCCAGAAGATGCATGATAGTGTTACTCTGAGGTGTGGGGGAGACCTACCTCCTCTTGTTATTTGTGAATTTAGTACCATAAAGGTGGACCCACCAAAGCTGTTTGCTAACCTTACAGCTGATTGCTGTTCTATATCAGCAAGGTCACGCTGCTATTCATATAAGGACTGGATGTTTGTCGACAAAGAAATTAAGAGATTGCTGAAGGAGGGTATAATAGAACCTAGTAATTCTCCCTGGCATGTATAAGTCATTGTTGTCAAAGATGTTCTCAAAAGGTGGTGACTGGCCATTGACTAATCAGAGACTCAATAAATTCACATTGCTTGATAGCTACCCTCTACCTCGTATTGATAATACAGTGAATAAAATTGCTCAGTACCGTGTTTTCAGCACTATTGATTTACAAAATGCCTATCATTAAGTTCCCATTAGGGAAGAAGATAAACCTTACACAGTATTTGAGGCTGGTGGTGGTCTGTACCAGTTTACTCGTATTCCTTTTGAGGTCACCAATGGGGTATCTTGCTTCCAGTGGATCATGGATTCATTTATTCAAGAGGAGCAACTCACTAGAACTTATGCATACTTAGATGATGTGACCATTTGTGGCATGACACAGGTGGAACATGATGCTAACCTCATTAAGCTCCTGGAGGCTGCTAAGAAGAAAAACATAAGTTACAATAAGGGAAAGTGTACATTTTCAACAAAACAACTTAGCATTCTTGGTTATGTGGTAGAAGGTGGTAAAAAACATCCAGACCTTGAACGACTTCGACCCCTACGGGAATTGGCAGTGCCTCAAGACAAGAAGTCACTCCATCAAAACCTGGGCCTTTTTGCATACTACTCACACTGGGTATATGACTATTCAAGCAAAATCCATCCCCTGAGCAACACCACTGTATTCCATGTGACCAAGGAAGCAGAAGCGGCCTTTAACACTCTGAAGCAGGACATTGAAAATTCAGTAGTTCAAGCAATCAATGAGTCGCGGCTGTTTGAAGTAGAAACTGATGCTTCAGAAGTTGCCATTGCAGCAGTTCTCTCCCAGGATGGACATCCAGTAGCCTTCTTTTCGAGAACATTGCCAGGACCTGAGAAGTGCTATGCTTCTATAGAAAAAGAAGCACAGGCCATCATTGAAGCAGTTTGCCATTGGAGGCATTACCTGACAAGCAGAAATTTCACTGTAAGGACTGACCAATGATCTGTGAGGTTTATGGTTGCAAGCAGCATAAGAGTAAGATACAGAAAGATAAGATATTACATTGGTGAATGGCACTATCTTGCTACAACTTTGAGATTATGTATTGACTTGGTCCAGAAAATATTTCCCCTGATATATTCTTTAGGTCCCACTGTGGGCAGCATGTGATGGACAGGAATCACTAGTAACACTCCACAAGGCTTTGTGTCATCCTGGGGTCACCTGCTTGCACCATTTTGGTAAGTCTAAGAATATGCCCTACTTAGTGGAAGATGTTGGACGGGTGACCAGATTGTGTAAATTATGTGCAGAAGTCAAAGCAAACTTTCATCAGCTAGAAAGGACTCATCTCATAAAAGCTACTCAACCTTTTGAGCGATTAAATATAGATTTCAAAGGACCTTTGCCCAGCACTGACAGAAATTGATATTTCCTTAACATTGTAGATGAATACTCTAGATTTCCTTTTGTGTTCCCTTGTGCAAATATGACTACTTCGACTGTGATTAGCTGTCTTTCTGAGTTATTTTCTAATTTTGGCATGCCTGCTTACATTCACTCAGACAGGGGATCATCTTTCCCGAGCAAAGAACTGCAAGAGTTTTTGATTAGTAAAGATATTTCCTGCAGCAGAACCACAAGCTACAACCCCCAAGGAAATGGCCAAGTGGAGCAGTTTAATGATAAAATATGGAAAGCAATTACAAGGGAAAAGGGGACAAGTGTGAATGTAGTAGTTTCAGAGGGATTAGCTTGTTAAGTGTAGTTGGGAAGGCTTATGGGAGGATCTTGGTTGAGAGGATTAGGAGAGGAACAGAAGGAGTAATTGGTGAGGAACAGTGTGGATTTAGGACAGGTAGAGGTTGTGTAGATCAGATCTTTATGGTAAGACAGATATGTGAGAAAGCTATAGGAAAGGGGAAGGATGTTTTCTGGGCTTTTATGGATCTGGAAAAGGCTTATGATAGGGTAGACAGGAAGGCACTGTGGGAGGTTATGCAGATATACGGGATAGGAGGAAAGCTTCTGGGAGCTGTCAAGAGTTTTTATGAGAATAGTAGAGCTTGTGTCAGGATTGGGAATGGAGAGAGTGAGTGGTTCGAGGTAAAGGTGGGACTTCGTCAAGGATGCATTATGTCGCCCTGGCTGTTCAACTTATACATGGATGGGGTGGTGCGAGAGGTAAATGCAAGGGTAGTGGGCAAGGGATTGGAGATGGTTAAAGAAAATGGAGAAAAGTGGGAGGTGAGTCAGCTGTTGTTTGCGGACGACACTGCACTTGTGGCAGGATCGGAGGAGGGATTGAGGAAGTTGGTGGCAGAGTTTGGGAGAGTATGTGATAGAAGAAAGCTAAAGATAAATGTGGGTAAAAGTAAGGTGATGAGATGTACAAGGGGTGAATGTGGCAGTAGACTGGAAGTGAGCATTAAGGGAGAGCGACTGGAGGAAGTGGATAGTTTTAGATACTTGGGTGCAAATGTGGCAGGGAAAGGTGGAGTGAAAGTGGAGGTAGAATGTAGATTGAGAGAAGCGAGTAAATGCCTTGGTGGATTAAAGAGTGTAATGAGGAATAGACATTTGGGAATGGATGCTAAGAGGAGACTGTATGAAGGAGTGATTGTGCCAACAGCACTGTATGGGCCAGAAACATGGAACATAAGAGAAGAAGAGAGAAGGAGTTTGAATGTGTTTGAGATGAGGTGTCTGAGAAGTATGATGGGGGTTACTAGGCTAGATAGAGTGAGAAATGAGGAGGTGAGGAGGAGAACAGGGGTGGAAAAGGAGCTGGGAGATAGGGTTGATGAAAGAATATTAGGATGGTTTGGACACATGGAAAGAATGAGTAAAGAAAGACTAGTAAAAGAGGTATGGAAGGCAGATGTGGAGGGAGTGAACATGAGGGGACGTCCTAGGATGAGGTGGATGGATGGGGTGAAGGGGGCTTTGGGGAAGAGGGGAATGTCTGTTGAGGAAGGACGGGAGAGGACAGAAGACAGGGGTGAATGGAGAATGGTTGTATATGGATGATGTTGTGATTGCATGAGGTGGAATGGGCGGGTGGATGGGGGGTGAGGTAGTATGTGTGATCAAAATTTGATGCAGCCCAAAGGGATTTCTCCCCGTCCTCTCATTTTATACAATGGGGGGATGGAGAGGGGGGTCGCTGATTTAATGAAGCGGCCTTGCTGTGGATGTGCTGTGTCTTGCGACACTGCTTCTGACCCAGGGCAGTGGACAAGGTGCAGGGATGACCCGTCATTCAGGAGGTACTAAGATAAGAGGGAGGGTGGAGGGGTGTGGAGTGTATTGAGGGATGGAATGGATGGGAATGATTTTATGCCTTTTTCTTTTTGGCTACCCCCCTTGTAAGGGGGAAAAAGCCTTGGTATATGTATGTATGTATGTAATTACAATGGCTCTCAAGTCCCGTGGTCTAACTACTCAATGTTGGCAATCTGTTCTACCTGATGCTCTTCATACCATTCATTCATTATTGTGCACGACTACGAATGCTACCCCACACGAGAGCCTGCTGAACTATTCATGTCGCTCCTCTACTGGAGCTTCAGTGCCCTCTTGGTTATGTCATCCTGGACCAGTTCTCTTAAAGTGTCATGTTCAGATGAGCAAGACACACCCTCTTGTTGAAGAAGTGGAGCTCCTTCAGGCAAATCCACATTATGCCCACATTTGCAACCAAAAAGTTGAAGAGACTATAGTATCCACTCAGCACTTAGTTCCAGTTAAGACCCCAGTTAATGAGGGATCCCAAGATACCCTTGTGGATGCTGCAGAAAATGTCTGCTTCTCCATGGGAGCCAATTGACACTACTCCTACTGAAGCAGGTGACACAGCTCCACATGCTACTTAAACACCTCCAGGCCCTGCCCAACCTGTCGAGGAGGCTCCTGCCCTACGAAGGTCTGGTCATATACGTCGCCCACCTAACCGTTTGGATCTGTAATGACTGTACTAGATGATTTTTTTAGGTAGAGGGAGAATGTTATGGTAGTACTGTATTGTAATCATTGACCTGGCAACACTGTGTACTGTAATCATTGATCTGGCAACACTGTGTACTGTAATCAATGATCTGGCAACACTGTGTGGGAAGCATTTGAATGGCAGCCATGTTGTTTTCCAGCAGTCATTATTCAGCCAGTGTTCTCCCTGTAAAGGTGTGTGTTAACAATTCTGTATGTAGCATCAGTATTATATTGTTATGAGTTGTTATATGTATATGTTTTATATGTATATGTGTATAATATACTGTTGTGTTTATGTTTATGTCAGGTTTGTGTGTTTATATTTATGTTTTGTGCTTGATATTCCTTTACCATTTCTTCTCTGTTTTCAGAGAACGGTACAGATTTTATATCAAATAAAGCCTTGTAATAAGGTGAGTGTATTTTTCATAACAGAGAGAAGCAGAGAGACCAGAGACAGCTCCAGAATGAGAATAGAACCAAGAAGACAAGAAAAGAAGCAGCCACCCAGGGCCCATCTGAATCTATATAGAAATTCTACCTTTGTTGATTATGACAACTCTGCTAAACAAGTCCTTTGGACCACAACATTGCCCTTCTCCATGCGAAGTGCCCAGCCTTCATGTTTTCCTGAATTGTATCAGATATTCTCTAGATTGAAGCTGGATTATGAGTGACTTGACACTGTTATTTTCTAAATTTATGAAACATCATCCACAATTTTACTTGTTCCCAACTATCAGAAGGTTCACCTACCAGAAGAACTACCAGAAACTTCCCCTACCAGAAGTTATCATGCATAATCTTCACCTCAAACTACCTATTTGTCCCCCAAGACCATTGGTGCAACCTCACCACCAGTATCAAGACTAGTCTACACCATAATACTTTGTTTTGCACACCTGTTCTTACATGCTGCGAACAAAAGCACACACAACAACTACTTGGTAATTAACCTGATCTATTTCATGTAATATATATTGATATAATGTTATTTTTCTATGCTCATTTATGCTGTATGTTTTATTTTTGTGTAATAATATTTATTTTTAACTAAGAATTTCATTATCCTGCCTGAACTCTCTTATTCGTTTGAATTGCGCATGGCCAATTTTTTTTTTTTTTTGTTGCAAATAGCCTGACCCATAGATGGGTCGTGACAAGAAATTTGATGACCCTTGCCAGGACGAAAAGAGAATTCAGGTAGTGATTCAGCTGCTCATTGGATTTACATACTTATGGAAAAATGTCTTTCGAAAAACAGATTGTGGAGAATCTCTCCATTGATATGTTAGATGCTACAAAAGCTCAATTAGTAAGCATTGCCACAGAATACAATTTAAAGTTAGATGCTACGAGGAAAAAGAAAGATCTTTTTCAAGAGTTCGTTAAATTTTTAGTTGAAGAGGAGGTATTATATAAGGATGCCTTAAGTCATATTCACGTTGTTTAAGAGACATATGCACAGATCATGTTCAGAAGATTAGAGATAGAGGCAGAAATGGAAAGATTTAAAATTGAGGCATGAACAAAATGGAAAGAATTGAGGCTGACAAATTTAAAGTTGGGGCTGAAAAAGAAGTGGAATTAGCTTGCATCCAAACTGAAATTAAACCCACCATTAAGAAGGAAGCAAAGTCCTTCAAGGTTTCTAAGTACACTAGTATCCTACCAAATTTTCAGAAGATGAACCAGAGGTTTTCTTTGAACAAACAGAAAAGATTCTGAACCAATTAGGAGTAGATAGGAATTGTTGGAGTTTACTCATCCAAACAAAGTTTATAGGTAGAGCTCAAAAAGTGTAGGCATCTGTAAATGAAGCAAACACTGAATATGATAATGTGGAAGTGCAGGTCCTAACAGCATGTAAGCTTACACCAGAGACTTATAGATTGGAATTTAGAAATTTCCAAAAGTCTCCACAAGATACACAGAATTTAGTTACCAGATGGCTAGGGATGGAGATAGGTGGCTTATCAGTGTGACTAATATTTTTTTTAATAATTTCTTTGTCCAAATATGTAAATGCCACTTTTATTGATCTTAACAAGTTGTAGGATTCTCCAACAATTTTGTTTATCTGTTTGTCATAGGACAAGTCGTTTGAGATAATTACACCCAAACCTTTTTCGGATCTCTCCTTCTTTAACCTCCTTGGTTACAATTTCATATTGTCCTGATATTCTGTTTTTGCTTTTCCAAACTCTATTATGCTACACTTCTTAATATTGAAGTCCGTTTCCCATTTCTGACTCCAGTTCCATACCTTATTCAGGTCTTCCTGCAGTGATTCGCAATCCTTTTCAGTTTTTACTTTCCTTAACAGTTTGGCATCGTCTGCAAAGAAGCTCATGTAACATTTCACATCATCATCCATGTCATTCACATAAATAGCAAACATTATTGGAGCCAATACAGATCCTTGCGGTATTCCACTGATCACCTCTTTCCAATCTGAATATTTTTCTCTGAGCACTACTCTCATCTTTCTACCAATCAGGAAGTCCTCCATCCATTTTAGTAGGTTCCCTTGTATCCCTCCTATATGTTCCAGTTTATTTAATAATTTTTTGTGTGGTACTTTGTCAAAAGCTTTTTGTAAGTCCAGGAAGGCACAATCAGCCCATCCATTCCTTTCTTGCACTATGTCTATCAATCTTGAGTAGAAACATATTAAGTTTGTGGTACATGATCTTCCTTGTCTGAACCCAAATTGTCTTGGGTTTATTATATTGTTGTCTTCCAGGTGTTTTACCCATCTATTCTTGATGATTTTCTCACAAATTTTGGCTATAGTGCTTGTTAGTGAGACTAGCCTATAGTTAGTTGGTTCCTTGTTTCCTCCTTTATATATTGGTACAATGTTAGCATTTTTTCAGACTTTAGGTCTCTTGTTTGTAATTTTAAAGCACACCTTGCATGAATGTTATAATTTTGTATTCCCTAATGTATAAATATATATTTCTTGAAATATTAAACATTGCACCATACCTGTCTGTTGGAGTGCACCCCATTACATATTATCAGATAATGCCAAGCTCAGAAACATATCATAATTTGGCGGGAAAACTCACTCTGCTTTCCCATTGGCTGCAGATCTTTAAATTACCACTTTACAGACGTTTTGCCATATTTGAAACATCAGCTCCCATACCCGGGAGTATAAAAGGGCAATATAGGGGCAGAGACCAGAGAGAAGCAGAGAGACCAGAGACAGCTCCAGAATGAGAAAAGAACTGAGAAGTCAAGAAAAGAAGCAGCTGCCCAGGGCCCATCTGAATCTACATAGAAATTCTTCTACCTTTGTTGATTACGACAACTCTGCTAAACCACTTCTTTGGACCACAACATTGCCCACCTCCATGCAAAGTACCTAGCCATCATGTTTTCTTGAATTGTATCAGACATTCTCCAGATTGCTGCTGGACTACAAGTGACTAGACACTCTCTTATTTAATCAATTTACAAAACATCATCCTCTTACTTGTTCCTGACTACCAGAAGAACTACCACAAACTTCCCCTACCAGAAGTTATCATCCATAATCTTTACCTCAAACTACCTATTTGTCCCCTGAGACCACTGGTGTAACCTCAGTAACCGGTATCAAGACTAGTCTACACCATGATCAAGACTTTGTTTTGCCCATCTGTTCTTACGTGCTGCAAACATATGAGTAAGTGCATTCAACAATTACTTGGTAATTAACCTGATCTATTTCATATCATATGTGTTGATATAATATTATTCTTTGTTCATTTATGTTGTATGTGTTATTTTTGTTTTGTAATAATATTTAATTTTAATGAAGAGTTTAATTATCCTGTCTGAACTCTTTGCCATTCATCTGAACTGTGCTGTGCATGGTGGCCTTTTTTTATGTTGCAACTAGCCTGGCCCAAAGGTGAGTCGCGACAATAATTATGTTTTTGTGTTCAGCATCAAAGTTACATCTGTTTTGCATGAAAAGGTGCTTGTGTTTTTCATTTAGTGTATTATTTTCTTTCGTTATACTGTAGTGGTGTAGTCTAAGCTATTGTTGCTCTGATGGACCTAGAAGGCCACAGACAAGAGCTGATAGTGTGAAATTATGTACATGCTGTGACAGACAGACTTTAGTAATACATGTATACACATTGATAATGTTAGAAAGGGTGCATTCACCGTGATGTGCATACATATATCACATAAGTATGCACATCTTGTATATGTATGAGTGGGCGTGGCCAAAGCCATACACTCCCATACATCGAATCACCCTCCAAACGGGCTAGCCAAAAAAGCCCGTGGGAATTCTATTCCCAAATTTCTTAGAATAGAAATTGTGTGACGGCCAGTCTGGTTTTGACCAGCAGCGCATCACTACAAGCGATCGTGGTTGGATGTTAAAACGATGATTCTCAAGAAAATGCGAGGTGTTGGTAGCTGTTCCAGTCACATCTTGATATCATTTAGCTGGAAGATGATGAGAAAAAAATCCAGTGACCTATTCGTGTCACTCCTAGAAGATATACGAATTATTTATCGCTAAAATAGATGTACTATTGTATTTGATAGCGTGTTTATTTTACCTGCCTTTAATATAGATATTAATAGTATATACAGTAGATATACTCGTAAATATTCATGTCATTCCTAGAAGATACTGTGTACGAAGTGATTATCGCTAAAATAAATGTATGTATTATATTTAATAGCGTGTTATTTTTACCTCTCTGCCTTTGATATAAAGATTATATAGATATATAAATGATAATATAAGGTTTAAATAAATATTTATACACATACAATACATTATAGTTCCATGCTGCGGTAGATCTCACGCAGGGCCGTTTCTAGATATTGGCGGTATAGGCGATTGCCTTGGGCCCCCAACCTACCTGGGGGCCCCCGGCCGGCCCAATGGCTAGGTAACGTTACCGAAGGTCAAATATGAGCCTGTGCCTCTCCCGCTCGCCGACGCAAATAAACAACACGCCTCTTGCAGTGTTTGTTATTGTTTGAAATGTTTTGATCGTCTGCTAAAAATACTATCTTGTTAAAAATCACCTATATCTTATTTAATCTAAAGATATAATATGGTAAGCATTAATTGGCTTTATTTATTCATTTATGTGTTCACTAAGCTAGGGCTTATGGCTACAGATGTTACTAATTGTTGATTACAAACTCTTTTTGGCCATTAGCTTACTATTCTTTGTCCAATTGTTTGGCTTTATTTGTCACTGGAATTGGCATCACCAGCGTTCTTGTTTACTCTTTGGTCGCTTCATGCTTAGCTTCTGATAGTGTAAATTTGTAAGTTTGTGTGTTCTGTGACTGTAAGTTGGAATTCCTTTTATTATATTTGTATGCACAATAGGAAATGTTTGTATTCTATGGAATGTTTACCTTTTCCACCTTTTTCAATATTCAATGTTCATATATGTTCATATGTTCAATTTTGTTGATTTTGTATCGATATGTTATCCAATCCCTTATTCATTTATTCGCTTATTTCTTTATTATCAAAATTATGATTATTTATTTTCTCACTTCACCTACCTAATGAAAAAAACACTAGATGGCAGGACCGAGGTTAGCTCAAAAGGAAGTGACAGAAATACATGAATTCTATTCCGTTTGTCGTGTGGTCCGTTTCTCTAGTTCGTATATAATATTAAGATAACCACAGGCTCAACAGTCACCCATCTGTTCACCTTTCAGGTCTACCCGAATTTCGTGTATGTAGAATTATTTTTATTAAGGGGTATTTAAAAGGTTTACACTTTACAGATATCTGTGTTAGGCCTACACTGATAAAAATAATCATATTTATTCTACTCGAATATCGTGTATGTAAAATTGATTCCATGTATTTATAAGGTTTTCACTTAACAGATTTCTGTGCTAGGCCTACATTAGACTCTAAGACTCGCCAATCATCATTCCCGTAATGGCATCAAAACGAATTTATCTCAGCGGAGCAGAGAAACGAAAGAAAAAGAAATTTGACGAAGAAAAATGGTCAAAAGAAAAAGGTAATTCATTATCGTTTATTTAATAATTTAAAGAAACATATTAAAGTTTGGTTTTATTATGTTTTCTGAATGGTGAGTATTATTTTAGACTAACGCCTAATCATCTAAGGAAATTTGTAATTTTGCAGGATCAATTCTAAAATATATTGGAGCTCCAGACAGCAAGCCAGAGGAATATTCTGAACTTCCTGAACAGGATGCTCCAGTGCCATCACATTCATCAGGATCTGTCCAGGAAGCTGTACTGCCACCAAGACCACCACATTCCCCAGAACCACAGAAGGCATCATCTACTTCTGAGCAGCCTCCCATTTATTCTAAACCACTAGATCCTGCTAACTGGCCAACCATTCTGTCTGATGCATTTAGAACGGATGCAGTAGGTAGAGGGCCATTTCAGATTAGTTCTGATTTCACATTTCCCAAAAAAAGAAGACGGAAGAAGTTTCCATTATCATTATTTTTGTAGAACATTGGTTAATGGAGAAAAGATGAAGCGGACTTGGCTTATCTACTCAAAAACAAAAAATGCTCTCTATTGCTTTTGTTGTAAATTATTTTCAACCAAAGAACAAAAGTTAGTGACAGAAGGACTGACAGACTGGAAAAACATAGGCACACTTTTGAAAAGTCATGAAAGCAGTCCAGCACACATAGCGCACATGGCAACCTGGAAAGATTTACAACTCCGTTTGCAAACTGGAAAGACAATAGACCAAGCTGAAAGAACACTATTGGAGGCTGAAAAGAGGCGCTGGAGAGATGTCCTGACTCGCTTAATCGCCATTATCCAATCCTTAGCCGAGAGAAATCTTGCATTTAGAGGTTCATCAAACACGTTACACCAGCAGAATAATGGGAATTTTCTAAAAGAGGTGGAGCTGCTTGCTAAATTTGATCCTGTCATGAAGCAGCACATTGAGCGTGTTGAGAGTGGCCAGTTCAGTCATTCCAGCTACCTTGGAAATATCATCCAAAATGAACTTATTGCTTCAATCAGTACTAAAATAATGGACACAATGGTGACTGAAGTTAAACAGTCCAAATATTATTCAATTATTTTGGACTGTACTCCCGATGTAAACCATCAAGAACAGATGTCAGTTGTCATAAGGACTGTCAAAATGGACAAGAAACCAGAAATTAAGGAACATTTTATGGGGTTCCTTGTAGCTTCTGAAACAACAGGTCTTGGTTTGTCATCTCTAATTATAAAGAAACTGACGGAACTGAATATTCTCCTTGAAGATTGCAGAGGACAATCATATGATAATGGTGCCAACATGAAAGGGAGAAACAAAGGAGTTCAAGCCAGACTTCTTGAGAAGAACCCTCGTGCACTCTATGTTCCATGTGGAGCACATTCCCTAAACTTGATGATATCTGATGCAGCAACAGCTTCAATAGATGCCACTAGCTATTTCGGCACTGTTTAGAAACTGTACAACCTATTTTCAGCCTCACCACAAAGATGGGCAATCCTAAAAGATTATGTCACTGTTGCACTCAAGACCTGGAGTGACACAAGATGGGAGAGCCGTATTAATAGCATAGAAGCTGTGCGGTATCAGGCCTCTAATATAAGGGAAGCTTTGTTGAAGGTCAGGGAAGTGTCTGATCCTCTGACCAAGGTTGAAGCCCAAAGTCTGGCAGAAGAGGTGGGGTCATACCGATTTATCATTTGCACAGTCATATGGTATGACATTCTACACATTGTGAACCATGTCAGTAAGCTCCTGCAGTCTCCTAAAATGCAGCTTGATGTGGCAGTTGACCTCCTTACTAAAGCGAAAACATCTCTGACTAACTACAGAAGAATTGGATTCACTTCAGCTCAAGTCTCTGCTAAAGATATGTGTGAGGAAATGAATGTAGAGGCTGTACTCAAAGAAAAGAGATTAAGAAGTACAAAAAGACACTTTGCTTATGAGGCCGCAGATGAGATCTGCAATGAAGAGGCTAGAAATAACATTCTTTAATGTTGTTGTTGACACTACCATTCAATCCTTAACTGATAGATTTAAAACTCTGAGTGAAGTAAGAGACCAATTTGGAGTGCTGCTCAATTTCCAGAAACTGGATGATCAGTCATTGAACAACCAGTGTGACAAACTATGCAAGACATTAACCTCTGGAAATGAAAGTGACATTGATGGAAAGGAACTGGCTATGGAAGTTAAACACTTACCAAGTTTGCCCTCAGACGAAATGACTGCTCTTGAGCTCCTCACCTTTATCCACAAAAAACATTTTGAGGAATTGTATCCCAATCTGTGGGTTGCACTGAGAATTGCCTGTACTCTGCCTGTGACTGTGGCCTCAGCAGAGAGGAGCTTTTCGAAGCTGAAACTCATCAAGACCTATTTAAGATCATCTATGGGGCAGGAGCGACTCAGTGGTCTTGCAATAATCAGCATCAACCATGAAGTGGGGAAAGACGTGTTGTATGAAGATATCATTGATGATTTTGCTAGTAAAAAAAAAAGCCAGAAAGCAGAGATTTTGAGCCCAATACAATGCAGTTGGTGGTGGTTTGTATTCAGAGACTGTGATGTTAAGTTACTACTATTTTGGAGTGTGGTTTGTATTCAGAGACTGTGATGTTAAGTTACCAATATTTTGAAGTGTGGTTTGTATTCAGAGACTGTGATGTTAAGTTAAAATAAATGTTTAAATAAATAAATATGGTGTAATAGTTACTTGCATCCTTTAACACCATCAAAAGATATAGAAATCGTTTAATTACTGTTTGGCAAACTTCACAGGTATAAATGAAATACCAATCTGTCTAGCTCTCTAACTTTTGAGGGCCCCTAACTGCCTCTTGCCTAGGGCCCCCACAAAGCTAGAAACGGCCCTGATCTCACGCTATAGTCGAAACGAGAAGACCTCACGTTATATTGAGGTAGGCCTCTACCTTATATTGAGGTAGACCTCACGCTATAGTAGCACTTGATGGGGGAATGGGGAGGGGGCGTCACTGACAACTTTGCCCCGGGGCGGCAGTTACGTATGTAAGGGCAGTGGCGATTCTGGGTGGGGGGGGGCATGGTCCCTCAGTTTTTCAGCTGTCCCCCAGGTTGGCCCTCCCAGTTTTTTTTTTTTTTCATATCCTATTTCTAAATTATATATACATAAATATATATATTCATATATATATATATATATATATATATATATATATATATATACATATATATATATATATATATATATATATATATATACACACACACACACACCTTGGTAAATACTACTGCGGTACCGACCGCGTCACGGCGTCACACGCAGTGGCGATTCTAGGGGGGGGGGTGCTGGGAGGGCCATGCCCCCCACCCCAGTTTTTCAGCTGGCCCTCCCACTTTCATAGTCCTAGAATCGCCACTGTGTAAGGGCTCTGCACAGGATAAAGAAGTAATTTTTGTTTAACAAGTAAGATCACTTTTTGAAGGAAGAATGAGAAACCAGGAATGTCGGGTTATATAAACTTGGAAACGGAGATGAATCTGTTTTGCATCATTTGCTCCCTCGCTCAGGCCTCAGAGGTGAAATACTATTACTCCATCCAGTTTATACATTCTCGTATTGGTTCTTTCCTGCAACACTTTAGATATTTAGTGACACCCCTAAGGACCAGAGTCACGAAGCCTTCCGATATGATTGGACACTAATCTCCACTTGGGTAAAAAAAAAAAAAAATGCTGATCGCTTTTACTTTGTAAGTCAAACTTTTCAGTTCTCCTCTGTCACGTGTGACTACTGCGGCTGCTTGGCGCACATGCTTCCCGCTATGCTACAACAAATTCGTTTCAGATAATTCAAATAAATTAGTTGTACTCGTGGAATCGAACTTCAGACTAAAGATTCCTTAATCGAGTTTCTGCATTAGAAGTGAAAAAGAGCATATAAACTACAAATGACACTAGATTTGAGGATAACTCCTGGACCTGACGGAATCGCCAACTGAATATTTTAGGAATGTAGAGAGAAACTGGTAGACAAGTTTCACATCTTAATAACAAGAAGGAAAAGTGTTTATGAATGATTTTTTCCAGTGCTAAATTATGTCTTTTCCGAAATAACCTCCAAAAACTCTCATTAGCGATGGTGCCAAATGTTCTTCGCCAAAAAAGTACTATTTGCTCTAAATTATGATTGTTTTGTGGCGACGCGCCACCAGTCTAAACCAGACTGGTCGTGACGTACATTTTTACATTTATTGATTACAAGAAACATATCTTGCCTGGGTCGCTACCCACTACTCCTAGAAGGCATACTAGTATGCCCTTTACAATTAAGGTTATGTGTACATGTATTTAACAAGTTAGAATCATGTCGATTGTTGAAGCGCTGCACGGTCCTGGTCGGTCCCCATGGTCCAGCCGACGTGGGTAGTGTCCTCTGTGTCCGTCGCGTCCCATCCGGTCCAGCCCACGTGGTTAGTTTCCTGCACCCGTCGCGTCCCATCCGGTCGGGCCAAGGCATCATGCGCAGTTACCTACATGAAAAAGGAGAAGGTAGTAGTCCTTTGGCTTAAAATGTGGTGGTGTGCCATAAGTCAATATCACAAGTGAGTACAATTAAGAACCCATCCGTATCCTCTGGAGGCTGGCACTTGAAGGAGGCGTCCCAGCCGACGTGGTTGGTATCCTTTGCACCCGTCGCATCTCATCCGGTCGGTTCAAGGCATCCTGCGCAGTTACCTAGGTGAAAAGGAGAAGGCATTAGTCCTTGGCTTAAGTTTGTGGCGCATTCCGACCCAAGCTTATACATGCCTCATAGTGGGCAAGCATAGTCAGCAAGGACGCCCGAACGCAAGGCAGCTGGCCAATCAGAAGCACGGAAACCGTGTTCGACGAACCGTTAGACCGTGTAAACCCCCTCTTAGGCCTACGTACCCCGCTTGTCATAGTTGGCAAGCGTAGTGAGCAAGAGCGTCCACAAGAAAATTAAACGGGCCAATCAGGAGCCAGCACAAACTGCCTGGGTCCGCACAAGCCTCCTTTATAAGGCGGGAGACCAAGACGAGAGATCAGTTCACTCATTTCCCAATCACGTAATTCTCTGCTTTCAGAGTTGTGATTGGAAAGAGAAAGATAGTACAACACCCGCCCGCCTGCCCCACCCCCTCGCACCGCCACTGAATCAACTCTACAGGATCTCAAACCCAACCTGGGGAAAAGCAGGCTACTCAGGCCCCACCTGTGGCTTATCAGGAACGCGCTCTACACGCTCGCCGGTGGTGGCGAGGAGATATATCTCCTTTGCTGCTGCCGGTCTGACACAGGCCGACCTCTTCGTTGACGTCGGCAGGCGGGTTTATACCAAGACAAATACACATTTTCCCAAGTCACGCAATTCTGTTTTCAGAGTAGTGCTTGGAAGAAAAGAGGCACACGCACACTTGCTCGCTGGCTTAGCAGAGGCCCAACCCAACTCTCACTCAGAACCCTCATCTGCTCGCAGGCTGGTCGACGGAGAGGAATTGGGACGCCTCTCTGTCCAACCGGCCCGCAACCTAACGCTGGCCTCTTCGCTGACGCTGGCGAGCGAGTTTACACTTCTGACATTTACACACAATCAATCACGTAATTCTCTGTTTTCAGAGTTGTGATTGGAAGGAGAGAGATAATACAACACCCGCCCGCCTGCCCCCCCCCCTCGCATCGCCACTGAATTAACTCTACAGGATCTCAAACCCAACCTGGGAAAAAGCAGGCTACTCAGGCCCCACCTGTGGCTTATCAGCAACGCGCTCTACACACGGGATGTGAACTCTACTCACTTCCCGTAAGATACACACACACACCTCTCACGAACATAGCCACGACACACGCATAAACATCTACACTTACTTTTTCTTCGACTAAAATTCGCTTCCTTTCTAACTTTCTCTTATACTACATCTTTTCATTTCAGTTTACCTCCCACTAAAGATTTTTCCGTTTTTCCACCTTTCTCTACTACTACGCCTCCTACCATTTTCTAAACTTTTGTTGGTGATCCTAATCCCGGCGTCGGCGCCCCCGTCCAAGCTCCCAGTCCATTTCTCCCGAGCCACGACCACCAGCAGCCCCTACTCGCTCGCTAATTCGCCCGGTGGCAATAGCCCTCTTTTATACACTACTATCTTTTCATTTTCTTACAGACATTCTTCCCCTTCCACAAAAACCGATCCCGCGCAAGCGGATGGTCTTTCCTAGGAATTCAGAATTCAGTTCACTTCAGGACACGACATCTTCAAGCAGGTCTCCGCTCCAAGCAGTACCCTTCTCCAAGCAACAGTCATCTCCAAGCAACAGTCGTCTCCAAGCAACAGTCATCTCCACACGTCAAATTCTCCCTTTACGCATTTACAGTTAAGTAAAGCCGAGTACATAAAGTTACTGTGAATTTCATTCCCCTGGCGTGTCCGAACCTAACCACAACAGTTTTACCTGTATAGCATTATTATGCTGTAATATAGCAATACATTTATAAAATAGTTATATTCAATATTTTTGTTACATAATCTATGAAAAGAAGAGATACACTATGACATTTACAGGAATATTAGATTTAAGATTTTGTTGCCAGACACTCAAGTTGTTTGAATAATGGCTTAACTTTTTTTTTTTTGCAGTATTTCAATAATAAACTGGAAAATTATTGGGCTTTGTAATTCATGAAAAAGTAGCAAAACTTGGAGAATTATCAAAATTTGAAGAATAAAATTTCTGTGCTTGATCATTTCTATAAAAACAGTCTGTACGTATGATGACTTGAGTTCTTTCTTTGCTCTGTCACTATCTGGCTATATTATAGCAACATAGTATTTTGACAAATACAAAATATTTTATGTTAAGAAGAAATATGTTTTGGAAATCTATTAAAATGGAAATTTCCAATCGTACCTAGAGAAAGAGGTTGTTAGCATCACCTTTGTAAGAAAATGATAGAGAAATATGTATTAACACATGTTTCGGAAAATACCAGAAATTATTTTCTGTTCAACAGTTCTGAGTTTCATGTACAAGTATCAATTATACAGTAAATGTGTTCAAATCTCGCTCCAAAGTGACAAGACGCGACAGACGACAGGCGCGAGCCCAGAATGTAAACAATAGTTCAAACTTACCAACTTGTTTGCAAGATATTGCATAAGACTAATTTCAGTTGTAATAGGTGTTACCATCTCTAGAAGGGCAGTCGTTCAGATACTACGATAGTGTAGGTACATCTAGATGTTATAAAGGTAAGAGTTTTCGGTCGCAATTACTCTGGCCCAGACTGAGTCTTGGGCTTACACAATATAATCAAGCATTTAATATAAATATGGTGATGATCATAATAATGTTATTTTTATAATTTTAGGAAGATCAAGATGTAATGTAATGAGACATTTGTAAAATGAGACTAATTAATCAACTGTCGGGGAATAAGATAAGGAAGACAGAAGATCTATATATTTCAACCATTATCTGTGGTCCTCTTAACACAGTCACAGTGGTTCTTAACCCCTGGGTCGCGACCCAAATTTGGGTCGCCAAGCCATTTTATTGGGTCGCTAAGGGTTTGCAGAAAATAATTATTTTCCCACTACAAATATATTATAATTATATACTGTAATAATTGAAATACATGATGCCTAGTTTTAGGATTCTAAGCAGACCATGATTAAATAAAAACTCCAAAGCAGAAAATTTATTTGAAGTGTTTTGAAATTTCAATGTATATCTATGTAGGCTTGGGTCGCGATGCTTGATTTGTGCAAAATTTTGGGTCGCTGCCAAAAAAGGTTAAGAACCACTGTCTTAACAGATAGTAGTCGAAGTATACAAATACAGATCTTCCGGTCCTACTAAATTATAAATAACGCCTGGTAGCGACTGGCGATTTCCAATGGTGCCCGGGCATTGTGTAAGCCTATTTTTTTTTCAATTCCAGTGGTACACATATGAATGATTCGTCTACTAGTGAATTCACGAAAAAAATCTTTGAATTTAGCAGGAGACCGCAATGCCAAGACTACCACCATCTAGGGCTGATATCATGTCTATAGCATAATGTTATGTAATGTTATAATAATAATGATATTAATAAATCAATATACATGTAGTGACAAAAATGTGAAAGTGGGTCTGCCCCATACCTATCATAACTCTAACTTCCTTCCATTTCATTCTTTCCTTAAACTAACCCTCCAAATCCCCCCTCTCCCCCATCTTATCTATCCTGCCCTATACACTACATGAAGTGCAGATAATGACAAGAACACATAGTTTGAAATAATTGCAAATTGCCAAGGATAACACAAATGTTGTTGTAACATGAATTTGTTATGTAGGCCTAAATAAAATTTATAAATTTACTTTACTTGTTTATTAACTTATTGATATTAGCTAGCTGCACTGGCCTCTTGCAACCTAAAGATAGAAAAAATGAGAAGATTACAAGCTATCACACATGCATTGGACCCCTGGTTCTCGCCTCGGATTTAATTTAGCCATTCCATATTTTCCAATGACCGGACATAAACAAAGATAGCGGCACCGCCACAGTCTGGGCGCTAAATTCAGCAAAGGATTTTCTGCTTTGTGCATCATTTCTCCTGCTAAAATCAATTTTTTTTTTCATGAATTCACTAGTTGACAAATCATTCTTTTGATATGAACCATTGTAATTGAAAAAACAGGTTTACACAATGCCCAGGCACCATAGGAAATCGCCGGTTGCTACCAGGCGTTGCAGGGCGTTAATTAGTATGACCCCAGATCTTCCAACTTCTGTCTATAGCTCATTCTCTGAAAGTCACAGTGGATTAATAAGTCTTGTATATTATTTTATTGTTTTTGTAGCTTGCGTTACCTTGCAAATATTTTGGCGAACATGCCGCTGCTTCCTCCCTGGTAGCTAGGTCAACATGAAAATGGAATTCCTGATATTTGAGCTGAAGTAGTTCTCATGGGATGCAGAAAGTTGTTATGAGTACAATGTAATTTGAATTACCCATCTAGCTGTCCTAGTCCCCGAGATATTGCATTTTGAAAGGTACCAAATCAGGTCTATTTTGTCCCTGGAAATTGGGCCAAAAAGTGTGTAGCCAAGTCCATATACATAACATTGTTTGTAACAACACTTTTGGAAACAGTGCCAAATTGACCTGAGAGGTTGGAAGTGCTCTAGACTTCATTTTTCAAGCATCAGGGTGTATCCTATGACACCTTTGCTCTGTCTACGGTTGCTAATGTAGATGTGTATAAAATGTTGAAGACTGTTAACAGGTCTAAGGCTACCGGACTAGATAATATTCCAGCCAGATTTGTGAATGACTCAGCTGAGCAGATTACTCCCTGTATCACTCACATAATCAATACTTCGATTCAACAGGGCAAAGTTCCCAAAGATTTTAAATTAGCAAAAGTTACTCCTTTGTACAAGAAGGGTAGCAAAACAGATTCCGGTAACTATAGGCCAGTCTCAGTGCTCGGTATTATATCGAAGGTCTTGGAAAGAGTTGTTTATAACCAGGTTTATGAATACATTCAAAGCAATAACTTGTTCTATGATTTACAATCAGGCTTTCGAAAATCATATTCTACTGATGCATGTTTGATCAATTTGACTGATTACATCAAAGGTGAAATTGACAGAGGTAATTACTGTGGAATGGTTATGCTAGATCTCCAGAAAGCCTTTGATACTGTAAATCATGATATTCTATTATTCAAACTACAAGCGTTAGGCTTCAAATCAGATGTTGTTAATTGGATGAGGTCTTATCTAACAGGTCGAGAACAGATTGTGAATGTAAATGGTTCAACATCAAAAGCAGCAAAAATAACATGTGGTGTCCCACAGGGTAGCATTTTAGGTCCGCTGTTGTTTCTTTTGTATGTGAATGACATGAAAGCTGCTGTGAACTGTAAACTGCTGTTGTATGCCGATGATTCAGCCTTACTAGTTTCTGGCAAAGATGTAAATAGGATTGAGACGTTACTCAGTGAAGAGTTATTGAATGTCAGCAAGTGGTTATTGGATAACAAATTGTCTCTACATCTAGGTAAAACAGAATCCATTCTCTTTGGCTCCAATCAAAAACTCAAAAATGCTCCCAACTTCAATATCCAATGTAATGATACTAGTATTCAACCTAGGTCTGTTGTCAAATATCTTGGAACAGAAATTGATCAAAATGTGTCGGGAGAAGTTATGGCACAAAAATATTTAAAAACAAAATTTTTGGCAAGAATACAAAAATACCTAGATGTAGAGACAATGAAGTTACTAGCTTCAGCCCTGGTTCAGTGTCATATTGACTATGCTTGTTCCTCCTGGTATAGTAACCTATCTAAAAAATCTAAGAGTAATCTTCAAATATGTCAAAACAAACTAATCAGGACCGTTTTGAAAATTCATCCACGTACTCATCTAGATTATACGCATTTTAAACTGTTAAATTGGTTACCTGTTGAGAAACGTGTTGCTCAGTTAAAGCTTAATCATGTTCACCAAATTGTGAACGACTCTTGTCCCAGTTATTTGTCAGATACGTTTACACTTGTCAGAAATGCTCGTTCCCTGAGAACTCGTTCTAGTAGGTCATCTGTCATTGTACCTAGGTTTAATAGTTCGTTAGGGAAAAGTACTTTCAAATACAATGGTGCTATTGCTTGGAACTCTTTACCGACCAACATTCAATCAATTGTATCTAAAAGTAGTTTTAAAAAATCAGTTAAATGTTATCTTTTAGACACTGTTCTCTCTGAAGAAAATAGTTTATATGTTTAATTTACACTTCTTATAATCCTAATTTACACTTCGTATAACCTAGCTTTTCTATGATAATCCTTTCCTAATTGTAATATGAGGACCACAGTGGAAATAAGTCTTTTGACTTTCTGTGCCATCCTCGGATGTACAATTATATATACTGTGTATAATATTGAGTCTTGTATGTATTGTACTTATTGTATGTATGATTGTATCCGAATAAAATTCAATTCAATTCAATTCAATTCGGAGAACGACTAAATAACTATTACTTTGATTAGTGAATATGGCGGAAATCCAACATAGCGACCTAAGGAAAGATGTATCAAGTACAGTTATTCAAACAATGTTCAATAGCAAGATATAACTGGATTATACTACCTTACATTAGGTTAGAGTACACGTATATATCATGATAAAGTATGCAAAGATGATTCGAAGGACATGTCTGCATCGGCGGCTGAGATGCCACAATACGTTTAACGTCGTTACCCGACCTATTAGAAAAAACTCATTTTCTTCTTATGATTTCTCAGCTTTCCCGTGATACCCTGCCCTGGTTTTGGTATCAGAATAATCTGTGAAACTAGTAGTTTCCGATTATTAGGGTCCGTTACCTGTTTATTGGAGTTTTCTAACTTATTTTTCTCATTGAAACATGAAAAAAAATTATTTACTGCTGAATGCAGGCTGCCATGTTTTTTTTTATGTTTCTATGTACCGATATGTAACTGATGATGTGATTGGTTGAAATTTACTATGATTGTAGTAAAATACACTCGCGCGACATGTTTATGAATTAAATTTCCCACGATATGTAAATTTGGCCGTTTGAATGGCGTGCGCACAAAATGATGCACTATTGGTGGACGTCAAAGACAGTGGCACCTCTACCAGTGTTTGACCTAGCTATCCCTGGCCATGTTTCCTCCAGTGAAGTGATATATGATGTACCAGCTTGTTGTTGTGGGGCCCCGATACTCTCCTTGAGGGAGTGGGAGATGTGTTTCCATCTTCTTGTAGGAAGGCATCCAGCCATTTTTTTTATTCTTTGGCTGTGCATGTGATGTTCCTCAGGTAGTTGGGGAAACTATGGAAGAGCATGGGGACTCCTCTGGGGAAGAGTTTGCTCGAAGTGATTTGGTATGCCTGTCAATTCTTTCAGTATATATAACAAGATCTCCCTCATGTCCATTCTTGGCTGAGTGTCACTCCAGTATTGAGGACAGGACCCTCCCATATTTTCTGCATTTAAATAATCTGGTACCTTTTGAGTGAATAGAATTTAAAGTTAGGTATGCATTAATCCATGGGCAGCACCACCATTGCAGATGTAATGTTTACACCACCATCTTTTGCGGCCAGTTTGAATGTGTATGCGTCAGTTTGAATGCTTGTAGTGCTTGGCACATGCACGGGATTATCAAATTGTCTTGTTGTTCTGTAAGTGTATGCCCAGTTCTTCAAAAACAAAAACAAAATTCACTGATTTAAATGCAAATTTGGCTATTAGCCATTGCAAATTAGTTTTCTGAGTAAAAATCTAAAGATAAAGCACCTGTATATGAATATATTAATGTAATATTAATATATTTTAGCCTATTTTCTCCTGGAAATGAGCAAATTTAAGATTGTTGGTAATGTAACAGCTGTGCCTTAATGCAGAACATGTAGGCATGTTCTCCGATACTTAGTCGTGTTTGTTAACACGCGACATTTCGGAGATACTATGTGTAGTAGTTGTAAAGGGTGTTGTTCACAGATAATACGTACATTGTTATGGTATGAATTTTAAGATGTTGGACAGGCTCTGCTGTGCCTATCACATAGCTGGCTATGGCTATAATAGTAAGTATATGAAATAGCTATTAATAATATGGTCTCAAGACTAGTAGAAGTCTAGAGACAAGACTTAAATTTTCTTCTGGGTTTCGTGATGATAATAGACATGAGCTGTTGAAATAAGGCTGTTTATTCAGATTATCATGATTATAGATAACATGATTAAACAAAATAACTCCTTTGAAAGTAAAAATACTTTATTCATTTTTCTATTTCAGTAAATTGGTATAAAAAATAATTCACCGATTTCAACATAAATTTGAATTAGGTCTTAGGATAGTTGCAGTACTGATTGGTTAGTGTACTGAGAGGCAATCTAAAGGTAAGGACTATGGCACCTATATATGCACTTTTTAATGTGATAGTAGAGTTCTTTTAGCTGTGCATACATTACATTGATGGAACATATTACATGATAGGTGTTAGTAAGAATAATATAAAAGGAAAGTCCTACATTGTTTTTGACATGCTCAGGTGATTTGTTGACCCATAAAACTTTTACATGCCAAGTTGTATGTCAATTGGGCCAGGGGTTTGGGTTTTATGGATGATAATCTCTAAATTGACAATAGTTGCCATGGCAACATGAAAAGTGTTAGTAAGAATAGTATAAAAGGAAGCTCCTGCATTGTTTTTGACATGCTCAGGTGATTTGTTGACCCATAAAACCTTCACATGCCAAGTTGCATGTCAATTGGGGCAGCTGTTTGGGTTTTACTGATGATCATCTCTAAATTGACAACTTGATAGTTGCCATGAAAAGGCAAATTTGGTATGATGGAGATGTTCCACATTGTTTTTGACATACTCAGGTGATTTGTTGACCCATGAAACCCTAGTATTCCAAATTTCAATAAAATTGGACCAGTGGTTTAGAGTTTGTGTATTTCTTTACCAAAATCTTTGTCGCACTTTGTTACAAAAAATTGTAATTGAAAAATAAATAAAAAAAATTGTATCCCCCTTATTTATCAAGCTATTTAAAAAAATAAAAAGTATTTTATTTCTAATGAAATGGTCTTTCATATGCAACAAGAATTTAAGGGTTATTTTTTATTTTTTTTTTATTTTATTTTGTGCCTGTACCTATTAAAGTGCTTGAGTCTGCCACAGTAGTTCATGACTTATACAGTCTTTTTGGTGAAGATTCTTTGGACACTCAAGATTCTCTATCTCACCTATACTGTCTGGGGACCATGGTTGGCAGCAGTATTCAATTTTAAGTAGTACCAGGGTGCTGCTGGCAATTCCACAGTGTGATCATGCAATCCTCATTTCTTACTGTAAATGTTCTGAGGACCCATCTTGATAATTTTCTGGTATTGTCATCAGTGTTGTCAAAGTGTGCGGTAAACTTGCCATCTCGACTAAGCATTACTCCCAGATCTCTTATATTTGACTTCTTCATGATCTCTCTGTGAGCTCTGGTGTAGGGTTGGATACTATTTGTGTGGCCTTTAACATGCCTCATCAGTTCAAATTTGATTTCATTGAATATCTTGTTGCTGTCAACAGCCCCAATGTATATGTTTTCAAGGTCATACTGAAGGAGAATGGTGTCTTCAATCTCCCTTATTTCTTTGGTGACTGGTGTTATCTATGAATGAGGTTATTTTCAAGTACTGAACTATGCTGTCACTGTCACTGATGAGTATAAAGAAGATGGTTCTGTGTCTGTCCCATTGATGAATATTTGTTTGCAGTCTGTCATTGAGGAAGCTGTGGAACCAATGGCCCAACTTATCTTTTGCTCCCAAGGCCTTCAACTTGTATGGTAGGATACCATGATCCAATTTATTGAAGGCTTTGGCAAAATCAAAGTAGACAACATCTACACTACTACCCTTTTCCAGATTTTCCATTATGTATTCCTGGTAGGTTAGCAGTTAGGATAGGCAGGATCATCCTCTCCAGAAACTGTGTTGTCCATCACTGAAGAATCCTTTCTAAAAAAAAAAAGAAAAAGAAAAAAAGAAGAAAAAAAAAGTCATTCTTGCACTACAGCTTCAAATATTTTTAGATGAAGGATGTTAAGGTGAGAGGTCCATAGTTTTTGGCTTCTCCTGTTGCTCTCCTCCTTTGTGTATGAGTGTTATTAGTCCTTGCAGCTCTTTAGAAATGGTGCTGCCATGCCATCTGGCCCAGCTGAGGATGAGGAACTGAGACCCTCTATTACCCTTTCAATATACTTGCTGGAGAAGTCAAGGTCATGCAGTGTATATTCCCTTGATACATCAAAGAACATTCTGGAAGAGTCAATCACCAAGTTGGCAAGGGGTATGATGAAGGTAGATTCAAGTTGTTTGCCTATCAGGTAGTGGTCCTGTATCAGATCCCCATTTTCATCCATTAATGGGCTGACATGAGAAATGATTTCTGCTTTTCCTTTGTGTTAGTAAAGAAGTAGTTATTGTTGGTTTTTATTACACTTCTTGTTTTCCTTTTGTTATGTTTATTTTCTTCCTCATGTGACTATATATCTTTCAATCTCAATTAACTTGCTTTTTAAGGTGAATTGCTTTGGTGTTGTACTGGCCCTTTGAAGTTTGGAGGAGAAATATTAGTATTATTTGAGAAGTGCACACCTATGCAATACAGCAGTAGAAAATTGAATATCAGTTTTGTAAATTATACTGCATTTTTCTTGGCAGAAATCAATAACAGAAAGAGTTGCTAAAAGCAATACACTAATGAAGTGAGCCATGGCGACTGCTTTGATAGACAACTATGACCCTGATGACCTCTAGAATTTCAGATACTGCATTATTAAATGCAGGTTAGGTTAGAATTTATACTTTATTTCTTCAACCTCTACATCTATCAAGACAAAGATGGTGTCTCAAGCAGTCACTGCGGCCCTGTTATCTATTTCTGCCAAGAAAAATGTATATCATGTTGATGTATAATAATTTACAAAATTAATATAAGATTTTCTAATGCTATATCGCATAGGTGTGCACTTCTAAAAATTTACTGAGATGTTTTCTTTTCTTGAAGAGAATCTTCCTGTCTCTTAGGATCTGTGGTGTAGCACTTCTTCAGGAGAATCCAGATAATTTGCTGAACGGATTTGCAGTGAAGATGACTGTGCCAGTTTTCATTTCTCAAATTCTTCTTAATCTCATCCCAGTTGATTAAGTTGCTGAGAAAGTTCAGAGTATTTAGCCCATTTAATGAGATCTGCTGGGATGGGGGTGATGGGTTATTCTCTCTAGGCTTGTATGTTTTCATTAAGATTAATCTGTAGTCTGATATGGCCATATCTTGGACCTTGCAGCTGTGAATGAGGGTATGGTTTCTTGTGAAAACTAGGTCTAGTATGTTTTCTTTTCTAGTTGGTAAAAGAATGTGCTGGGTAAGGCTCAATTCCTCTGCTAGATCTAGCAACATGTAGGCTTGTCTGTGTTATGGTGCCCTGTATTTACTTAGTTGTTGTATTTTGCGGGAAGAGGAGCTTTGCTCGTGGTGTCCCGCCTTTGTATCTGGCAATGTCTAGTTTACCTTTAAACTCATGAATGGTTTTTGCGCATACTATTTCATTATCCAGTTTGTTCCAAGTGTCCACTACTCTATGTGGAAAACTGTTTTTCTTCAGTTCTCTTCTGTAGCTATGTTTTTTTATTTTCTTTCCATGTCCTCTTGTGTTTCTCTTGTCCCAGTTTAGTAAGTCCTCTCTATTGAGTATCTCTGTGCCTTTCATGATTCTGTAGATGGTCAGTAGGTCACCTCCCTTTCTTCTTTGCTCCAGCGTTGGTAACTCCAGTTTAGCCAATCTCTCCTCATATGATAGGTTTGCAAGTGCAGGTGCCATTTTTCTGTGGATGTTACTGTTTCCCCAGTGTATTAGTATTAATATTATCATAGTAGGCATAACAGCATCTTCATGGCTGATGAATTTTCCTTTCCTTTGCATACAGTGTGGATACATGCAGTGTGCATTTTTATAATCAAACTGTTGTTGTTGTTGTTGTCGTTCCCTAGACTGTCTGTCCGAGCAGTCCCGTCTCCCCAAGGAATGCCATAGCCGAAACTGGGTTTTCCCACAAATCCTTCATAGAGCGTATGTTGTGTTGTTTGCGTGCATGATTGTGTATAATGCAGTCTTCCATTATGTGTTGTATGGTATGGGGTGAAGTGTTACATCCTGGGCAGCTGTTCACAATGCGGTCATCCAGCCTCTTCTGGTAGCTTAGAAGTGCTGGGTGGTGACCGCACCGCAGTCTGGCCAAGTGGACTCTGTCCTTTCGTGGGAGAGAGGATTCAGAAGGGTGGATATCAGGGGGTCTGGCATGCAGCAGTGTGTTGTCTTTCAGTGTGTTAATGGAGCGGTGAGTGATATGATTATGAATATGTTTCCGGAGGCTGGTATTTGGTGGTTGTGGAGGAAGAGAAGAGAGTATCTGTGCGTGATAAAGGTCTTTGGGTGTTGTTTTAATGTTTCTTGGTGTGTGTGGGTGTTCTGCTATGTAGTGTAGTGGGTGTAATGTGTTTGTGGTGGCTGCGGCAAGTGTTTGTGTGCCTCTCATGTCGAGGTAATCAAACTGTTATTGGCATAGCATGGTGCAATTGAGAAATTGGGGAGGGGTACTAATGATGGGTACCTCCTACATGTGGTGATCTGCAAAATACATTTTCAAAAACTGTCAACTCCCTCACCTCCTTCAGGAAGTGCACCTCTGAAGGGTTACTTTGTCTCTGGCCTGGGCTTAGAATCTCTATCAAATTCAGCAATATATTTTACACTTTTCTGTATATCAAGAGTTGACAAATGGTGACTGGTCACCTCATATTACCACTTCCAGCCAGTGAAATGGGGCTATGTATGTCTGTCTGTTCTTTGTGTGGGGTGATTTTGTGGACCTGGGTTATGGGATTGGTGCAGGAATGTGGCATGTTTTGGCTTGGACTTCTTACTCTGAACCAGCACAATCTCATTATAATGAGATTGTACTGGTCAAATGATAAAAGTGGAGTAATAATTATGTTGTACACCATCTGACTGTGGGATATCTCCCTCAGCTGAATAAGATCATCTGACAGTAGTAAATAAAACACATGAGTTGTTTTCTCAGTCAAAATATTTTTAATGTATAATAGCAGAACAATAGTACATATACCAAAGGCTTTTCCCCCGTTACAAGGGAGGTACCCAAAAAAAAAAAGCATAAAAACCACTCCCACCCATTCCATTCCTAAAGTACTCCACTCCCCTCCACTTTCTTCCATCCCTCTTATCTTGGCACCTCCTGGGTGATGGGTCATCCCTGCATCTTGCCCACTGCCGTGGGTCAGAAGCAGTGTTGCAAGACACAGCACATCCACAGTAAGGTCGCTTCATTAACCACTTCCATACGGTGACGCCTACGTAGGCGTCAGGAGGAGCAAGTGGGTACGCGACGATGCTGACGTCGGCGTCTTGATTATATTTATTGTAGTCATACCTACGTAACCTCCATTCTCTCTAAACTGGCTTCATCATATTTTCTATGGTTATCAAAATTCACGGGTGAAAAAGAACGAACGATTGAGCACTGACTTTATTTTTTATAATGCAATTATTATGACGCAACATTGCACGTCGAGCAGATAATGCTGCCAGACGTGCGATGTGCCCCGGAGTGAAGAGGTTAAATTGGCAACCCCCCTCTCCATCCCCTCATGCAGAAAAGAAGACTGGGAGAAATCCCTTTGGGCTGCGTGAATTTATTTCTCACACATTTGTCAAGAAATATATCACCATTGTTATACCATGATGCTATTTGCAAAAGCTAAATTGATATACTGTAGGTATATCTTGTCCTCTTTTTTTTTGGCTACCTCCCGTGTAAGGGGAAAAAAGCCTTTGGTATATGTATATCTTGTACAGTGAATATAGCCAAAAACCTACAGTGCTGTTATCATTGATGAAATACTGATACCAAAAGCCTGCAATTCAGCTTAGATTGTTTTTATTTTATTTTATTTTTTGGGATGGGGGAGTCTTATCTTACATGTCCATTCATTATTTATGCTGACATACTTTGTTGACCATATGATTGGTGAAAATGTTTCATGTAAAACATTTATTGTATGATTAATCAGGGAATACGTCAAGATGCTAAGGAATGTGATACGAAACCATCGCCTATGGAAAATGTCTTTGCCGTCAGCTGCTTCTACTCTGAGGCACTCATTTACAAGGTAATTATGTATTTATCTATTTATTCATTTAATTATTTATTTTCTTTCATTTTCATATCTATATGTTTATCTTGACTTGTTTGTATGTACTGTATTTACCATGGTCTGCACATATTTAGGATTTTTTTTATTTAGATTTATTCTTTAGATATCCATGTGTATCTTGATTTTTCCTTGTTTGTAAATAAGTGAACATTTATTTCTCTAAACATAATTGGTTCATTTCCAGACATAATAGTACTCATGAGGGAGCACATGCATATGAGGAAAACATCCACACAAATTCTTCCTCCAACAACTCAACATATGTGGAAGAGGAAGTTGCAAAGTTCAGGGCAATGGCAAATTCCTGGTGGGATATCCATGGTGACTGCAAGCCACTGCACTCACTCAATAGATTAAGGTAAACCAATATTTACTTTTTTATATTTACTTATTAATTTATTTATCATTACTTTTTCATTGCAAAGTATCAACACCTCCAAGGTAACCAACCCTAAAAGGATCAGTAGGTCTTTGTCACAAAGTCATAGTAGTAGATCAATTACTCCATTGCCCCTGGTTTCTCTTGTAGAAGACCTGCAACCTTCAGGAAACTGGCAACAGGCAGGACCATAAATCACTTAGTAGAGGTAGACACTGAATACATAGCCACATGAACTTGTCTTCCTCTGCTCTGGTATCCCTGACATATTTGTTTTGGTAAACCATATTTGATGATCATGATGGTATCTCCCTGTGCAGAATTTTGCCTGCAGTTGCTACTTCTTAGAGTTAGCTTCAGCATATTTATGAATGTAGTAACAGTGTAACTTATTACATAGGGTTGGAAGAGGGAACTTCTTTGTAGTAAAGGTGTTAGGACAATCTCAATTAACTTCTATTGTTGTGAAAATTTTCCATATTTTATTCTGGCTAATATTAGATTTATGAATTTGTAGTTGAAGGTAAATGTGGGTAAAAGTAAGGGGATGAGATGTATAAGGGAAGGGGAAGGCAGAGTTGAAGTATGTCTTAAAGGGAGAATGGAGGAAGTGGATAGTTTAGGTATTTTGGAACATATGTGGCAGGAAAGGGAGGGGTGGAGATGGAGGTGAATTGTAGATTGTGAGAAACGAGGAAATGCCTTTGGGGATTAAAAAGTGTCATGAAAAATAGGAATCTGGGAATGGATGCAAGAAGATTATATGAAGAAGTGATTGTGCCAGTGACACTGGATGGGGCAGAGACTTGGTATTTAAGAGAGGCAGAGAGGAGAAGTTTAACTGTGTTTGAGAGGAAATGTCTGAGAAGTATGATACGGGTTACAAGGTTCGATACACTGAGAAATGAGACGAGGAGGAGAGCAGGGATGGAAAAAGAAGTGGTAGATGAAAGAATGTTGGGATGGTTTGGACACTTGGAAAGAACAAGTGAAGAAAGATTAGTGAAAGGTGTGTTGAAGGCAGAGGTGGATGGTTGTGGGGATAACCAAGGATGAGATGGATGGATGGGGTGAAAGGGGCTTTGAGCAAGAAGTGAATGTCTGGTGAGGAAGGAAGGGAGAAGGCAGGAGATAGGGTTGAGTGGAGAATGGCTGTGTATAGATGATGAGCGAGGTGTTTAACAAATACTTTCTCAAGGTGTTTACAAGGGGGAGGTTAGATATGGCACCTGACTGCGACTCAGTTTTCAGTGGGGATGAAGGAAGTAGGCTAACATAAAAATTAGTAAGGTAGAAGTAGTCAAACAGGTTTATAGACTTAAAGCTACAAAGTCCCCAGGTCCAGATGAAATTTTTCTGTGAGTGCTTAACCTCGATTACGATGACATCTATGTATTTGTCACGAGCCGTGAGTGAGGTATACGAGGATGCAGGCATTGGCCTCCTGATTATGTTTATCTTGCCATTGTAGCTGAGTGACCCTCGTATTCTGTGAACAGGCTTGATCATGTTTTCTGTGACGTTATATTTATTCAGGGTGAAAGAGAAAGAGTATAACAGCAATAACTCTGTATTTTGTAATGTGCATATCATCATGCATCAGGCAACTTGATGTGCATGGGAATATTTGACTTTTATTGAAGAGGTTAAAGGGTGTAAATTTGAAATCTGCGATCAGTTAACGGAAATATTTGATAAGATGGTAGACACTGATTTTGTGCTTATTGTTTGGGGGCAGGCAGATGTTCCTGTTTTCAAAAAGGAAGATAAATTGTCTATATGCAACTACAGGCAAATCAGTTTGACCTCAGTTATCAGTAAAATGCTTGAATCAATAATAGCTAATAAAATCAAAGATCACGTCAGTGATAATTATGATGTTATTTCCTTTGACTTTAGCAAAGCATTCAACAAGGTGCCCCACCAGAGACTACATAATAAAGTCAAAGCCCATGGCATAGGAAGAAAAGTGTTGAATGAGTTAGAGCTTGGATCAGTGACAGAAAATGAATAGAAGTGCAGAGGTAGTTATCAAACTCTGTCTGACATTAGTTAGACCCATCCTTAACTGTGCAGTACAGTTTTGGTCTCTTTCCTATCGATTCACTAGAATCAGTACAGAGAATGACCAAAATGATACATGGGGTCAGAAATTTACCTTACAAGGACAGGCTTAGGCACCTGAACTTGCACTCTCTGGAAAGATGCAGAGTGTGAAGTGATCTAACAGAGGTGTTCATGTGGATCAAAGGCTTTAACCACTTCACTCCGGGCCAAAATCTCGCGGGCAGCATTAGCTGCCAGACGTACGATGTTGCGTCATAATACTCGCATCATAAAAAATAGTCACCACTTATATCGATCGTACTCTCTTTCACCCGTGAATTTTGATAACCATAGAAAATGTGATGAAGCCAGTTTAGAGAGTATGTCAGTTACGCAGGGACAACTACAATAAATATAATCAAGACGCCGATATGGCAGCCTCGCGTATCCACTTGCTCCCCATGCCGCCTATGTAGGCGGCACCGTATGGAAGGGGTTAATAGGGGTTATGCAAACAAGGTCAGCATATTAAGACAACAGGGCAGGACTTGCAGTAATGGATTTAAGTTGGACAAATTTAGATTTAAGAAGGAAATAGGTAAGAAATGGTGTACTAATAGAGTGGTCAAGGAATGGAATAGATTTAGTATCTATGTAGTGAGCGTTGAAACTAGATGTTGTTTTAAGAAGAGGTTAGGCAACTTTATGGATAGGGATGACATGTGGTAATGGACATGGTTTCTTAGTCTCCCTCATTCTTATGTTCTTACACTGTGAGGCAAGGAAGGGAGGGAGGAAGCAGTGGATGGTGGGGGAGAAGGAAGTGGTTATATGTGAGTGATATTTTGATGAAGCCTGAAGGGATTTCTCCCCATCTTCTCTATTTTCTACATGAGGGGATGGAGAAGGGGTCACCAATTAAGTGAAGTGGCATTGCTGTGGATGTACTGTGTCTTGCTGCATGGATTCTGACCCAGGGCAATGGGTGGGATACAGGGATGACCTATCATCCATAAGGAGCTAAGGGATGAAAGGGTGGTGGATGGGAGTGAAATGGGTGGGAGTGTGTATGTACCTTTTGTCAGGCTACCTTCCATATATGGGGGAAATAGCCCTAGGTTATATAGATAGATAGCTGGTTAGATTTATTTCATTTAGCTTAAGGAATGTGACAAATTGCTTGAGGGATTGATACTATCAACCCAATTAAGTGTCCACATGCATACCAGAGGGCCTTTTTCTTCATATAAAGGGACTGGTTGAATCAAAACAGACACCCATCCCACACTCATCCAAACCCATTCATCACCTCTGTTGAGCAAGGAAGAGGGGGTGTAAAAAATAGGAGTGAACAGATGAGTAATTGGTGCATCCCAAGGGGATGTTCCTGTCTGCCCCATATGTTTCTCATGTAGATGAAGTGGGGTGGGCTGGGGTGGGGTCACTATATAATGAAGTGTTAGGTGTAAGCCAGCTCCTATGGTGAGACCCTTCTGTGAAAGTGCTTTGTCTTGCTGCATTGCCTCTGACCTGAGCAGTGTGGCAGGGGTAAGGGATGACCCTTCATCCATGAGTTGCTAAGATGTAAGTGACAACAAATGGGTTTTTTAATAGTTGTGGCTTGGCTATAAGGTGGGTTTATGCTTTGACTTGGGCCCCAACCCCACTTATAATGGGGAAAAGGCCTTATGGTGTATGTAAGTCTTCTATATATATAATATATATATATATATATATATATATATATATATATATATATATGTATATATATATATACTTATATGTATATATATATTTATTTATTTATTATTTTTTCTCTCACATGATATCTTAAAAATGTAAGAGAGATTCTCAGTAATTTTATATATTAAGGTATTTGATTTTTTATTATAAATAAATAGCTTTGTTTAAGAACTTGTTCATAGAGATTATTATATATATATTGTCAGTTATATAGGAAACCATATACTCCAAAAGCTGCATTAAGAGTTGTGACATTAAAACTTATTGAGTATTTGATTTGATATTCAGAGTTGCATTGGTGCGTGAGGGGCTAATTCAGTCAGGATTGGCCGATCCTTCTCGTGTTGCTGGACCAGTCCCACTCACAGGCTTAAACATTCTTGATGTGGGATGTGGTGGTGGAATTATGTGTGAGGTAGGCAATTTGTTATTTGTTATCTATAATGTGTACTTGCTGTCTCCATTTCTAATCCTAACACAGGGTCTATTATTCTTGTAAAAACTTTTGACTACTTTTAACAGCTTTTTCTGATCCCATATCATGATCATGGCCTTGATGCTGGTGACGTTGGCTCTTTCAAGGACTGCTGTATTGGACACATAGTTGTTCCATTTTATTTTCATTATTGCTCCCAGTTTTTTCTGGGAGTCCAAATCTCACATGCACATAACAGGGTAGATACTATAATGGTGTTATATACCAGTCACCTTTGTATGGGTGGTTAGGTCTTTGTTCTTGAACATAATGGTGGATAGTCTCCCATATGCAGTGTGGCCAGCTTGTAACCTGTTTTCAATCTCTTTGGAGGAGGTGCTCTGGATGGAAAGGATGCTTCCCAGGTATGGGAAGTGTTTGACACATTCAATGGTGGTTCCATCCATGGTAATATTAGTTACTGGTGGATTTTCCCCTGGTCTTGGTTGGGCTACTATCTTAGTTTTGGCCTTGTTAACTGTTAAGCCAAAACATGTGTAGGCAGCATGGGAATTATCCACCGATTCTTGGAGTTCTGCTTGGGTGTGGGCTACGGCAGCTCTGTCATCTGCATACTGAAGGTGTTGGTGTTGTGCCATGATTTGATTTGGCCAGTTTAAAAATTCCTCCATCTAATCTGTATTTTATCTCAACTCCTGGGTTGTTGTAGGTTATTTCATATGGCATGGCATTTAAGTATAAAGAGAAAATGGTTGGCACCACTACACATCCTTGTTTTAGTCCACATGTGATTGGGAAGGGGGCTGACAGGTTGCTTTGGTGGATTACTTTAGCTGTCATCCCATCATGTATGGCTTTGATCATGTCAACAAAAGGCTCAGGGATTCTGAAGTGATTGAGGACAGACCACATGGCTGTTCTTGGTACGCTGTCGTATGCTTTTTTGAGGTCATAGAAAATTAGGAATATGGGTTTTTGCTGTTCTTTTGATTTTTCCTGTAGTTGGCGAGCACAGGAAATCATGTCTATGGTTCCTCTAGATGGGTGGAAACCACACTGGGATTCTGGCAGGATTATTTCTGCTATGTTTTGTAATCTATTAAATAGGATCCTTGCCAAGACCTTCCCTGCAATTGATAACAAGGATATTCCTCTATAATTCCCACATTCTCTTTTATCTCCTTTTTTGAAGGTGGTGACAAGGAGTGCGTCTTTCCAATTATTGGGGCCCTGTTTTTCTTCCCATGCGTTTAGTATGAGGGAGTGAAGACACGTCCTCAGGACTAAACATTCGTTGGTCAGAAGTTCGGTGGGAATGTTGTCTGGTCCTGCGGCCTTCCTTTGGCACATTTGTTTTAATGCTGTATTGAATTCTTGAAGTGTTGGTGGTAGGGACATCCATAGTTGGGGGCGGGGATGTGGCACATTTTGGAGGAAGTCTTGTTGGGCTGATGAGTTCCTGTTCAGGAGGATGTTGAAATGTTCTACCCAACGGTTCTGGATCTCATTGTCTTCCATGAGGATGGTGTTGTTTGTTTTGGCCGTTGCTCCGCGGCACAGTGGGCTATGGTGTGAACCATGCATTGCACCAGTGTAGGTTCGAGTCCTGACCACGTACTGAACAAAAATGTGCTTTGGTTCAAAAATTTTCATTGTGCCCATAAAGAAGCTTTTAACCCCTTCCATACGGTGCCGCACACGTAGGCGTCATGGGGAGCGAGTGTATTCGCGAGGCTGCCATATCGGCGTCTTGATTATATTTATTGTAGTCGCCCCTGTGTTTTTACATTCTCTCAAATGTGCCCTGAATCCCATTCTCTGTGGTATTCAAAATTCGCGGGTGAAAGAGAGAACGATCGATATAAGCGGTGACTATATTTTATGATGCGAGTATTATTACGACACGTCGTACGGCTGGCATTGGCTGCTGCCACTGAGATCTAAGTCCATGACGCCTACGTGTGCGGCACCGTATGGAAGGGGTTAAGGTCCCTGCTGTCAGCAAAACCTTGTAGGTCTTGCGCCATTTGCTACCACCACTCATTTTGTATTTCCTGAAGCCTGGCTTGACACTGTGACTTTGCTTGTGCATATGTAGCCCTCTTTGGTTGGGAATTAGGGTCTTGGTCGAGGGCTATTCAGGCTTTCTGTTAGGTGTTAATGATGGTTAGTTTTAATTTTGTGATGAGCAGCCAGCAGTCATCAGCTCCAGGCATGCTTCTCGTGATCAAGACCTCATTTTTGTGTTGTTGTCTGACAATGGCATAATTTAGGGTATGCCAGTGTTTTGATCTAGGATGTTTCTATGTGGTCTTAAATCGGTTTGGGAGTCTGAACTGCATGTTTATGATGAACAATTCCTGTTCAGTACAAGAGGCTAAGGAGGAGGAGGCCATTATCAATGCAGTTTCCCATGCCTTGCCTGCTGATTATGTTGTGCCAGAGTTCATGTTCTCGCCCCACTCTGGCGTGTAAATCCCTTAAGAGAAGGAGATGGTCCCCAGCTGGAATTTGGGACATGGCAGTGTCAAGCTGTTGGTAGAAGGCACCTTTGACATGGTCTTCCACATCTAGTGTTGGGGCATACACTGATACTAGCATGATGAACTGGTTTTTTGGGAGTGGTAGTCTTAGTGAGGTGATTCTTTCATAAATTGCATGTGGTATCAGGTTATGGGCTTTTACTAATTGGGTCTTAACTGCAAAGCCAACACCTGGGGAGCAGTGGTCTTCCGGGTTTTTCCCTTTCCAAAAAAAAGTATACCCTGACCCAACTTCTGTGATTTGCCCTTCACCAGCTATTCTAGTCTCGCTCAGAGCAGCCACATTGACGTTGAATCTATCGAGTTCTCTTAAGACAAAGGCTGTTCATCTTTCAGTATGGTCTGTGTCTCTGGCATCCATAAGGGTGCGCACATTCCATGCACCTACTTTGAGGTACGATTTACTATAATCATTCCTTCTTTCATGGCTGCATAAGTGCATATACAGTGTGTCATTGGGTGCAGCTGCCCAATGACTGGGATGGTGTGACCACCTTTTATAGGGCCTTCCCTAGTTGGGGTGAGCAATGGTACTCCTGAATAGGCCTGCTCAGTCACAGGTGCAGGACCGAGTTCCTGTGTGGTCACGGTCACAGGAGAAGTGGCCATCACACGACTGCCGCCAGTGTGCAGGTCCGGGCTAAGAGCTTTCAGCTATGCCATGCCTACTCCCACCACCCTTGTCCCACTGCCACTGGTCTTTTTAGGTAGGGTTAGGAGGAAAGGAAGAGAAAGGAAATAAGGAGGGTGTTAGAAAGACAGTAGTTAGACTGAAAAGGCCGTTGGCGTGACTTTGTTTAGGGTGGACAATATTTTGCCAGAGTGATGACCACACACTCTGGCTCCACACCTTCCTCCTGTGGGACACAAGTGTGACATGTAAGACTAATGGTGTGTTGCATCGGTCTGCCGATAATTTAGTCCACCAGATCTTCCCTTGCAGCCAGACCAACTGGCATGGTTTTATTTCGGAGTTTTCCTTCTAGCCTTTACCTAAAGATTGGAGTGCAGTCTTAGGCTAAGCTAGTCTTAACCTTCCTACAACCTCTCCTCCTAACTGCTTGCATGCTATCTTCCTGTGGTCCCCCCTGTTTATTACAGAATGCATGCAAGCAATTGAGTGTCAGATGGTATAATCAGACCCCCCTGCTACCTTGTAGGGTAAAAGTAAGGTGATGAGATGTAAAAGGGGAGACAATGGCAATGAATGGGAAGTAAGTCTAAAAGAAGAGAGTCTGGAGGAAGTGCATAGCTTTAGGTATTTGGCATTGCATGTGGCAGGAAAGGGAGTAGTGGAGTTGGAGGTAAATTGTAGACTGAGAAGCAAGTAAAGGCCTTGGGGGATTAGAAAATGTCATGAGAATTAAGCATTTGGGAATGGTTGCAAAGAGATTATATGAAGGAATGATTGTGCTGACAGCAGAGAGGAAAAATTGAAAAAATTTGAAATGAAACATTTGGGAAGTATGATAGGTGTTACAAGGTTGGATAGAGTGAGAAATGAGGTGAGGAGGAGAGCTGGGGTGGAAAAGGAGATGGCAGATAGGGCTGATGAAAGAGTATTGGGATGGTTTGGACACATGGAAAGAATGAGTGAAGAAAGATTAGTAAAAGAGGTGTGGAAGGCAAAGGTGGATGGAGTAACCTTGAGGGAATGACCCAGGATGAGATGGATGGGGTGAAAGGGGTGTTGAGCAAAGAAGGGAGGAGGCAGGAGATAGGGATTCGTGGAGAATGGTTGTGTATAGATCATACTGTGATGCATGGAAGGGAGGGGGTGGGGGATGGCAGGATGGGTGGGTTAGGGAGTGGTTATGTTTGAATAATTTTTTATGCAGTCCGAAAAGATTTCTCTCCATCTACTATTTTTCTGCATGAGAGGACAGAGAGGGGAGGTCACCAATTAAATGAAGCAGCCTTGCTGTGGATGTGCTTTGTCATGCTGCATTGCCACTGACCCAGGGTAGTGGGTGGGATACATGGATGACTTGTCATCCATGAGAAGCTAAGATGAGAGGGATGAAAATGTGGATGGGAATGAAATTGGTGGGAGTGAGTATATGCCTTATGACTTGGCTACCTCCCTTTTAAGGGGTAAAAATCCCTTGGTACATAGATAACTTATATTTACTATATATATATATATATATATATATATATATATATATTGGAAACTGGTATGTTATAACACATTTGTAAATGTTCACTTTAAACCCACTATCGGAGAAATAATATCGGAAGTACAGGAAAAACTGTATATTTCGACTACTATCTGTAGTCCTCTTCAGCAGAATGGTTACAAGAAGTTAGAGTACAGGTATAAATGAGGTAGTGAGGGGTACAGAAAAGGGGATGGGGAAAGTGGGGGGACTCAGGTTACATGCCCTTGATATGGTTGGGTCAAGGAAGGACAGTTGGTGGTATTTTGTCCGACCGCTCTTGACATTAGTTTATTGACTGCTATCCTCGTAATGCAATCTGGGGGCCACTGACCTTTTGAGGTATTGAAGTTAGGATAATGTTTTATTAAGGAAGATTCTACAATTTTCCTACGAAAGCTACAATGTGATTTAAAAATAATTGCTGCATCATCCCAGTCCATTCTATAGTCTTTTTGGCTGGCATGAAGGAACACTGCGGAGTTGACTTGTCCATATTTAATGGATTTTTTGTGTTCCTTTAATCTTGTGGACAAATCCCTGCCATTTTGGCCCCAATAGACATCACCACAGTCTTTACAAGGCAATTTATATACCCCGGAGTTATGGTCCACATTATTCCTCCGATGTATATTTACTACCTTTCTAAAATTGCTATTTGGATAATTGTAAATAAATTTAATTTGGTTGTTAGGTAGTAGTTTGGAGACCGAGTTAATAGATTCATTATATGGTACAATGATGTTACTGTTACTCCATTTAAATTTCTCCCTGGAGTTATTTGGATTATAATAATTAGATTTGGCTTTTTGTAGGGCTTTCTTTAAAAACCATTCAGGATAACCTACGTTAGAGAGTTGTTTGTTGATAATTTCAAATTCTATTTGCAAAAATTGTGGACTACAAATCCTAAGGGCTCTAAGATATAGGCCCGATGCAACACTATATTTAATGTTATCCGGATGGTGGCTAAAAAAGTGTAGGTAATTTCCTGTGTGAGTAGGCTTCCTATACACATAAAAGGACAATTGGTTTGGTTCTTTTATGACCGAAATGTCCAGGAATGGGATCCTACCTCCTTCTTCCCATTCCACCTTAAAATTAATACTCTTAGCTAAATTATTTAACTTCACAAAGAATTCATCAAAAGAGCCCCACTTTTCATCCCATAGTGTAAAGATATCATCAACATACCTATACCAAAACATGTTAGGTGGTTTAATCTTAGGTAATAAATTACTTTCAAAATATTCCATGTATAGGTTAGCTAACACGGGTGAAAGGTTAGAACCCATACTGCAACCATATCTTTGTCTAAAATTAGAATTATTGAAAGTAAAAACATTAGTATTAATACATAAATTGGTCAAGCTAATAATCTTTGATACTGAAAGTGGGAGTTTGTATTGGTATGGGTGCAGTTTGGTTTCCAAAAAACTTAAGATATCTTCCGTGTTACTTTTTACATAACCATGTTATGTATCATATATACATATACCAAGGCCTTTTTCTCCTTTATATGGGAAGCAACCAAAATTAAAAGGCATAATTCCATTCCCACCCATTTTATCCCCACCCACTCCACTACCATTCACCACCCCTCCCTCCCTCCCTCTCATCTTGGCTCCTCCTGGATGATGGGTCAACCCTGCATCTCGCCCATTGCCTTGGGTCAGAAGCAATGCAGCAAGACACAGCACATCCACAGCAAGGCTGTTTCATTTTATTGGTGACCTCTCCATCCCCTCATGCAGAAAAAGAGAAGATGGGGAAAAATCTCTTCAGGCTGCATCAAATTATTCACACATAACCACTCTCTAACCCCCCTCCCCCATTCCCCACCCACTCGCATGCATCACAGCATCATCCATACACAACCATTCTCCACTCACCCCTATCTTCTGTCTTCTCCCTTCCTTCTTCCTTAACAGACATCCCCATATATCATGTATATATCATATATTGTATATACTTATCTTGACATGCTTTTGTTTATATTGATGTATAATGTGTACTTGTTATGGATTGTGTTGAAATCTTGATATTCCTTGACAGCCCTTAGCAAGGCTAGGAGCTACAGTGACTGGCCTTGATGCTGCTAAAGAGAATGTAGTGGTTGCAGAACTACATGCTAGTGTAGACAGACGCATAGCTGACAAAATCACGTAAGTGTTAAAAATAAAACATTTGTTGTTTATTATCGGCTTGGATACAAAATTAATGGAAAACATTTGTGAATTCAGATATATGTGTCATGTTTGATCAACAGTCCCCTATGGGAAACAAGTCACATTCATTAATATAAGACTATCTTCAGTTGTATGAAGCTCTTGACAGCTGTTCCATATGTTGATATATGATTGTACTGTATTTTCTTAAGTTTAACTTGAGTGCCAAAAATTCCTTCAGCAGAAAAAATTCTCCAGTATTAGCCAGAAAATGAAACTTTGTAATTAAAAGGTTAATCCTGATTGTTTTTCATTCTATCATTTGGCAGCAATACAGTACAAGAGTTCAAAACTAAATATGGTAATTGGAAATTGAGGATATAGATTGTTACATACATACATATACCAAAGGCTATTTCCCCCTTACATAAAGGGTAGCCAAAAAGAAAAAGGGATAGAAACCACTCCCACCCATTCTATTTCCTATATATTCCACTCCCCTCCACCCTCCTCCCTCCCTCCCTCTTATCTTGGCACCTCCTGGATGACTGGTCATCCCTGCATCCTGTCCACTGCCCTGGGTAAGAAGCAGTGTCGCAAAACACAGCACATCCATGGCAAGGCCGCTTCATAAAATCGGCGAACCCCCCTCCCCTCTCCATCCCCTCATGCAGAAAAGAAGATGGGGAGAACTCCCTTCTTGCTGCGTCACAATTTTTCTCAAACTTCCTCACCCCCCATCTCCCACCCACTCCCCCTCATGCATCACAGCATCATCCATACACAACCCTTCTCCATTCACCCCTATCATCTGTCCTCTCCCGTCCTTCCTTCACAGACATTCCTCTCTTTTGTAATGCCCCTTTCACCCCATCTATCCATCTCATCCTAAGACACCCCATCATATTCACTCCTTCCACCTCTGCCTTCCACACTTCTTTTACTAATCTTTCTTCACTCATTCTTTCCATGTGTCCAAAGCATCCCAATACTCTTTCATCGACCCTATCTCCCAGCTCCCTTTCCACCCGTTCTCCTCACCACCTCATTTCTCAATCTATCTAGCCTAGTAACCCCTATCATACTTCTCAGACATTTCATCTCAAACACATTTAAACTCCTTCTCTCTTCCTCTCTTATGTTCCATGTTTCTGCCCTGTACAGTGCTGTTGGCACAATCACTCCTTCATATAACCTTTTAGCATCCATTCCCAGATGTCTATTTCTCATTACACTTTTTAATCCACCAAGGCATTTACTCGCTTCTCACAATCTACATTCTACCTCCACCTTCACTCCACCTTTTCCTGCCACATTTGCACCCAAGTATCTAAAACTATCCATTTCCTCCAGTTGCTCTCCCTTTATGCTCACTTCCAGTCTACTGCCACTTTCACCCCTTGTACATCTCATCACCTTACTTTTATCCACATTTATCTTAAGCTTTCTTCTATCACACACTCTCCCAAACTGTCACCAACTTCCTCAATCTCTCCTCTGATCCTGCCACAATCGCAGTGTCGTCTGCAAACAACAGCTTGTTCACCTCCCACTTTTCTCCATTTTCTTTAACCATCTCCAAGCCCTGACCCACTACTCTTGCATTTACCTCTCGCACTACCCCATCCATGTATAAGTTGAACAGCCAGGGCGACATAACGCATCCTTGATGAAGTCCCACCTTTACCTCGAACCACTCACTCTCTCCATTTCTAATCCTGACACAAGCTCTACTACTCTCATAAAAACTCTTGACAGCTCCTGGAATCTTTCCTCCTATCCCGTATATCCGCAAAACCTCCCACAGTGCCTTTCTGTCTACCCTGTTGTAAGCCTTTTCCAGATCCATAAAAGCCCCAAAAAACATCCTTTTCCTTTCCTATAGCTTTCTCACATATCTGTCTTACCACAAAAATCTGATCTACACAACCTCTACCTGTCCTAAATCCACACTGTTTCTCACCAATTACTCCTAATCCTCTCAATCAAGATCCTCCCATAAGCCTTCCCAACTACACTTAACAAGCTAATCCCTCTGAAACTACTACATTCACATTTGTCCCCTTTTCCCTTGTAAAGTGGAAATATACAGGCACTTCTCCAGTCCTCCGGCACTCTACCCTCTCTCCAGCAAACATTAAATAACCTCACCAGCCAGTCCACCATCACTGTACCTCCTTTTTTTTAGACATTCTGCATGGCATCCATCCAGACCAGGTGCCTTACCTGCTTTCATCATCTTGACAACTGCCTTCACTTCATCCTTCCTTATTTCTCCTCCATTTTCCTCACTCATCACAGTCATTTTCTTAGCATTTCCCACTGCAGCTATCTTTCCCTTCCTATCCTCCTTCACATTTAGCAACTCCCTAAAATACTCTGCCCATCTTCCCCTTACTGCCTTCTCTTCCATTATCATCTCTCCATCTTCACCTTTTACCTTTTCTTCTCTACTTGATTTGCCTCCTCTTCCTCTCTTAATTTCTTTCCAAAACATCTTTTTATTACTTTCAATGTATTGGCTTAGAAAATATAGTACTGATAAGACCAGACCAATTAAGGTTGAATTCAGGTCACGAACGACAGCAGAGAATATCTTAGCAAAAACAGGGAAACTAGCAAACAGTGAACAATATAAAAAGGTATGGATAAAAAGAGAAATGAATAAAGAGGAAAGAGAGGAAGAAAAAATTAAAAGACAAGAAGCTAAGGAAAAAAACGAGAACAGAACAGAGTCAGAAAAAGAGGAATTCTATTGGAGAGTAGTGAATATGAAAGTGAGGAAATGGGTCATAACAGAGAAAAACAAAAGGGAAACAGAAAATACAATGGAAATAGCAGAAAATTAAGAGTGTCTTACACAAATATAGATGGATTAATAACAGGATTGAATGAACTGAACGATTATCTGAAGGAAAAAGATCCGGAAATAATGGGAATTGTAGAGACAAACTTAAAAGGTCCTCTACCACCCAACAGCTTAGGACATGATACATATAACTATTAGATTAGAAACAGAGAGATAAAACAAGGGGGTGGAGTTATGTTCCTGACTAAGAAGGATATAAACGTGAGGTGTGTCACATATGGAAAGAATACAGTAGAGATGATTATGATCGAAGTGGAAGACAGAGATAAGAGGAGCAGAAAGTTTGTAGTAAATTGAAAGTTGTATGAGCTTCTTTGCAGATGATGCAAAACTGTTAAAAAAAAGTGAACACTGAAGAAGATTGTGAGTCACTCCAGAGTGATCTCAATAAAGTATGGGAATGGAGTAGGAAGTGGGAGATGGAGTTCAATACTAAGAAGTGCAGTATAATGGAATTTGGAAAAAGCAAAAAATGAATAATAGGATCATATAAATTGGGAGAAGAAGGAATAAAAAAAGTAGAAAATGAGAAGGACCTGGGAGTCATTATTATGAATAATATGTTACCTGAGAAACATATAAATAAGATTTTTTGAGAAACTTGTAATTTGATAAGAACAATCAAAGTGGCATTTACATACCTGGATGAAGAAATGGTGAAGAAAATACTAATCACTTTGATAAGACCAAGATTGGAATATGCAGCAACGATGTGGTCACCAAGTACAAAAAATGTGTAACAAAACTTAAAAGAATACAAAGAGCAATTACAAAATTGGCATCAACACTCAAAACTATCATATGAAGAGAGACTAGCAAAACATGAGCTACAGACATTAGAGCAAAGAAGAGAGGGAGGAGATTTGATAACTATCTATAGAATCATGAAAGGCATAGAAATTATTGATAGAGAGGATCTAATAAAATGGGATGATAGAAATACAAGAGGACACGGAAAGAAAATCAAGAAAGACAGCTATAGAAGAGATCTGAAAAAGAACAGCTTTCCTCACAGAGTAATAGACATTTTTAACAAGTTAGATGAGAAAGTAGTGTGTGCAAAAACAATACATGAATTTAAAAACAGTTTAGATAAAATGAGATATGAAGACGAGACACCGCGAGCATAGCTCCCCTTTCCGTAAAATACAACTAGGTATATACACACACACACACACACACAATCACTTTAAATCTGTTTTCACCAGAGAGAAAATACCAAATTGTGACATAGACAAAAACAAGAAATCTCCCCTCATGAATGAGTTTACAGCATCACTAAAGGAAATATCAGAACATTTATCAAGGCTGGATGTCAGAAAATCACATGGCCCGGACGGTATTGCAAATTGGATTCTAAAGGAGTGCAAAGAAGAACTAACAGACAAAATACACATCTTAATAAACAGCTCGCTCAAAGAAGGAAAGATACCCGAGGATTGGAAAAACGCTAACATTGTACCAATACACAAAGGAGGAAACAAAGAAGAACCCACCAACTATAGGCCAGTATCACTAACAAGCACCATAGCCAAAATTTGTGAGAAAATAATCAAGAATAGATGGGTAAAACATCTGGAAGACAATGACATATTAAACCCAAGACAATTCGGATTCAGACAAGGAAGATCATGCTCCACAAACTTAATATGCTTTTACTCAAGACTAATAGACATAGTGCAAGAAAGAAATGGATGGGCTGATTGTGCATTCCTAGACTTGCAAAAAGCCTTTGACAAAGTACCACACAGAAAACTACTAAAAAAAACTGGAACACATAGGAGGAATACAGGGAAACCTACTAAAATGGATAGAGGACTTTCTGACTGGTAGAAAGATGAGAGTAGTGCTCAGAGAAAAATATTCAGACTGGAAAGAGGTGATCAGTGGAGTACCGCAAGGATCTGTGCTGGCACCAATAATGTTTGCTATCTATATGAATGACATGGATGAGGACGTGAACTGCTACATGAGCTTCTTTGCCGATGACGCCAAACTGCTAAGGAAAATAGAAACTGATGAGGACTGTGAAGCACTGCAAGAAGACCTAAATAGGGTATGGAACTGGAGTCAGAAATGGGAAGTGGACTTTAATACTAAGAAGTGTAGCATAATGGAGTTTGGAAAAAGCAAAAACAGAATATCAGGAAAATATACAATTGGAACCAAAGAAGTAAAGAAAGTAGGATCCGAAAAAGATTTGGGAGTAATTATCACGAACGACTTGTCCTATGATATACAGATTAACAAAATTGTCGGGGAGACTTACAACTTGCTAAGATCAATAAAAGTGGCGTTTACATACTTGGACGAAGACATGATGAAAAAAATATTGGTTACATTGATGAGGCCTAGATTAGAGTATGCAGCGACATTGTGGTCCCCCAGTACCAAAAAGAATATAAAGAAAATTTAAAGAATCCAAAGAGCAGCTACAAAAATGGCACCTGCACTTGCAAACCTATCATACGAAGAGAGATTGGCTAAACTGGAGTTACCGACACTGGAGCAACGAAGAGAGAGAGGTGACCTATTGACCATCTACAGAATCATGAAAGGCACAGAGGTACTCGATAGTGAGAGCTTACTTAACTGGGACAAAAGAAACACAAGAGGACATGGAAAGAAAATAAAAAAACATAGCTATAGAAGAGAACTGAAGAAAAACAGTTTTCCTCATAGAGTTTTGGACACTTGGAACAAACTGGACAATGGAATAGTATGCGCAAAATCCATTCATGAGTTTAAAAACAAACTAGACACTGCAAGATACAAAGGCGGGACATCACGAGCATAGCTCCCCTTCCCGTAAAATACAACTAGGTAAATACAACTAGGTAAATACAGTGTATGAACTGTGTTATGATACCTTGGCAGGTATGTGGAAGGAACTATTGAGGATCACGCTGCAGGAGCAGAAAAACTGTATGATGCAGTCATTGCTTCTGAAGTTCTAGAACACATTGATAATGTACAGCTGTTCTTGGATACTTGCTCTTCTTTAATCAAGGTATGTATCAAACTAGGAAGTGAGCCAGCTTTTGTTGATGGCATTGTGCTTAAGGCATGGAGAGACTGAAGCAGTTTGTGTCTGAGTGTGGAAGGGTATGCGAGAGAAAAAAATGTTACAAGTGACAATCTTTTCCTTGTAGCTTTAACTCTACTCTTCTTGTCTTCATCTAATAGAAGGGCAATTGCAGTGAGCTACTTTGTACAAAATTTTCTTGGCGCCAAGCCAGAGCAACAGCAGCATGCCGACTGATCATATCTTAGACATATGATATGAACATCGTAACATTTTGACAGAATACAAATTAAGGATAACCATACAAAGGTGAATGGTATGGAATGAATCAACCCTTAAATATTTGCTGTGTTTACACTCGGTTCACATGAAGATGTATTGGAATATGTGTGCTTAAAGTCCAGACAGTTACATAAATACATGTATTTGCGATTGCTGGATATTTACTATTTCTGGACTGGCAACTCCCTCTTTTAGTTGGTGAAATTGAAGGTCGAGTGTATTTGCAGATGAATGCTAAGAAGTTTTGAAGGAGTGATTGTACCCACTGTGCCTCATGAAATATATACTTGGAATATAAGGAAGGCATAGAAAAAGAGACAATGTTTTTAAGATGAAGTGTTTGGGAAGTGTGATAGATGGTGCAAGAGTGGATTAACCACTTCCATACAGTGACGCCTACGTAGGCGTCATGAGGAGCAAGTGGGTAAGCGATGATGCTGACGTCGGCGTCTTGATTATATTTATTGTAGTTCTACCTACGTAACCTCCATTCTCTCTAAACTGGCTTCATATTTTCTATGGTTATCAAAATTCACGGGTGAAAGAGAACGGACGATTGAGCACGGACTTTATTTTTTATAATGCGATTATTATGACGCAACATCGCACGTCGGGCAGCTAATGCTGCCAGACGTCTGATGTGCCCCGGAGTGAAGAGGTTAAGTAAGAAATGTGCAGGTGAAGCAGAGAGCAGGAGTGGGAAGGGAGCTGTTGAATAGGGGATAGAACAAATAGTGTTAAAATGATTTGGGCACATGGAAAGAACAAGTGAGGAAAGATAAAGAAAAAGTATAAAGCAGAAGCAAATGGGGTGAGCTTCATAGGAAGACCAAGAATAGGATGTATGGATGGGGTGAGGGGGAACTTAGATACAAGAGAAATATCTTGAGTAGGGAAGAGAATACAAAAGATGGAGTGAATGGAGGGAGATTGTGAATGAATGAAGGGATAATGTAGGTTGAAGCTATGTTCTCATATTCTTCATAATTTATTCTGATTAGATGAGGAAGTGGAATCACCATATGGTGAAACAATGGGGATAAATTAACCCCAGCTGTTGGGTCCTGCTGTGGAAGAGTTATGCTTTTCTGCATTGTAACCCAGGCAGTGAGGCAGGGTATTTTTTGTATTACCTAGTATTTTACAGGATGAGAGCTATGCTCGTAGTGACCTGTTTTCGTATCTCTCTGCATCCAGTTTATTCTTAAAATCGTGTATATTTTTGGCATTCACTGGTTCTCTATTCAGTTTGTTCCAGACATCAATCACTCTGTGGGAAGCTATTCTTTTTCAGGTCTCTTTTATAAGTGCCCTTTAGTTTCTTTTCTTGTCCTCTTGTTTCTCTTATGTCCCACTTTTTAACCCCTTCCATACGGTGCCGCACACGTAGGCTGCATGAGGAGCAAGTGGATACGTGAGTCTGCCATATCGGCGCCTTGATTATATTTATTGTAGTTGCCCCTGCGTAATGACATACTCTCTAAACTGTCTTCATCACATTTTCTATGGTTATCGAAATTCACGGGTGAAAGAGAGAACGATCGATATAAGCGGTGACTATATTTTATGATGCGAGTATTATTACGACACATCGTACGTCTGACAGCTAATGCTGCCCGCGAGATTTTGAACCGTACTGAAGAGGTTAATAAGTCATCTCTATTGAAGATTTCCACCCTTTTCATAATTCTGTAAATGGTCAATAAATCACCTCTTTCTCTTCTCTGTTCCAGTGTTGACATATGTAGTTTCTCCAATCTTTGTTCATATGTCAGATTTGCCAGTGTAAGTGCCATTTTTGTTGCTGCTCTTTGGATTCTTTCTAATTTTCTTATGTTCTTCTTTGTGCTGGGTGCCCACAATGTTGCGGCATATTCTAGTTTAGGTCTTATCAGTGCACTATTTTTTAACCATCTTTTCGTCTATGTAGTCGAAGGCCACTTTCATTGATCTTAGTAAGTTAAAAGTCTCTCCAAATAATCTGTTGACATGTTTGTCAGGTGTCAAGTCGCTTGAGATGATTACTCCTAGGTCCCTTTCTGAATTGACTTTTTTTACTTCTTTGTTTCCAATTTTGTATTGGCCCGATACTCTATTTTTGCTTTTTCCAATTTCTGTTATGGTACATTTCTTAATGTTGAAGCTCCTCTCACATTTCTGACTCCATTCCATATTTTGTCTACGTCTTCTTGTAGCGATCTACAATCTTCCATTTTTACTCTCTTGAGTAATTTGGCATCATCAGCAAAGAAGTTCATGTAACAATTTACTCCCTCATCTATATCATTTATATATATGGCAAACATTAAAGGAGCCAATACAGAGCCTTGCGGGACTCCACTTTTCACATCTTCCCAGTTCGAATTTTTGTCTCTAAGTACCACTCATATTTTTCTTCCAATTAAAAAGTCCTTCATCCATTCTAGCAGCTTACCCTATATTCCTCCTATTATTTAAATTTTTCTTATTAATTCTTTATATGGTACCTTATCGAACGCCTTTTGCAAATCCAAGAAGGTGCAATCTACCCAGCCATCTCTTTCTTGTATTATCTCAATTAATCTCGAGTAAAAGCAAATTAGGTTTGTGGTACATGATCTTCCACTTCTAAATCCAAATTGTTTAGGGTTTATTATTTTATTTTCCTCCAAGTGTTTGGTACATTTATTTCTGATGACTTTGTCACATATTTTTGCTACTGTGCTTGTAAGGGATACCGATCTGAAATTTGTAGGGTCTTCCCTATTTCCTCCTTTGTATATTGGTACTATATTTGCATCTTTCCAATCTTGCAGAACCTTTCCTTTTTTGAGTGAGAAGTCTATTATCTTGTATGGTTTGTCTGTCAGTTTGTCTATACATTCTTTCAGTATCCAATTTGCAATTCTGTCTGGTCCATGCGATTTCCTGACATCTAGGTTTTTTATTTGATCTCTTATTTCTTTTTACATTACCTTTATTTCTTCCATTTTGGGTGATCTTTCTTGTTTTCTATCTTCCCAAAATTGTGAGCTCTCAATTGTAAAAACTGACCTGAAATGTCTGATCATGACTTCTGCCATTTCTGTATCATCTATATATTCTTCATCTCCTTCACGCAATTTCACTATTTCGTGTTTATCCTTTAGTTTTTCATTTATATATCTGTAAAAGAGTTTGGGTTGATCCTTACATTTGTCTGTAATATCTTTTCATAATTTTTTTTTTTCCTGCGTATATTCACATATTCGTTCCTAAGTTTTATATATGTTTGCCATTTAGATGTTTTTTTGTCTTTTTTCCATTTTTTCCAGGCTTTGACTCATCTGTCTCTAGCCTCACTGCACCTTTTGTTATACCAACACTTTATATTAATATATTTTTGTTTCTTTTTTGGTACATATTTGTCAATTCCTTCATTGTACTTTTCTTTGAATATGTTCCATTTGTCTTCCATCTTTGTTTCTTCTTTGGAAAATTTGTCCCAGTTAGTGTTTTGGAATTTTTTTCTTAGTTTTTCAAAATCCATTTTATTGTACATTAATCTTCCTTCTCTATGCTTATTGTTTCTATTTACATTGTTTACATTGTTCTGTTCTTTTAGTTCAAACTCTATTAGTATATGGTCACTCTTTCCAATTGGTGTTTTGTACTCCATTTTGTTCACAATATTGGTTCAGAAATTAATATTAATTCTAGTTTCGACGGTTCTTCATTGTTTCTATATCTAGTATTAACCCATTGAGTTAGGGTGTATTCGATGGTCATATCTAGTAGGATGTTGCTCCAATGATCCTCTCCCCCTTTTACTATCATTTCTTCCCAGATTATATCCTTTGCATTAAAATTGCCCATGATTACTATGTTTCCATCCTCTTTTAGTAACTCATTTAGCACATTCATTGTGTCTTCCAGTAATTTAGAATGTTCGCTATCCGACCAAGCCTGTGTTTTTGGTGGTACATACACTACAACAAATTTTCTGCCTTTCATCCTTTTGTTTACAATTTTGATCATAATTAGTTCTACATTGCCTTGGCCTTCATTTATCTTTGTCACATTTAGACCCTTTTTGGTCAATATCATGACACCTCCTCCCTGCTTTTCTGTTCTATTTTTCACCCAGTGGTTGTATAGACCTTGTCCCACTATGCTTGTTGATATATTTCCTTTCAGTTTTGTCTCCACAATTCCCATGATGTCAGGTTTTTCCATTTCTAGATAGTCATTTAGTTCATTGATTCCAGAGATCATGCCATCGATATTTGTGTATGCCACCTTTAGTTTCATATCCTTCCTTTTTTTGGTTTAAGTTTCCATTTTTTTGATGTACCATTTTTTTCAGTCTCAAGTCCAGCACACTCCTAAAAAACTCGTTTTTTTTTCCGTCTCTGTTCTTTTCTCATTTCTGTCATTGGCTTCAATTCTGAGAGCTTTGTCTTTCTCTTTTTCCTCATCACTCATTTCCTTTTGTATCCATATATGTTTGAATTTCTTGCTGTTTGCCAATTTAACTGCTTTAGATAATATCTTCCTTGCTATCATTTGAGTTCTTAGTTTTATTTTCAGTGGTCTATGTTTTTTATTTTTTTATTTTATTTTTTTTATTTTTTTTTAATATTTGCATATCCTGTGGATTTCATCGATTTCTTTATCGAGACTCTGTCCTTCATCCTGTATTTCTTTCAAAATTTCCTTAGCTATTTCCTTCTCCTTTTCTCTCTGGTATCTATACATATCATGTTTTTCCTGGATACCATGGACCACAATGCACTTACCTTTGTCAACTGTATCTCTCACCCAATTTTCCTTTTCTTTAATCACTTTTATGACTGTTTCTTTTGTATTTTCCTCCATCTGTTTTTGTACTATTTCACTAAAGGATATTTTTTTATTTTCCTGTTCTTGTTTCCATTGATTTTTTATTTCAGTGAGGTCTATTTCTTTGACTCTTCCACCTTTCTGGTCACTGCTTGTAATTGTTCTTTGACCTTTTTCAATTCTTCATTTTTATTTTTGTACTCATTTTTCATTCTTTCATTTTCTCTTTTTACAATTTCAATTTTGCTCTTTAGGTTGCTAAGTTCTTTGATCATTTGCTCATTACTCTTTCACAATGTAATCAATTCTCTAAGAACCGCTCGATAATCTAATTTTAAGTCTATGATTTCTTCCATTAAATCATTTACTTCACGATTCCTTAATGCATTACTATATCTAATATCTCTATCTATGTCTAAGCTATTGCCTATTTCGCCTGGGTTTCTTTGAAATCCTGAAAAATTCTTTATTTTCCCACCTTTGATTTTTCCTTGGTGTGTCTATGAGACAGTGTCTCTTGGGGATCACACCTCTTGGACTCTCCACTATACTTATGTCTAATCCTCTCTTTGTTGGTTCATTTGTTATTTTTTCTTCTTTCTCTTTCTCCATTATGCCAAAACTATACCCACTTCAAGAACTGGAAAACTTTACTGGTCACTTCGAGTACCATAGCCTACTGATTGCGTACAATAACAATAGGTTTCCTCAGGTGTGTATTTACCTAGTTGTATTTTACAGGAAGGGGAGCTATGCTCGTGGTGTCCCGTCTTTATATCTCATTTTATCTAAACTATATTGAAATTCATGTATTGTTTTTGCACACACCACTTTCTCATCTAACTTGTTCCAAATGTCTATTACTCTGTGAGGAAAGCTGTTCTTTTTCATATCTCTTCTATAGCTGTCTTTCTTGATTTTCTTTCAGTGTCCTCTTGTATTTCTATCCCATTTTATTAGATCCTCTCAATCAATAATTTCTATGCCTTTCATGATTCTGTAAATAGTTATCAAATCTCCTCTCTTCTTTGCTCTAGTGTTTGTAGCTCAAGTTTTGCTACTAGTCTCTCTTCATATGATAGTTTTGAGAGTGTTGGTGCCAATTTTGTAATTGCTCTTTGTATTCTTTCAAGTTTTGTTACACATTTTTTTGTACTTGGTGACCACATCGTTGCTGCATATTCCAATCTTGGTCTTATCAAAGTGATTAGTATTTTCTTCACCATTTCTTCATCCAGGTATGTAAATGCCACTTTGATTGTTCTTATTAAATTATAAATTTCTCCAAAAATCTTATTTATATGTTTCTCAGGTGACATATTATTCATAATAATGACTCCAGGTCCTTCTCATTTTCAACTTTTTTTATTCCTTCTTCTCCCAATTTATATGATCCTATTATTCTTTTTTTGCTTTTTCCAAATTCCATTGTACTAAACTTTTTAGTATTGAACTCCATCTCCCACTTCCTACTCCATTCCCATACTTTATTGAGATCACTCTGTAGTGACTCACAATCTTCTGTGTTTACTTTTTTTAATAGTTTTGCATCATCTGCAAAGAAGCTCGTATAACTTTCAATTTCTTCATCCATATCATTAATATATATAGCAAACATTATTGGGGCCAGAACTGCTCCTTGTGGAACACCACTTATTACTTCACCCCAATTTGAGTGTTTGTCTCTTATCACTACTCTCATTTTTCTTTCTTGCAAAAAGTCTTCCATCCATTTAAGCAGTTTGCCCTGTATTCCTCCTTCAGTTTCTAATTTCTTAAGCAACTTCTTATGTGGTACTTTGTCAAAAGCTTTTTTAGGTCTAGAAATGCACAATCAGCTCATCTATCTCTTTCTTGTATTATATCTATTAGCCTTGAATAGGAACATATTAAATTGGTGACGCATGATCGTCCTTGTTTGAATCCAAATTGCCTTGGATTTAGCAAGTTGTTTTTTCCAAATAATTTACCCATTTACTTTTGACAATTCTTTCACAAATTTTTGCTATTGTACTTGTTAGAGAGACTGGTCTATAGTTGGTAGGGTCTTCTTTATTTCCCCCTTTATATATAGGTACTATATTTGCTTTTTTCCAATATTTTGGAACTTTTCCTTCTTTCAAGGAAATGTTTATTATGCGAGAGGCGAGAAGAAAGGGACGGGGAGTGGGACTAGGCATCCTTCTCCTTGTAGCCCCACAGGGGACATTCCTAAACGAAAAAGTAAAGGCATAAGAGGGTCTGGGAGTTTTTGGAACAGCACCCTAAGGTTTGGGTCTTTTAATGTGCGTGGATGTGGTACAGATGAGAGTAAAAGGGAAGAGATAGGTAGTATGTTTGTGAGAAGAAAGATGGATGTGTTGGCTTTGAGTGAAACTAAGTTGAAAGGGAAGGGTGAGTGTAAGTTTGGGAGTATAAGTGGGAGGTTATCAGGAGTGAAGAGAGGGCGAGGGAGGGAAGGGGTGGCTATTCTAGTAAGTGAAGAGATAGGTAAACATGTAGTGGAGTGGAAGGAGGTTTCCTCAAGGATAATGTGGATGAAGGTGAAACTGGGAAAGGAGATGTGGGTCTTTGTAAGTGCATATGGGCATGGCAGTGAGAAGAGTGTAGAAGATAGGGAGGCCTTTTGGATAGATTTAAATGAGTGCATAGAGGATTTAGGGAGAAATGTCAACGTAATAGTACTGGGAGACCTTAATGCTAGGGTAGGAGATAGTCCAATTGATGGAGTGGTTGGGAAATGTGGAGTTCCAGGAAAGAATCGTAGTGGAGAGTTGATGGTGGAAATGTGTCTAGAGAGTTGATGATAGCAAATACAGTGTTTCGGAAGAAAGTCAAGCATAAGTACACATGGTAGAGGGTGGTGGATGGAAGGGTGGTAGATAGAGCATTGATGGATTATGTAGTGGTAAATAGGACTATGATAGGAAGAGTTAAGGATGTACATGTGCTAAGGGGAGAGAATGGGGGAATATCAGATAATTTTTTGGTGGAAGGTAAGTTGAGAGTGGAGGATAGATGGAGAAAGAGGAAAGGGACAAAAGGTAGGGAGGTGCTTAGAGTGAACTCTTTAAATGAAAAGGAAAAGGAGAAGGAGTACAAGAAGAAGCTGAAGGAGGAGTGGGAGGGTGTGAAGGATAGAGTAGAGCTAGGTGTGGAGGAGGAATGGGGATGGTTCAAGGAGGGAGTCACAAAGTGTGCAAGGATGGTGTGTGGAACAAGAAGGACAGGAGGAAATAGAAGGAAAGGTAGTGAATGGTGGGATGAGGAAACAAAGAAGGTTGTAGAAGAGAAGAAGCGAGCTTTCACAGATTAGTTACAAAATAGGACGAGGGAGTCATATGAGAGGTACAAAGAAAAGAAAAGAGAAGTAAAGCAAAAGGTAAAGGAGACAAAGAGGAGAGCAGATGTGAAGTGGGGTAAGAGTATGACAGAAATTTTTGAAAGTAATAAAAAGATGTTTTGGAAAGAAATTAAGAGAGGAAGAGGAGGCAAATCAAATAGAGAAGAAAAGGTAAAAGGTGCAGATGGAGAGATGATAGTGGAAGAGAAGGCAGTAAGGGGAAGATGGGCAGAATATTTTAGAGAGTTGCTAAATGTGAAGGAGGATAGGAAGGGAAAGATAGTTGCAGTGGGAAATGCTAAGAAAACGACTGTGATGAGTGAGGAAAATGGAGGAGAAATAAGAAAGGATGAAGTGAAGGCAGTTGTTAAGATGATGAAAGCAGGTAGGCACCTGGTCTGGATGGATGCCATGCAGAATGTCTAAAAAAAGGAGGTACAGTGATAGTGGACTGGCTGGTGAGGTTATTTAATGTTTGCTGGAGAGAGGGTAGAGTGCCGGAGGACTGGAGAAGTGCCTGTATATTTCCACTTTACAAGGGAGTAGGGGACAAGTGTGAATGTAGTAGTTTCAGAGGGATTAGCTTGTTAAGTGTAGTTGGGAAGGCTTATGGGAGGATCTTGATTGAGAGGATTAGGAGAGGAACAGAGGGAGTAATTGGTGAGGAACAGTGTGGATTTAGGACGGGTAGAGGTTGTATAGATCAGATTTTTGTGGTAAGACAGATATGTGAGAAAGCTATAGGAAAGGGGAAGGATGTTTTTTTGGGCCTTTATGGACCTGGAAAAGGCTTACGACAGGGTAGACAGAAAGGCACTGTGGGAGGTTTTGCGGATATATGGGATAGGAGGAAAGCTTCTAGGAGCTGTCAAGAGTTTTTATGAGAGTAGTAGAGCTTGTGTCAGGATTAGAAATGGAGAGAGTGAGTGGTTCGAGGTAAAGGTGGGACTTTGTCAAGGATGCTTTATGTCACCCTGGCTGTTCAACTTATACATGGATGGGGTAGTGCAAGAGGTAAATGCAAGGATGGTGGGTCAGGGATTGGAGATGGTTAAAGAAAATGGAGAAAAGTGGGAGGTGAGCCAGCTGTTGTTTGCGGACGACACTGCGCTTGTGGCAGGATCGGAGGAGGGACTGAGGAAGTTGGTGACAGAGTTTGGGAGAGTATGTGATAGAAGAAAGCTTAAGATAAATGTGGGTAAAAGTAAGGTGATGAGATGTACAAGGGGTGAAAGTGGCAGTAGTCTGGAAGTGAGCATTAACCACTTCCATACGGTGATGCCTACGTAGGCGGCATGAGGAGCAAGTGGGTACTCGATGATGCCGACATCGCCATCTTGATTATATTTATTGTAGTCGTACCTACATGATTTCCATTCTCTCTAAACTGGCTTCATCAATTTTCTATGGTTATCAAAATACATGGGTGAAAGAGAATGAACAATTGAGCACTGACTTTATTTTTTATAATGCGATTATTATGACGCAACATCGCACGTCGGGCAGCTAATGCTGCCAGACGTGCAATGTGCCCCGGAGTGAAGAGGTTAAGGGAGAGTGACTGGAAGAAGTTGATAGTTTTAGATACTTGGGTGCAAATGTGGCAGGAAAAGGTGGAGTGAAGGTGGAAGTAGAATGTAGATTGAGAGAAGCGAGTAAATGCCTTGGTGGATTAAAAAGTGTAATGAGGAATAGACATTTGGGAATGGATGCTAAGAGGAGACTATATGAAGGAGTGATTGTGCCAACAGCACTGTATGGGGCAGAAACATGGAACATAAGAGAGGAAGAGAGAAGGAGTTTGAATGTGTATGAGATGAGGTGTCTGAGAAGTATGATGGGGGTTACTAGGCTAGATAGAGTGAGAAATAAGGAGGTGAGGAGGAGAACAGGGGTGGAAAGGGGGTTGGGAGATAGGGTTGATGAAAGAGTATTAGGATGGTTTGGACATATGGAAAGAATGAGTGAAGAAAGACTAGTAAAAGAGGTATGGAAGGCAGATGTGGGGGGAGTGAACATGAAGGGACGTCCTAGTATGAGGTGGATGGATGGGGTGAAGGGGGCTTTGGGGAAGAGGGGAATGTCTGTTGAGGAAGGACGGGAGAGGACAGAAGACAGAGGTGAATGGAGAATGGTTGTATATGGATGATGTTGTGATGCATGAGGTAGTATGTGCGAGCAAAATTTGACGCAGCCCGAAGGGATTTCTCCCCGTCTTCTCCTTTTATGCATGGGGGGCCGGAGAGGGGGGGTCGCCGATTTAATGAAGCAGCCTTGCTGTGGATGTGCTGTGTCTTGTGACACTGCTTCTGACCCAGGGCAGTGGACAAGGTGCAGGGATGTCCCATCATCCAGGAGGTGCTAAGATGGGAGGGAGGGTGGAGGGGTGTGGAGTGTATTCAGGGATGAAATGGGTGGGAATGATTTTATGCCTTTCCTTTTTGGCTACCTGCCTTGTAAGGGGGAAAAAGCCTTGTTATGTATGTAGCACCTAATATACTACTTTTCCTGTTTTTGTCTTGGTACATATTTATCCACTCCTTCAACATAGATTTTCATCAAAATCATCCATTTTTCTTCCACTTGTCTCTTCATTATAGAATTTTTCCCAACTTGCTTTTTGAAATCAATGAAGCCCCTCTCCCTCCCCATCTTCTTTTCTGCATGAGGGGACAGAAAGGGTGGTTGCCGATTTAATGAAGCAACCTTGCTGTGGATGTGCTGTGTCTTGTGACACTGCTTCTGACCCAGGGTAGTGGGCAAGATGCAGGGATGACCCATCATCCAGGAGGTGCCAAGATAAGAGGGAGGGAAGAGGGTGGAGGGGAGTGGAGTATGTTGGGATGGAATAGGTAGGAGTGGTTTCTATGCCTTTGTTTTTTGGCTACCTCCCTTATAAGGGGGAAAAAGCATATGTATACTTTCTAAAAAAAATTCACAAGTTTCCCAAAGCCTTCCTTTTCTGTATTTCTCATATCTTTCTATACATTTTTCCTCCTTTCGTTCAAACTCAACTAGTACTGTATGTGGTCACTCTTCCCAATTGGTGTCTTGTATTCAATTTATTCACTATTTCAGGTTCTGATGTAAATACCAAATCTAGTCTTGAAGGTTCTTCATTTTTTCTATGGTATTTTCTTTCACCCATTGTGTCATTGTATGTTCTATAGTCATATTAAGTATTACATTTCCCCATAGATCCTCTCTACCTTTCACTGTTATCTCTTCCCAACAGATTTCTTTGCAGTTAAAATCAAGAGAGAGAGAGAGGGAGAGGGAGAGAAACTCTTTATCTCTAAAGAGTCAAGATGGAAGGGGTAGTTGAGTGGGTTTTATTTATTATATTGTTGTGTGCTTTGACTTGGCTACCCCCCTTATAAGGGGGAAAAGGGTTTATGTATAACTGGATAAGTAAAGTGAAAATGAGTCAAAACTTGTAATATCCTGCCTTTAACTTTCTTTAGATTGATGGTTCCCAGCCTTGCATATAAGTCATATTAGGAGAGACTAGAAGCACTACCATTGTGAAAGGATCAAAGAAAGATATGATTGTGGTGTTCAGGTCATTGAAAGGGATGGACAAAGATGATGGAGAAGATTTCTTCATTTGGGATAAGAGAGCATCACAAGGGCTGACCCTCATTTTTTCTTCCTGTCCATGCTTAATATTCTTTCACTTTTTTCCATTTTTCCTACTATCGCTGTTCTTCACTCTTTACCTCTTAGTTTCACATTCTTTTCTTTTCCCCAGATCTTTCTTTTTTCTATGCATTTCCCACACTTATTCTTCCCACTCATCCTCTCACATCTTTGTATCACTTCCATGTTGTTCAGATTTCTCTGTAGTATTAGACACAAACACAATGTATATTTAGCATTTATATGATTTTTCAATCTTTGGTTTAGCCAGGTGGATCATTATTCCTTACTACTATAAACAAGACTCAGACATCATGGCTGGGTGCAGTTGTAGTGGCGGAATACCTTATGCACCTCCTGCCCATTGGAACCCATGACTGGAACAAGTTCATCCCATTACAGGATCTTCACTACATGCTGGAAAGCAGTAAGTTGTCCATGTTCGTTGTACAGTGAGACCTCTCATTAACAGATGTTAATTAGCTGTGTTTACTGTGTTTTCAGTGTTTTTGGTGCTGTTGTTTAGTGCGTGGAATCACTATGCCACCCAAAAACCACTCCAAATCAACGGATTATTCACATCAATGGACACTGTTACCCCCCTTTTAGTCTCTTAATGAGAGGTAGTACTGTATATAGGATCTCCACCTACATACATACATATACCAAAGGCTTTTTCTCCCTTCCATGGGGGGTAGCCAAAAAGAAAAAGGCATAGAAACAGGGGTGGAAAGGGAGTTGGGAGATAGGGTTGATGAAAGAGTATTAGGATGGTTTGGACACATGGAAAGAATGATTGAAGAAAGATTAGTAAAAGAGGTGTGGAAGGCAGAGGTGGAAGGCGTAAATATGAGGGGGCATCCTAGGATAAGATGGATGGATGGGGTAAAAGGGGCATTACAAAAGAGAGGTATGTCTGTTGAGGAAGGATGGGAGAGGACAGAAAATAGGGGTGAATGGAGAAGGGTTGTGTATAGATGATGCTGTGATGCATGAGGGGGAGTGAGTGGGGGATGGGGGGTGAGGAAGTATGTATGAGAAATAATTTGATGCAACCTGAAGGGATTTCTCCCCGTCTTATCCTTTTCTGCATGAGGGGACGGAGAGGGGGGTTCGCCGAATTAATGAAGCGGCCTTGTTGTGGATGTGCTGTGTCTTGTGACACTGCTTCTGACCCAGGGCAGTGGACAGGATACAGGGATAACCCATCATCCAGGAGGTGCCAAGATAAGAGGGAGGGAGGAGGGTGGAGGAGAGTGGAATATGTAGGGGATGAAATGGGTGGGAGTGGTTTCTATGCCTTTTTCTTTTTGGCTATCTCCCGTGTAAGGGGGGAAAAAAGCCTTTGGTATATGTATGTATGTATGATGTATGACTCCATTTCAGTGTTATATCAACCCTATTAGTTATGTGTGCCTAAGGAGGGGAGGGTGGTAGAGGACTAGATAAGAGTTTGTATAGTACCACTTTATAAAGAAAAAGGGGACAAATATAAGAAAAGCAGTTCAAGAGGAGGGATTAGGAACATCCATTTTGCAGAAACATTTTATCAGGTACACCATGGCATGCACAGGCTTGACTCAAAATTCAGTAAAAATATAAACTGATATGATAACTGCATCATAATGATAACATAAAATTTACATTATGGATAAATTGAATGTCTGACAGACAAATGAAAAGAAAGTAGGCTGTCTTTTAAGTTGATAATTTAGTATGGCCCATGAAAGATCTAAATATCCAAATGGCCCTAGGTAAGAAAAAAGTTCCCCACTCCTGTTCTTGAAGGATCAGATTGTTGATGAGGATGATTGTTGTGTATAGTTGAAAAGGCATATGGGAGCATTTTAATGAAGAGAAGAAAGAGCAGAGGGAATAATTTTTGAAGAGCAGTGCATGTTTAGGAAGGGTAGAGGGTGCATGGATAGAATTTTTGTTGAAAGGCATATTTGCATGTTTTTGGCAAGAGGTAACCATTTATTTTGGCCCTTTATAGATTTGAAGAAGGCTTATGACAGTAGACAGGAAGGCATTGTGGGAAGTATTGCTGATATATGGTGTTGGGGGAAAGCTGTTAAAGGCACTCAAGAGTTTTTATTAGAGTAGTAGAGCTTGTGTTAGGATTGGGAATGGTGATAGTAAGTGGTTTGAGGTGAAGGTGGGGCTGCATCAGAGCTGTGTCATGTTGCCATAGCTGTTCAATATATACATGGATAGGGTGGTATGGGAGGTAAATGCAAGGGTGATGGGCAGGGGATTGGAGGTCAGAGATGGTAGAGGGAAGTGGGAAGTAAGCCAGTTGTTGTTTGTGAATGACACTGTGATTGTTGTAGAGTCAGAGGAGGGTCTAAGGCAGTTAGTGATGAGTTTGGGAAGGTATGTAAAAAAAGAAAATTGAAAGTAAATGAGGGTAAAAGTAAGATGATGAGATACAAGGGGAGAGTGTAGCTACAAGTTGGAAGTGGATAGTTTTAAATATGTAAGTTTACATGTAGCAGGAAATGGAAGTATAGGGAATGGAGGTAAACTATAGAGTGAGGGAAGGAAATAAATGTTGTGATTGAAAAGTATCATGAGAAATAGGCATCTGAGAATGGATGCAAAGAGAAGATTATATGAAGGGATGATTGTGCCTACGACACTGTATGGGACAGAGACTTAGAATTTAAGAGGCAGAAAGAGAAGTTTAAATGTGTTTGAGATGAAGTGTCTGAGAGGTAATGGTGGTGGTTACAAGGTTGGATAGAGTAAGAAATGAGGAGAATAGCAGGGATGGAAAGAGAGCTGGCAGATAGGGCTGATGAAAGATTATTGGGATGGTTTGGACAGATGGAAAGAATGAGTGAAGAAGAATTAGCAAAAAGAGTAAGGAAAGCAGAGGTGTATGGAGTGAACTTGAGGGGACAACCAAAAAATGAGATGGGGTGAGAGGGGCTTTGAGCAGGGAGAAGGGAGGAGATAGGTGTGAGTTGAGAATGGTTGTATTTGGATGATATTTTGATGCAGCCCAGAGAGATTTCTTCCCATCTTCTCTATTTTTCCTGTGAGGGGATGAGGAAAGAAGGTTGTGTAAGTGAAGCAGCCCTGCTGTGGATGTGCTGTGTCTTGCTGCATTGGTTCTGACCCAGGCAATGGGCAGGAGACAAGTAAAGGACTAAATTTATTTAATTTTGTCAAATTTATCAGTCAGCAATGGTGGTAATATACTGATGATCATTTCTCACCCAGGTGGACTTGATGTACAGCTGGTCCATGGTCTTCTCTACAATCCCATTGCTAATAGGTGGCACTGGACTTCTAATACTTGTATTAATTATGCTGTACATGCCATAAAGCAAGTATAGATATGTACAGATGTTAAACCCATTTAATCTGGGGACATCATTGAGATATTTTGTTCATGTAAATGCTAGACCCAGTTATTCAGTCAAGAAACAGACTACAAAATTAGGTCTTAATGATTATTGACCTCATTTTTTCAATATCCACTTGTTAACATAATCATATTGGGTTAAGAATACTGAAATATTACAAATGCTGGTGTATGTTTTCATTTGGCCACCTCCTTTTGAGGGGGAAAAGGCCTTTTGGTGTATGTATGTGTACAGTGGCCGCAAAAAGTTTGGGCGCGTAACAAATGTAAACACTTGACATTTAAATAATCATTTAAAGACCTATAAATGGCTTATTACATACCTTATTTACCAAGCGATTTTCCTTTAAGCTTTATGACCTTCTCCAAACGTGCCGGGATGCATCTTGCCAGGTTTTGTACGTGTTGAGGAATAATAATATCCCAAATATCCTGTATTTCTGTTTTTAGCTTAGCTGTTTTTTAATTATATGCCATACGTGCTCAATGGGATTTAGGTCTGGAGAATTTCCAGGCCATTTTTTGAAGTAATCAACACCACAGTCTTCTAACCATTGGGTAACAGACCGAGCTGTGTGAGCAGGAGCTCCGTCCTGCATAAACCAACTAGCATTGCACTTTTCAAAACTTTCAGGCAGGTTATCACACAATAACTCAAAATAAGTGTGCTGATTTACACTCTCATTTTGTGCAAGAAACACTAAATTGCCAACTCCACCAAATGCAAAGCATCCCCACACCATAACACTTGCAGCATGTTTCACCACTTTAGCTGTATAGCGAGGGTCATTTAGGGTCAGACCCCCTGGGGCGCCTCACACGCTTTGACCTGCAGCCCGACGACATCACAAATGTTGACTCATCACTCCACAATACTCGTTCCCAGTCTTCTAAGGACCAGTCCTTATATTTCTTGCAAAATGCTATGCGATCACGTATGTTTTTTGCACTTTGGAGGGGAAGAACTTTAGCACAGCAACTACGGTATTGTAAATCTTTGGCTAAATGATCAGAAATACATCTTACAGACACATCATGCAGCAGTGCAGGGTTATTTTCTTTCAGTTTTCGAGCTGTGAGCGTTGGATCTTTATCTAACTGCCTCCTAATAACCGTAGAAGTACGATTTGATATCTTCCTTGGCCGACCAGAGCGATGCTTTGGAGTAGGAATGATGTTACTTCCTCCGTCTCGAAATTTCTTGGTCTACTTTTGCACTTGACGCACTCCAGTTCCCACACGAGTAGCAATACCTTTACACTTATAACCCTCCTTATAGAGGGTTATGATTGTAACAACTGTGTCTCTTCCCAGCTCTTTACCACTTCCCATTACGGAGATATCAAGGCACAAAAACAGAGACCACCGCAAAAAAAAAGACTATTCCCCGTGAGAGATGTTTAGAAACTGACTCCACGTGACATCGAGTGCGCCTAAACAGAGTTGCTAAGTAGTGCGCATTGTCTCGACTAAATACGGGTACAAACGCTAGCATTGAAAAATAACGAAAAGTTTGGGTGGAAAGTTGTATTTTTCGCATGTTTTGAGTTTAGCTGAAAGTTGGGGTTACTTTTCCCCATGGTTCAGGTTTAGGCCAATCGATTCTCATTTAATATCTAACTTCCATTGAATAATTGTTATGAGAAATAGAAACTACTTATCCAGATACTTTGGGTTTAACCATATCTATAAGGAAAAAACAAACATGATATATGTATATACAGTATGTATGTATCAAGGAGAACCCCCATGGGTCTTCTGCAAAAGAGAGCAGGGGCAATGGATTCATTGATATCTCAGGAGACTAAGTGAAGGTAAAAGTTTGTACAGTTTGAATTAATAAATACTATTACCCCAAATTTTAGTGTTATTCTGCCTATGTAACTATACCAAATAGGACATCCAATTTTTAAAATTCCTCTTCTTCCTTCTCCAGATTTTGTACCCTCTCCCTATGATTCCACTTCTTCAGTGAGACTGATAATAACAAGGATGATTATCATAATCATTATTATGATTATAAAGATAAAATGAGAATGATTATATTGATGATGACCATAACAATTTTCATCATAATGATGATTATGATAATCAACTTTGTCCTTAAAATTATCATAAATCATAATTGTTGTTATATAATTATCATCATACTAATATCATATGATCATATTGTGATTATAAAGATAAAATGAGAATGATTATATTGATGATGACCATAACGATTTTCATCATAATGATGATTATGATAATCAACTTCGTCATTAAAATAATCATAAATCATAATTGTTGTTACATAATTATCATCATACTAATATCATATGATCATATAATCATATTAGCATATGATCATACATGGTCATATATGATATCATATATGATTATATATCATAACATGATCATGTCATGATATTGTGATTATACCATAATCATATGATCATATAGCACATGGTCATATCACATCATCATATCGTATCCATGATAATATAATAGTATATGATCATACCATGATCACATTATCACGTGATCACATTTTTGTATGATCATATGATCACATCATATCATGATATTTGATCATGTTCATATTATTATATTATTATATTTGACATTACCATGATATCAAACCATCATACCATGATATGATCATATGAACACATGATCATTATTATATAATGTGATATGATCGTACCATGATCATTTCATGGTCATATATATGATTATATATGATCATATACTTGTGATCATACACATGACAATATCATATATATCATATATGATTACAAAACATATATGATCACATGTGATTATACCATCATTATATGATCATATTGTATGATCTCATGATCATACCATATAATACCATGATATAATGATCATATATTATTTGATCATGATCATATCACTATATAATTATATACAATCACAAAGATAATTATCATATAAAGTTATATGATCATTATGATCATGATCATGTATAATGATCATATACAGTCATGTCACTATATATAATTGTATGAATTATCATATATGATCATGATATATATGATCATTTGGTGAAATGATCATAGGATTATGACCTTTGATATCATGAGATGATCATGATATGATCATGACATGATCATATCTAGGGTTATCCTCAGTCCTTGATTACTCCTTTGTCAAGGTTGATACCCCAGACTTCCACAAAACAACTAAAGTCAGCCCATCCTCAGGGTACGATGATTGAACCAGAGGGACATGTATGTTCCTCCAAGACATCAAAGATCCAACTTTGGTCCTGGGCTGTGTTCATTCCTCCTCTGTCTGATCTGTCCTGTGAAGGACGTTATTCAAAGTCTTTGGGGTGGTTCTCCAGATGATTGAGAGTACAGGGTTTTAGTAACCTGTGCCTTTTGTTTGAATATTATTTGAATAGATTCCATGGATTTTATGTGTTTTCTATATCACACACACACACGTATATATATATATATATATGTATATATATGTATATATGTATATATGTATATATATATGTATATATGTGTATATATGTATATATATGTATATATGTATATATATATGTATACATATGTATATATATATATATGTATATGTATGTATATATAAATATATATGTATATATATGTATATATATATATATACATGTATATATATATGTACAGACGCTCCTCTACTTACGTTCATTCGTTTTACGTTTTTTCGATTTTACGTTTGAACTGACTAAAAAAAAAAGTAAAAAAAAATAAAAATAAAAATTGAGTGAATTTTTTAGTTTAGCGCGCTCTCCGTAGTTCAAACGATACTTGCACATGACGCTGCGTCCATTGTTTACATTGCACAAACGACAAACTGAACATGCCTTGCCTCATCCTCCTCCTCCCCCTCCTCCTCCACCATCTCAATTTATGTTGCTTGAATTTAATTTATTTGAAATGTTATCATTTTACAATGTTATGTGTATAATTAATGATTTAGGGGTGTTTTATAAGATACGGTAATAGAATTTACGGATGTATAGTACAGTAACAACTTACGTTCATTTTCAACTTACGTTCGGCCGTTCGGAACGTAACTAAAACGTAAGTTGAGGAGCGTCTGTATATATATATATATATATATATATATATATATATATATATATATATATATATTTCTAAATAGAAATGTAGTAGCACATTTGTAGATAACACACAGGACTTTCCTGAAGAGGGCTACAGTTGATAGCCGAAATATAGGATTATTCTTTATTCGAAGTTTATTCTTTCTCCGACTGTGGGTTCCTGTGTGATATATATATATATATATATATATATATATATATATATATATATATATACACATATAAATACACACACACACACACACTTTCAACGAACGGACGGCTTGAAGAACGTTCTGAAGAAAAGTGCCGATTGTGGATCCCAACGCAAAGAGAAGTACCTTTTTGTATTTGCAGGGTGGAGGGAAATTGCTCGTGGGGCAGTAGGTAAGTAGGAAAAGAGGAGAAGGGGAGGGATTGCTGGGGAAATGGAAGGAAATGAGGATGTGGAGGACTTGGCCCAGGCAGACGGGCGTAAGGTCAACATGAAACGACCACCGGACCAGCTCAGTGATGACGAAATGGCAAATAAAAATGTAAAGATTAGAAGTATAGAGAGGAGCAATATAGTAGAAAGTGACGAGAATATGTTCCAGGGATTTAAAGAGGGTGGGGGGGACACAACCCCCCCCCCCCGACCTGATAAGACTAGAGGAGAGAGTTGATAAGGTGATCGAGGACTTGGAACGTAAGTTAGGTAATGTAGACTCCATTTTCCAGAGAATTGAAAGGTTGGAACAACTAGAGAAGGCTAACAGAAACTTAACTGAAGAAGTAGAGGACCTAAAAAGACAGTTAGGAAATGTAAAGGAGGAGAATGAGAAATTGAAGAAGAATAGTAATGAAAACAGAGAGAAAATAGCTACAGAAGCTAAAAATTGGAGAATAACTCAAGAAGGGAATAAGGTTTCATTCACTGACATAGTCAAACAGCAATTGAAAGAACATAATGAAGACTCAGTTATTAAAGTGATGAGACAGAAGGAGAATATAGTAAGAGAATTAGCTGACAAAAAGAAATGTATAATTATATTAGGAATGGAAGAGAAACATAACCCAGATAGAACCGCAAGAATCGAGGAGGAAAATGAAAGAGTAAGCAGTTTATTAAAATTAGTCCAGGAAGATGAACCAGAAATTATAAAGGAAATTGAGGAAAAATTCAGACTTGGAAAATATAGTACAGATAAGACCAGACCAATTAAGATTAAATTCAGGTCACAAACAACGGCAGAGAAAATTCTATCCAAGACAGGGAAACTAGCAACAAATGATCAATATAAAAAGGTATGGATAAAAAGAGAAATGAATAAGGAGGAAAGAGAGGCAGAAAAGCAGAAAAGAATTGAAGCTAAGGCAAAAAACGAGGAAAGAACGGAGTCAGAGAAAGAGAGATTCTATTGGAGAGTAGTGAACATGAAAATAAAGCAGTTCGACATACTAAAGAAAAACATAAGGGAAACAGAGAATACAATGGAAGTGGCAGAAAACTAAGAGTGTCTTACACAAATATAGATGGATTGATAACAGGATTGAATGAACTGAATGATTATTTGAAAGAAAAAGAACCGGACATAATGGGAATTGTAGAAACAAAATTAAAAGGCCCACTACCACCCAACAGTGTAGGACATGATACATACAATTATTGGATTAGAAACAGAGAGAAAAAACAAGGGGGTGGAGTTATGTTCCTGACTAAGAAGGATATAAACGTGAAAGGTTTCATATATGGAAAGAATACAGTAGAGATGATTATGATAGAAGTGGAAGACCGAGATAAGAAGAGCAGAAAATTTGTGATCAATTATGTGCCTCCGAAAACAGCCTCATGGGAGGAGAGTGAACATAAAAGTATGTTAGAGGACACAAAGATAGCATTAACTAAAATAATGGAAGACGGAGGAAGAATAGTTATGATGGGCGACTTTAATTGCAAAGAAATCTGCTGGGAAGAAATGACAGTAAAGAGTGGTGATGACTCATGGGGAAATGCTCTACTTGAGATGATTACTGACCATTCAATGACACAATGGATACAAGAGAACACTAGGTATAGAAATGAAGAAGAACCATCGAGGCTAGACTTAATAATTACATCTGAACCTAGAATAGTGGACAAGATTGAATATAAAACACCAATAGGTAAAAGTGACCACATATTGATTGAACTGGAACTTAATGAAGAAAAATATATGAAAAGAAATGAACAATATAGAAAAGGAAGAATGATGTATGAAAAAACAAACTTTGATAAAATAAGAGAATTCTTCCAACAAGAAAACTGGGAAGAAATATACAAAGAAGAAACATCAGTGGAAGAGAAATGGAATATTTTGACAAAAATTTACAAAAAAGGAGTGGAAAAGTATGTCCCAAGACAAAAACAAGAAAAAGAATATGTAAAATGCTGGTACAACAAAAGTTGTAGGGAGTTAAAAGACAAAAGAGAAAAAGCCTGGACCAGATGGAAAAAAGACAGAAGACCTGAAAAATGTAAAATATATACTGGTTATAGAAATGAATATGTACAAAAGTGCAGAGAGGAAAAAAGAAAATATGAAAAAGATGTTATAGAAAAGTGTAAAGATCAACCAAAACTATTCTACAGATTTGTAAACAATAAACTGAAAACCAAACAAGACTTGGAGAAATTAAGACAAGGAGGAGTTGAATACACTGAGGAAATGGAAATGGCAGAAATTATGAACAAACATTTTAAATCAGTGTTTACAAGGGAAAATATACAACCTGAAGAGATTGAGTGGAAAGAAAAAGTCCCCCCTATGGAAGAAATAGAAGTAACAAAGAATGAAATATTGACACACTTGGGTAATTTTGATGTCAGAAAATCGCATGGGCCAGATGAAATAGCAAACTGGATTCTGAAAGAATGCAGGAATGAACTGGCAGACAAAATACATAGCATAATAAGCAGTTCCTTAAAAGAAGGAAAAGTTCCAGAAGATTGGAAAAAAGCAAATATAGTACCTATATATAAAGGAGGAAATAAAGAAGAACCTACCAACTATAGACCAGTCTCTCTAACAAGTACAATAGCAAAAATATGTGAAAGAATTATCAAAAGTAGATGGGTAAAATACTTGGAAAAAAACAACGTACTAAATCCAAGACAATTTGGATTCAGACAAGGACGATCATGCGTCACCAATTTAATATGTTTCTATTCAAGGCTAATAGATATAATACAAGAAAGAGATGGATGGGCTGATTGTGCATTTCTAGACCTAAAAAAAGCTTTTGACAAAGTACCACATAAGAAGTTGCTTAAGAAATTAGAATATGAAGGAGGAATACAAGGTAAATTGCTAAATTGGATGGAAGACTTTTTGCAAGAAAGAAAAATGAGAGTAGTGATAAGAGATCAGTACTCAAAATGGAATGAAGTAATAAGCGGTGTCCCGCAGGGAACAGTTCTGGCCCCAATAATGTTTGCTATATATATTAATGATATGGATGAAGGAATTGAAAGCTATATGAGCTTCTTTGCAGATGATGCAAAACTACTGAAAAGAGTGAAAACTGAAGAAGATTGTGAATCACTACAGAGAGATCTAAATAAAGTACAAGAATGGAGTAGGAAGTGGGAGATGGAGTTCAACACAAAAAAGTGTAGTATAATGGAATTTGGAAAAAGCAAAAACAGAATAACAGGATCATATAATTTGGGAGAAGAAGGAATAAAAAAGTAGAAAATGAGAAGGACCTGGGAGTCATTGTTATGAATAATATGTCACCTGAGAAACATATAAATAAGATTTTTGGAGAAACTTATAATTTAATAAGAACAATCAAAGTGGCATTTACATACCTGGATGAAGAAATGGTGAGGAAAATCCTAATCACCCTGATAAGACCAAGATTGGAATATGCAGCAACGATATGGTCACCAAGTACAAAAAAATGTATAAAAAAACTTGAAAGAATACAAAGAGCAATTACAAAACTGGCACCAACACTCTCAAAACTATCATATGAAGAGAGACTACAAAAACTTAAACTACAGACCCTAGAGCAAAGAAGAGAGAGAGGAGATTTGATAGCTATTTTCAGAATCATGAAAGGCATAGAAATTACTGATAGAGAGAATCTGATAAAATGGGATGACAGAAATACAAGAGGACACGGAAAGAAAATAAAAAAAGACAGCTATAGAAGAGATTTGAAAAAGAACAGCTTTCCTCACAGAGCAATAGACAGTTGGAACAAGTTAGATGAGAAAGTGGTGTGTGCAAAAACAATACATGAATTTAAAAATAGTTTAGATAAAATGAGATATGAAGACGGGTCTCCACGAGCATAGCTCCCCTTCCCGTAAAATACAACTAGGTAAATACAACTAGGTAAATACACACACCGGGTTCGCCGGGTATTTGAGAACAAAGGAACGTCTGTGGAATAAGGAAAACCGCCATCATTTGTAATAACAGGTTCTAGACAACGTCCAAACAGCTGGCAGGCAGTAATGAGTTGAGTCTTGGGTATGTTTGCCATTGCAGCTACAATATCTTGCTGGATAGTTGCAACGGTATTGTGTGGATGGATATTGGAGGCCCTCTCAGCAACGCCCCAGATGTAATAGTCTAAAGGATTAACGTAAGGAGAGCTAGGGGGCCAAATGTTGGGAGTGACGTGGTCGTGAAAATTGATGGCCAGCCATTCTTGTTTGGTGTGGGCCGTATGCGATGGAGCGGAGTCCTGTTGGAAAACATACGGCCTGTCACGTGCTACAGCAGTAATCCATGGTTTCACAACTGTATCTAAAACATTGGTGTTAGCAGCGGCGTTGACTCGAAGACCTTGAGGGAAGAAATGTGGAGGCATCACATCGCCTTCATTGCTCACGATACCCAGAAGCATTACGGAGGCTGGGAATTTTGTGTGCATGACGGTCAGAACCTCCTCGGCGGTTTGACTCAGCCACCGATTATTTCTGCGATTCACCTTCTGGTCCTGGACAAAGTTTTTCTCATCAGAGAAGAACCACAGCATTCCTGGGTCCTCCGGATGATTCAGTTTGTTTAAAAGACGCTTGGCCCTGGTCACTCAGTTCTCCCTGGTCGTCTGGGACACGAACTGTCCTCTCCGCATCACTTACGACTTGTAACGGAGGTCTTCATGAACCACACGTCGAATGGTGACCTCATCAACGTGCAACTCTCTGCCCAGTGCCCTTATGGACTTCCCAGGGTCTGATGAATTCAGGCGTCCTGATACTGTCCGAGCGCCGTCAATGTCGTTTAAGGTGAGAAACGGTTACCACATCACCACTGGCAGCATCGAGCTCTCTCCGAACTTTGAAAACGAACGACCTGGCGACATTCAGGAATGCAGCGATCTCGGAGTCGGAGTGCCCTGCAGCCAAGGAGACGATTACAGCATGCGTCTTCACTTCCTTAGTGATCCTCGGTTCTGCTATGTTCAGTCTGAAAAAACAAACAAACTGTGGCATGTAGAATACTACATCACCGATAAGATGTGTTCTCAAATGCCTGAAGAAGAACAGCAACAATAAAACCCCCAGGTATGATTTGGTTCAGATACGTTGATGATATTTTCACTCTTTGGGATGAGAGTTGGGGTCCCTTTGATATTTTTCTAGATAAACTCAACAATTCAACAACTAACATTAAGTTCAAAGTAGAATGGGAAAAATATTACAAAATCCCCTTTTTAGACACCTTAAGTATGAGGGATGGGAATAAGCTTGCCTTTACTGTTTTTAGAAAGAACACCCATTCAGGAAGTTACCTTCATTTCTTCAGTCATCACCCAGATCACATTAAAAGGACAAGACTGAATGAACACAAAAGGTCGATTAAGTATGGCCAAGAAAATTCAGCCGTGTTTCAACACGTAAGTAAATTTAATCACCGGGTGGACTGGGAGAAATCTGACCTTATCTATAAATCAGGCTGTGGGTTCAGAAGGTAAATGGTGGAATCCACATTAATTGAATATCTACCCACGATGAATATCTCCAAGGGTCATCACCAAACATATTGTCAACAAGCTTCCTCCCCCTCCCCCTGACCCGACCTCATGTCATCCTCAGGTCACGTAGGGTTGGGGTAGTGACGGTTATTATTTTCCATGTTCCCTTTCTTTTGTAAGAGGTTGCTATTTAAGATAGCATCCTCCTTCCACTTTGTACTACTGAAGAGGATTGCAGTTAGCAATCGAAATATATAGTTTCGCTTACGCAACTCTTTCTTTCGTCCGACTGTGGTGTTAGTTGTGATTTACAAATGTGTCACTACATTTTTCACCAGTGATATATATATATATATATATATATATATATATATATATATATATATATGTATATGTATATATATATATATACATATATATATATAATGTATATATATATATGTATATATATATACTGTATATATATATATATATATATATATATATATATATATACACACACACACACACACACACACACACTTTCATCGGATTCATGGCGTGGATTGGAACTCCGGAAATAAGCGCATTTTTTGTGGATCTCAACTACGAGGAAGTACCTTATTGTATTTGTAGGGAAGGGGAAAGCTCCTGGTGTAGTAGAAAGGTAATGAAAGGGGAGAAGGGGAGGGAGTGCTGAGGGAAATGGAATTAAATGAGGGAGACGAACGGACTCCCCCTGACAGCAGAAAAAATGTAAACAAAAGGTCAGCTGACGACACTGGGGAAATCGAAAATATCAGTAAAAGCATTAAGGTTAGAAATATAGATAAGAGTAGCACAATGGAAGGTGAAGATAATTTCCAGGGATTTAATGAGGGGGGGAGAATACCAACCTCCCCCGATTAGCAAGACTAGAGGAAAAACTTGAAAAAATGACCGAACATTGGGAGAAGAGGTTCGGTAACGTAGCAAAGATTGCGCAGAGAGTTGAAAAATTGGAAGAACTAGAGAAGGTGAACAAAAACTTAACTAAAGAAATAGAAGATTTAAAAAGACAGTTAAAAGAAGTAAAAGAGGAGAATGAGGAATCAAAGAGGAATAATAAAGACAACAAAGAAGTCATAGCAAAAGAAGCACAGGGTTGAAAAAAAAATCCAAGAAAACAGTAGAGTTGCCTTTACTGACACAATTAAACAGCAAATGAAAGAACAAACTGAAGACTCAGTTATTAAAGTGATGAGACAGAAGGAGAACATAGTAAGAGACTTAGCAGATAAACAGAAATGTATAATTATATTAGGAATGGAAGAGAAATATAACCTAAATAGAACCATAAGAATGAATGAGGAAAAAGAAAAAGTAAGCAGTTTACTAGAATTAGTTCAGGAAGATGAACCTGAAATCATGGAACAAATTGAAGAGATGTATAGACTCGGAAAGTATAGTACAGATAAGACCAGACCAATTAAGATTAAATTTAGGTCACAACCGACGGCAGAGAATGTCTTAACAAAAACAAGGAAACTAGCAGCAAGTGAACAATATAAAAAGGTATGGATAAAAAGAGAAATTAATAAAGAGGAAAGAGAGGAGGAAAAAAAGAAAAGACATGAAGCTAAGGAAAAAACGTGAACAGAACAGAGACAGAAAAAGAGAAATTCTATGGGAGAGTAGTGAATATGAAAGTAAGGAAATGCGATATACTAGAGAAAAACAAAAGGGAAACAGAGAATACAATGGAAGTGGCAGAAAACTAAAAGTGTCTTACACAAATATAGATGGATTAATAACAGGATTGAATGAGCTGAATGATTATCTGAAGGAAAAAGAACCAGACATAATGGGAATTGTAGAAACGAAATTAAAAGGTCCACTACCACCCAACAGTGTAGGACATGATGTATATAATTATTGGATTAGAAACAGAGAGATAAAAGAAGGGAGTGGAGTTATGTTCCTGACTAAGAAGGATATAAACGTGAGGTGTGTCACATATGGAAAGAATACAGTAGAGATGATTATGATCGAAGTGGAAGACAGAGATAAGAGGAGCAGAAAGTTTGTGATAAGTTATGTGCCTCCAAAAACAGCCTCGTGGGAAGAGAGTGAACATAAAAGTATGTTAGAAGACACAAGGATAACATTAAATAAGGTAATGGAAGATGGAGGAAGAATAGTCATGATGGGCGACTTTAATTGCAAAGAAGTGTGCTGGGAAGAGATGACAGTAAAGGGTGGAGACGGCTCATGGGGAAATGTTCTACTCGAGATGATTATTGATCATACAATGACACAGTGGATACAGGAGAACATTAGGTCTAGAAATGAAGAAGAACAATCGAGACTAGACCTAATAATCACATCTGAATCTAGAATAGTGGAAAAGATTGAATATAAAACACCAATAAGTAAAAGTGACCACATATTGATTGAACTAGAACTAAATGAGGAGAAATACATGAAAAGAAATGAACAATATAGAAAAGGAAGAATGATGTATGGAAAAACAAACTTTGATAAAATAAGAGCATTTTTTCAAAAAGAAAACTGGGAAGGAATATACAAAGAAGATACAACAGTAGAAGAGAAATGGAATATTTTGACAAAAATTTATAAACAAAAAAAGGAGTGGAAAAGTATGTCCCAAGACAAAAACAAGAAAAAGAATATGTAAAGTGTTGGTACAGCAAAAGTTGTAGGGAGTTAAAAGACAAAAGAGATAAAGCTTGGACCAAATGGAAGAAAGACAAAAGACCTGAAAAATGGAAACTATATACTTGTTATAGAAATGAATATGTACAAACGTGCAGAGAGGAAAAGAGAAAATATGAAAAAGATGTCATAGAAAAATGTAAAGATCAACCAAAACTATTCTACAGATTTGTAAACAACAAACTGAAAAACAAACAAGATTTGGAGAAATTAAGACAAGGAGGAGTTGAATACACAGAGGAAATAGAAATGGCGGAAATTATGAACAAGCATTTTAAATCAGTGTTTACAAGGGAGAACATACAACCAGAAGAGATCGAATGGAAAGAGAAAGTCCCTCCTATGAAAGAAATAGAAGTAACAAAGAATGAAATAATGAAACACTTGAGTAATCTTGATGTCAGAAAATCGCATGGACCAGATGAAATAGCAAACTGGATTTTGAAAGAATGCAGGAATGAACTGGCAGACAAAATACATAGCATAATAAACAGTTCCTTGAAAGAAGGAAAAGATCCAGAAGATTGGAAAAGAGCAAATATAGTACCTATATATAAAGGGGAAATAAAGAAGACCCTACAAACTATAGACCAGTCTCTCTAACAAGTACAATAGCAAAAATTTGTGAAAGACTTGTCAAAAGTAGATAGGTAAAATATTTAGAAAAAAAAAAAAAAAAAAACGTGCTATCCAAGGCAATTTGGATTCAGACAAGGACGATCATGCGTCACCAATTTAATATGTTTCTATTCAAGGCTAATAGATATAATACAAGAAAGAGATGGATGGGCTGATTGTGCATTTCTAGACATAAAAAATCTTTTGACAAAGTACCACACAAGAAGTTGCTTAAGAAATTAGAAACCGAAGGAGGAATACAGGGCCAACTGCTTAAATGGATGGAAGACTTTTTGCAAGAAAGAAAAATGAGAGTAGTGATAAGAAACAAACACTCAAAATGGGATGAAGTAATAAGTGGTGTTCCACAAGGAACAGATTTGGCCCCAATAATGTTTGCTATATATATTAATGATATGGATGAAGAAATTGAAAGTTGTATGAGCTTCTTTGCAGATGATGCAAAACTATTAAAAAAAATGAACACGGAAGAATATTGTGAGTCACTACAGAGTGATCTAAATAAAGCATTGGAATTGAGTAGGAAGTGGGAGATGGAGTTCAATACTAAAACGTGTAGTATAATGGAATTTGGAAAAAGCAAAAACAGAATAACAGGATCATACAGATTGGGAGAAGAAGGAATAAAAAAAAGTTGAAAATGAGGACCTGGGAGTCATTGTTATGAATAATATGTCGCCTGAGAAACAAATAAATAAGATTTTTGGTGAAACTTATAATTCAATAAGAACAAAGTGGCATTTACATACCTGGATGAAGAAATGGTGAAGAAAATTCTAATCACTCTGATAAGACCAAGATTGGAATATGCAGCAACGATATGGTCACCAAGTACAAAAAAATGTATAAAAAAAAATCGAAAGAATGCAAAGAGCAATTACAAAATTGGCACCAACACTCTAAGAACTATCATATGAAGAGAGACTAGTAGTGTATTTCAGCCTCTGAGAAAGCAAATAAGATTCTGGGACTGATTGCGCGATCTTTTGATTTCAAAAGTCCATCACTCATTAACAAGCTATATAAATCGTTAGTTCGTCCACATTTGGAATATGCTGTTTCTGTATGGTCACCGAATCTCATTAAAGACATTGACAGACTGGAAAAAGTACAACGGCGAGCCACAAAACTGATTCCAAATATCAAAAATAAATCATATGAAAATCGACTAAAACACATGAATCTGTTTTCCCTAAAAAAGCGTAGACTCAGAGGTGACTTGATACAGGTCTTTAAGATTTTAAAGGGAATTGACAACATCAAAAGTGACAAAATTTTTACATTGAATGAGAATCAGACAAGAAACAATGGTCTCAAACTGTCCGGAAATAGATTCAATTTGGAAGTAGGTAGAAACAACTTTGCCAACCGTGTAGTAAATGAATGGAATAAACTTCCTGCACAGGTAGTGCAATGTAGTTCAGTTCGAAGCTTTAAGAATCATTTAGATAAATACGTAAGTAAGATGCTGTAATGATTATAATTTATGTTATATTATTTGTTTTTGTTTTGTTATCATTTGTCTGTCTGATTTTCATATATTATTAGTTATACGTCACTTTATCATTATTTACTATTTACCTGTTTATTATTTAACTATACCTATGCATTTATTTATGTATTTTATTTGTTATTTACATTATTATAGTTTTTATTTATTGTTTTATTATTAATATGATTTTTTTTTCGCATCCGACCTAGATATGGATCAAAAGGTCTCCTGTCGGCATGCTCCGCCTTTGTAATCCTTTGTAACTTGAGATACAGCCACTAGAGCAAAGAAGAGAGAGAGGAGATTTGATAGCTATTTACAGAATCATGAAAGGCATAGAAATTATTGATAGAGAGGATCTAATAAAATGGGATGATAGAAATACAAGAGGACACGGAAAGAAAATCAAGAAAGACAGTTATAAAAGAAATCTGAAAAAGAACAGCTTTCCTCACAGAGTAATAGACAGTTGGAACAAGTTAGATGAGAAAGTAGTGTGTGCAAAAACAATACATGAATTTAAAGATAGTTTAGATAAAATGAGATATGAAGACGGGACACCACGAGCATAGCTCCCCTTCCCGTAAAATACAACTAGGTAAGTACACACACACACACACACACACACACACACACACACACACACACACACACACACACACACACACACACACACACACACACACACATATATATATATATATATATATATACACATATGCCAAGACGTTTTTCCCCTTTCGAAGGAGGTACACACACACACACACACACACACACACACACACACACACACACACACACACACACACACACACACACACACACACACACATATATATATATATCTATATACATATATATATATATATAGATGTATATACATATCTATATATATATATATATATATATATATATATGGATATATATATATATATATACATATATATATGTGTGTGTGTGTGCGTGTGTGTGTGTGTGTGTGTGTGCGTGTGTGTGTGTATGTATACACACACGTATCATATCCATATATATACATATATACATATATATATATATAATATATATATGATACGTGTGTGTGCATACACACACACACACACACACACACACACACACACACACACACACACACACACACACACACACACACACACACACACACATATGTATATATAATATATATATATATATATATTATATATATATATATATAATTGTTGGTACATTGTGACAAGTTGATGAAGGTGGAAAAAACAACAAACGACCTCAGCGTCATATATAGGATCCCATGTGGCAACTGTGACAAGTCATATTATGGTGAGAGTCACAGGGGCCTACATGCCAGAATAAGAGAGCACAAGGCGGACCTAAGGTACCACCGCCTCTCAAACGCGATGGTGGGCCACGTGGATCAGGAAGGACATCTTCCCGACTGGCAACAGGCAGAGGTAGTAAAGAAAGGTCTATCAAAAAGACAAAGGAAGGTGATTGAAGCCCTATACATAACAACCAATGCCAACATCAACCAAAAAGTAGGGGATATAACATGGGAAAAATTCACAGCTCAATACGCAGCCATAAGAACCTGCCCCAGAACAGCGCCCACATAGAACGACAAACTCCATCCGGTGCCCAAACGTCCGCGCTTCCTGGGTTGAGGGCTTGAGGCCGGTCAGTTTGTATTTTTATTTTTATTTTTATTTTTATTTTCATTTTTACTATATATTTCTTTGGCATTTACTTATTTATTCATTGTTTTATTCTTGTTTCAATTTATATTGCTTCATTTTAAATTTAATTACAATTTATTATCCTAATCTATACCTTAGGTCATACAATGATGTGTCAAAGGGAACGTTGCCCACTATCACACTATTATTATTATTGTTATTATTATATTTTTATTCTGTCCGAATATGTCCAAATATCTTATTTATTTATTTATTTATTATTTGCAGTACCATATGTAAAACTGTACCATATATGTATATGTATGTATTTTTTTATAACATTCTGTCACACAACGATATGCGATGAGATGTCATGTCACTTTAAATAAGCACATTTTTATTTTTATTTTTATTTATATATATTTTTATTTTTATTTTCATTTTATTTCATTTCATTTTATTTATCTGGATATTTATCTTTATATTATTTAATACTATAAGTTATCTTATGACACTTTTTAGGATTCTCACATTTTTACACCACTCACTTCACTTACACTGTTACACCCTCGATCAACATTCCACACACACCGGAGCTGTTTTATAATAACATCACAACAATTTATTGTATACTGTATTATCACTATTGTTCATTGTATTAAAAACCATTGTACAACCAAACGTATCCCACCTCCAAGGAGGGAACGCGGTCTTACTCAGACTATGTATACCGCCAGCTTCACTCCAGAGTCACATTCCTCTGAAGAAGCATAGAGAGAAACCGGTCAGAAATAAACTCAGGAACTCGGAACTAGACCCGTGACTTCTTTTTCCACCTTCATCAACATATATATAATTATATATATATATATATATATTATATATATATATATATATATATATATTATATTTGTGTATATATATATATATATAATATATAATATATATATATATTATATATATATATATATAGTGTGTGTGTGTGTGTATGTGTATGTATACACACACACGTACCATATATATATATATATATATATATATATATATATATATATATATATATGTATGTATGTAGAGTATATATATGAAGTAGGTGGACACAGGATGCACAAGATTGTTATTCTGTTTTCCTCTTCGAGTAGTTTCGGAGAAATGCGAAAGTTGTCAGAAATGATATTAGAATAAAAATATTTTTTTCCTACTCCCACCTACGTCAATATGTCGGAATATGTCAACACACACTCATACACACACACACACACACACACACACACACACACACACACACACACACACACACACACACACACACACACACACACACACACAGAATGGGATGATAGAAATACAAGAGGGCACGGAAAGAAAATCAAGAAAGACAGCTATAGAAGAGATGTGAAAAAGAACAGCTTTCCTCACAGAGTAATAGACAGTTGGGACAAGTTAGATGAGAATGTGGTGTGTGCAAAAACAATATTTTAAAAATAGTTTAGATAAAATGAGATATGAAGACGGGACACCACGAGCATAGCTCCCCTTCCCGTAAAATACAACTAGGTAAACACACACACACACACACACACACACACACACACACACACACACACACACACACACACACACACACACACACACACACACACACACACAAATTTAGACAATTGGAACAAGTTAGATGAGAAAGTGGTGTGTTCAAAAACAATACATGAATTTAAAAATAGTTTAGATAAAATGAGATATGAAGACGGGACAGCACGAGCATAGCTCCCCTTCCCGTAAAATACAACTAGGTAAATAGGTGTAATATATAGGCCAAAGACATTATCATTAGCAGACGACAAACTGCTATTTCAAGAACTGTCTAGTTTCTGCAACCGGGACTTATTGATAATGGGTGATTTCAATTTTACTGACATTGATTGGATGACCCTTGAACATGGCCATATAGGTAATCGCTTGATTGATTTTCTTGGTGACAATTACTTAATTCAGCATGTAAAAGAGCCCACAAGATATGGAAACTTACTCGATCTTTTGATCACTAGCCGCGAAAGCATGGTAAGTGATGTAGAAGTCGGTGAATCTGTTGCAAATAGCGATCACAACTTAGTCAGATTCAAACTCCTAAACAATTTTAGAATAGATACTTGTGCTTCTAAAATACCCGATTTCAGTAAAGCTCAGTTCATAGGACTACGTCAGGAGCTTCAGCTTACAGATTGGGAGGCAAAATTAAACGAAAGTCCTGTAGATCAGATGTGGGAAATATTTCAAAATACGCTCACTAAGATGATTCAAACTTACATTCCTTTTAAGGACAGACGTCCCCCAAATCAGGCTCGCCCAAAGTGGCTCGACAAAGAAACTGAAAAAAGTATTGCTAAAAAGAGACAGGCTTATAAGAAATATAAGTGCTCGGGTGCATCTAATGACTATGAAACTTATGTATCAATACAGAGATATTTAAAAAAGACAATAAGAAAAAGAAAACGACAATACGAAATGAACATCGCTGATAAATCCAAAGAGAATCCCAAAGAATTCTATAGTTACATTAGAGATAAAAAGGTTGTTAGGAATCACATTGGTCCACTATTATCTGCTGACGGTCAACTTGAATATTCAAATGAAGGAATGTGTAATATCTTAAACAATTATTTTAGCTCGGTATTCGTAAACGAAACACCTCAAAGTGAATTCCAAACTGAAACCTGTGAAAAGTCTAGGGTAAACTTACTCACTACGGTAAATATAACAAAGAAAAAAATTAAAAGGTGTATAGACAAACTCAAAGTTAATAAAACACCAGGGCCTGACGGTTGGCATCCAAGAATCTTAAAGGAAATGAAAAATGAGATTGTTGTTCCATTAGAAATTATTTTCAAGAAATCCATCATATCCGGAGATGTCCCAAGAGAATGGAAGCTAGCTAACGTTACTCCCATATTCAAAAAAGGTTACAAAAAGAAACCAAATAACTATAGGCCTATAAGTTTAACTTCAATCGTAGGAAAAATAATGGAAACTATCATCAGAGATGCTATCGAACATCATTTAGAAAGTAACCGTTTGATAAATGATAGCCAGCATGGTTTCAGACGGAAACGTTCTTGCGTGACTAACTTACTCGAATTCTGCAACACAGTTATATCGAATTATGACAAAAGAAACAATATAGATTTAATATATCTAGACTTTGCAAAAGCTTTTGATACCGTCCCACACGAAAGACTACTTACTAAATTAGCTTTGCATGGAATAAGTGGTAGCCTATTAGGTTGGACTAGTAATTGGTTGAATGGTCGAAAACAGAGAGTTGTTTTAAATGGAAAAACTTCTGGATGGAAAAGTGTTGCAAGTGGAGTTCCTCAGGGTTCCGTTCTTGGGCCACTTCTATTCATAGTATATATAAATGATATAGACCATGGACTAAAATCTACTGTTTCCAAATTTGCTGATGATACAAAACTGTGCGGAGTGGCAAATGATCACTCAAACCAATTAGATATTCAAGAAGATTTAGATCAATTACAGCAATGGTCTGAAAAGTGGCTAATGAAATTTAACACAAGTAAATGCAAGGTAATGCACATAGGTAAAAATAACAGTAAGTACGATTCCAAGTTATTTGGAAATTCGTTAACAAAAGTGGATAGTGAAAAAGATCTCGGCGTAATTATCA
>NC_134789.1:22750075-22755075 GCF_046742065.1 Oratosquilla oratoria
TACATAAACTTCAATTACAGTTTTCCATACACTCCCTGAAGAAGTTCTGCGCGAACGAAACGTTAGGAGCAGTGGTTTCCAAAGTAGGGGGTGTGCCCCCCTAGGGAGGCGTGAGGAGGATACAAGGGGGGCGTGAAGTCATCTGCTCAAAAACATTTGTTTAATTACTATGAAATCATTCAAAGAACAAATATCTGCCATTACATACATGCAAAGTATAATTATAGCAGTCACTACAACCCGTTTTCTGGTAGTTCTCCTTACACGTTTTGGTACGTTACCGATATCAACGACAATTTGCTAATGTTCAAACTTTTTTTTTTCGCTCCCTTTGAACCAAATGTTTTTTTAGTTATTTAGAAAAATGTCTCTGGAATGTACTATTATTTGTTTGAGTGGCTTTCATTATTAAAGCTTAATACAAACAGAAATCTGTTTTCCTGAACAATGCTAAGAAATATTTGCAAAAATCATTTCACATGAACAAAACAGGGAGTGGGGGGCGTACGGGTCTACTGGAAGCAAAAAGGGGGCGTCAGCTAAGATAGTTTGGGAACCACTGAGTGTTTAGGGTTCCGTGCCTTCCCCTGTGTTTGTTCTCCATCATCCAAATAATTTGTCTAAAATACGTAACAATATATATATATATATATATATATGTATATATATAAATATATATATATACCGTATATATATATATATATATATATATATATATATATATATATATATATATATACATATACATATTGTTGGATGAGGTGATTGCGTGCTGACGTATGCAAACTTGGATTGACGTGCTTTTGAGGTCATTCTGAAACAGCAGGACACCCGTCGGAAACGTTCATGTGGGGTGACATTACTGCTGTAGTCGTAGCTGTGACGTGACTGTGACGTACGAACGGTTATGGTGCAAGGGATCACGGTATTGCGATGTCGTCCGTCATGAGCTGCGGCTAATGCTGAATGTCGAGATAACATGTGCTTCATGCACGTGTAGACCATATGTGTATGCGTCAGCAAGTCTTGCTGACAATTGAGTGACAACTGGTTGCGTAGGGAATGGTCGTGTGACCTCGTCGATTTTCTTTTGGTGCGAGCAGGACCCTCACATGGGGTGGGGTGGGTGGGGGCAGGGGCTTCATATGTCCTGGGGGCGGCACATTTTGGGGGGCGGCAATTCTAATCTGGACATGCTGCCGATAAGGCTGACAAAAATAATTAAAACAAAAAAATGTCAAAGGCCTGAATATCTTACCGAAACTTACAAATTTTGCTTTAGAATCAACAGAATATAAAATATTTTCCCTATATCTTCTCAGCAATAGGGACATTAAATAAATGTTTTAAATCCTGTTTAACTATTTCGCAAGCCAATAACTATAATAGGCAGTAAGGGATAGTGGAGATGGGAAGTGGTGATGGAGGATGGGGGGGGGGTTGGCGTCACTGAGAACTTTGCCCCAGGGCGGCACTTACGCATGTAAGGGCTCTGGAAGCGAGCTCTGGTGCACGTATGAAGGTCTAGCTGTCGCCAAATATAGTAGTCTAGTTGTATGCGTAGAAAGGGTCCCACAGCAGAATGGCGTATATTTAATTGTAGAGCTGCAACTTGACCCAAGGTGGACGAGGCAGAGATTTGCTGGAAGGGTGCTTGTAGAAATCGGTGAAGTAGGGCTTAAACATTTTTGGCGTGCGGGCTGAAACGTTTTGGAACGGTCTTGTGAGAAACTTGTACACAGAGATCTCAGGCGGTTTTCTTCGTTGACGTAAACCTCGTAGCGAGGAGGGACAGGGTGTGAGAACATCAGGAACTAAGACGTTCATGTACGTCTGAGGCGAGGATATGGAGCAAAGTTGTAATGTACGAAACATGTTGAAAGGTTTTGGGTAACATAGTTCTCTCGTACCGTAAATGTACATTGAAGTAACACAGACACTTTTGTTCACTTCATTGGTTGTAGAACGTTCTAAGTCACAAAGTCACAACGGAGAATCCTAACCCCGCGTTACTATTTTACGTTGGAAGGGTAGCGTGGCTAATAAAACATTTTGTTTCATTATCTATATATTTCCAACAAGTTTTTTTTTCAAACTCTTCGGAGTAATTAGAATATAAGTTCAGACACAAATGTAAACCACACCCAGATACGTTCCTGTAGCCCTTGGTCAACACCCTAACTCAGTGTTCCTCAACCAGGGTTCCCCGGAACCCTAAGGTTCCTCAAAAGGTCCCTAAGGGTTCCGCGAGAACAAGTGAGATAAGCTAATGCACTTTTGATTTTTTGTTTAATTTCATATACGTAATATAATTAAACACGCACGACATATTCTTGGTTATTGTAATTATAGACATCATCCTATCTTGCTATGAAAATAAAATGAGAAAGATATGGTATATGTTTTTTTTGTTTTTGTTTTTTTGCGCAGGGGTTCCTTGAGACATGCAATTTATTTTCAAAGTTACGCAAGGGTAAAAGGTTGAGAAACGCTGCCCTAATTTATCTGATCAACCCTCCAACTCTCTAACCCTCTCTTTCTGATTCTCTTTCCTGTCTGTCCTCTGATTGGGTAGACTCATCAAGTTACCAAATTCTATAATTTATTCTATTCTTTCTACTTCCTAACTGACTTTGTACATTCTAAATTGTAAATAAATGACTTTATGGTATCTAAACTATGCCACTATTTCTGATTACCTTATCTGACCTTGTTATGATTAAAGTTAATTCTATTCTAAATTCTGATTTGGCATTTTGAGTTCTGCAACTTCCGTATTTGTCTTTTATCATCATGATGAATGATTTGCTTGATTTGTCATCAGTTCCGATATGAGTTGTTCCTTCACATCTTTCTTATCTCTGGGACTCGTATTTCTGAGTGCGAATTTCTCTATTTTATCTTGAATTACAATATATATATATATATATATATATATATATATATATATATATATATGTATGTATATATATATGTATATATATATGTATATATATATGTATGTATATATATATGTATGTATGTGTATATGTATGTGTATATATATATGTATATATATATGTATATATATATATGTGTGTGTATATATGTGTGAGTGTGTGTGTTTATATATTATGTATATATATATACATGTATAATATTATACATGTATATATATATATATATATATATATATTTGTTGAGACATTCTGACAGGTTGATGTAAGCGGAATAGGAAACACAGGAGTCTTAGTCTTGAGTTTATTCCTGACTAGTTTCGCAGGTATGCTTTTTCAAAGGAATATGTTTACAAACGGGCTGTGGGCATTATATACATGGGGTGGACCTCACCACCTCCCCAAGTTACCATAGTTGGTGACGAGTGTGAACATCACATTGTGGCTAGCGTAACAATGAATAAATTTTTAAAATTAAATATGATAACACTAATAACAAAGAAATTATTAATAGTAAATGTAACAATAGTAATGATAACAATGAAGATAAATATTTAAATAATAATAGTATCAATAATAACAAAAATGATAATAACAATACAATAGAAGTAATAATAATAATAATGATAATAATAACAATAAAATAAAAGTAATAATAATGATAATAATAAATGATGGTAATAATAAAAATGTAATGATAAAATTATAAATATATATAATAGTAATAATAAATAAATAATAATTATAATAACAATGATAATAATAATAGTGTTGAAAATAAATAGTAACAAATAGTATTAAAAGAATAAATCATGATAAAAAGTTGGGGCAAGGTAGCATGGTACAAGAAGGAACGTCAGAGTGAAAGGAAGAAAGCTGGAGAGGGTAGGCCGAAGTGGGAAAAAGGTATCTCCCATTCACATTGTATTATCCAATGGGATAGAAGCGTATTGCCTCGTCACGTGAATGTGAACGGAGTCTATACGATTAGCCAGGCTCTGTCTGGAATGATTCTACCGGTCCGGTCAGATTAAAAAATGAGTGCCTTGAGGTTAGTACCTTTTTCCCTTGATATAGCAGTGAGCCAGACTAATTAGGACTTAGTTTTGTAAAACCCATTCAGAGTGCGCGGAGTGTTGTAGTATTTGGGACTTAGGATTAGCTTAATATTTCAAAACTGTTTAGTGATCTGTGAACCAGTCTTACGTCTGTTCAATCCCGTTAAAACTATCGAACTAGATTCTTTTGTGTAATGTATGTTAATTAGAAGTCACATGTATTGTTATGTAAAATCATGTCTGTTTAATTGTGAGCTTGTATCCTATTTATTATATTATTTTCATGTCACTCTTACTTGTATTAATTTTCATAATTTTAAATTTACTTAATTATATTTCTTTAAAGTTAAAATAGTTTGATCTTCTTCCGGTGTCACCGGGTGGCGACCTTAATCCGTTTTCTTGACCGTTTGAACCCAGTAATAGACATAGGGTCTAAGGGTTCCCTCCGATGTTACGAACCTCTGACATTCACAAGGCCGGTGAACCTTTGGTACTTTTAGAGAGGTTTGTAACAATATATATATATATACATATATATATATATATATATATATAATGTGTACGTGTGTATGTGCGTGTTTATGTGTATAAAGTATATATGCAAATAAGATATGAAAACTTATAATATGACTAATGTGTATACATTGTGACGAATGTGGATACGAGGTAAAGGGAACACCGTCTGAGGGAAATGCTTTTATTCCTGACTAGTTTCGCCTAAGTGGCTTCTTCAGAGGAATTGAGTTTAAAGTCAAGTTGGTCAATATATATGGCATAACAAAGGACCGTGGCTTTGTGTCAAGTTGGTCCCCCACTCGATGTCATCTGTCGGTGTGACGAGTTATCGCAGCGGGTAGACCAATTATCCGCCTGTTGTTCGTCGCGTGGCTGAAATGTCCGTCTGGATCATATACACAGAGCCCCTGATCCAGATGGACATTTGAGCCAACCTCCCCCGATTAGCAAGTCTAGAGGAAAAACTAAAGAAAATGGCCAAACATTG
>NC_134789.1:22762575-22767575 GCF_046742065.1 Oratosquilla oratoria
GACGTCACACCGCCCAGAAGGTCTACAAAGCCAAAACGGCGTGACTCAATATTGTCACTCACCTGAGGAAATCTGGTTGCACCCTCCGGGAGTTGTGCAGAGATGGGAATCAAGGTCCTCGATGGGAATGACGTCTCACTCGTTCAGCTCGGCCCGGAGATCTTAGAAGCCCGTCAAAGCCAGACTGGTGGGATGCCCAGGTGTAGAGTTGTTTCCACAGGTGAAAATCTGCGAGGAGCCTGGGCTTCTGACCCTTTCCAGGCACCCACCCTCTATCTGGGAGGCAAGGTGGTTCCACGTGAAATAGAAGAAGACGGATGTGTTATCCATGTCCAAACCTAACGTACCACACAGCTACAGGCCCGTCTTTACTAATTCTTACATTGGCAAGACCGCAGAGAATGGTCCCCAGCCGACTCCTGTGATGAACTGAACCCTTCCATTACAGCGGGTGTGGCTTTGTCAAAGCGCCGTGCGTAATACGTTCTAGCGGCGCGGTGTATTCAGGTGTGGACTATGCTGCTGCGGTTCTCGTCTCCCTCCGACCGTGGGACGAACTTGAAGTCCCGCAGATTTGTGCTCTCCGCACCACAACTGTGGCCTCTGCATGGAGCCATATTGAGAACCTTCGACGGGCAGTAAGTTCTCCTCCCGTCATCTCGCCCGGGTCCTGACCACTCTTAGGGAGAATTGAAATAGGGAATCTCACATAAGAACTATGGACCTCGAGGGATAGCCCACAGACTCCTTCTGGAAGTCCTGTGCAGGACGCTCGATTCTGGCCTTCGTCCAACGTCGAGCTCTGGAAGATCCTCATCTCGGCTACGTCCCCCCTCCATCGTGGTAGCCTTACAACGTCAGCTTTCAGGTATTTCATCTCACCTGGAAGAAGGTGGGTTATGGCCAAGTTTGACTGAGACCTATGGCTCTTAAGACCATAAGGTCCGTCACTTCTGCGAGCTCGTCACATTTCACGTGTGCACCCTCTTACAGGAGGATGTGGAGCGGCTGTCTCTACTGACGATGGGGTGACCGCGGGATGGAAAGTGAGTGACGGACGCTCCATTCTCAAGACGGAGCTTACCGCCATCTCAGAGGCCTTGGACCAGGCCCCCTCCATCGGTCACGAAGCAGTCGTGATCCATGTCAGAAATAAACTTGGACTCTAATTTGTGTCTTCATCACCCACCTTTCCCACGTGTCACAATGTCTCAACAACAACTCCTACCATTGTTAGGTTTCTTGCTCGGTACTCCTTGTCCCTCTCCTCCTCCTCCTCCAGCGCAACCTTAACCTTTGTCTGTATCTGTTCTTTTTGGGTGCTGCCTCTCTGGAGTACAAACTACAGTTCCTCGTTCACTTCGTCCTTTAGCTCTTCATTTCTATTTTTCCATGCCTCATTCACCTCACTCACTGCCTTAGTTATTTCCTTCTCTGCATCACGGCTCTCTTTGTTTTCCTGTCTGAGCAGCCTCGTTTCTGAGTCTTCAATTCTCTTTGCGTTGCTTTCTACTTGGTCTTTCAGTGAGCCAATAATGCATATAAACTGTTCAGCAAAATGTTCATAGTTTCTTACCGAACAGTAAAACTTTGCACGTTTTCCTTTTTTTTTCTACACACGAACCTCACTTAATGTAAACCCAGTAACCACAACAATCATAGTATATTCCATCATTTAACCTTATTTGACAGTGTCCACATATTCAATTTTCTTCTTCCCTTTGTTTACATTCATGTTGGCCATGTTGAATAAAACAGTATTCAGTGTTTATCTTCCTAATACGATATTCTTGAATAAAATACTATAATTTTAGAATAAAGTATAAAGCTGTCTAAAAAATAAAATATTCTCCAAAACCTTTATAAAAACTTGATATTTGATATTTCGTTTCACTACACTAGATGGAGCACTTATCAACACGTCCGACCACTATGAACACCAAGACATGCCCAGGGTCGGTACTTTTATCGGGGCGACAATTCTCGCTTGGAATTGCTGCCCACAAGGCTGACAATTAAAATAATGATAATAAAAAAAGAGGTCAAAGAAGCCCACAATATTTTACCGCAATCGACGATTTTTGCGTCAGTCAACAAAATATGAAATAATTTCCTTTATCAGCAAATGCATGTTTTATTGTGTAAACCGGTATTCTGTAATTACGTTGCACAAATTAGGGTCATAGGCAGTTAGGGATGGTGGAGGTGGGAAGTGGTCATAGAGGAGGAAGGGGGGGGGGGGGTGGCACTGAGAACTTTGCGCCAGGACGGTACTTAGGCATGTAAGGACTTTGCAGGGCAGGCACGTCAGCAGCCATCAACCTGAGAGAGGTCGATTGGACTCGATCCACCTCCGACGAGCCGAAGGTCTACCGAAGACCGCGAAGCTTGGTGGGACCAGTTTCCACTTCGACGCCAGCGTGGAGCACAAAGACTTTCCCAACACCAACAAGGAGAGGAGGGGCGCAGGAAGAGAAGCCGGGTTGACATCAAATTCAGCACCCGGGATATATACCTCGTCGAATTCAGCAGTCATGAGGAAGTTCGAAAAGAACGGAGTCATCTGAGACGAGAGGGAGGATCTACGCTTTTATGTTCTTCATTCAGCTATGCTGAAGAGATTCAGAAATCACGACGAAAATATGAAACAAATGCAATGTTAAGAATTACACTATAATCGAAATAACGTCTTTCTTTGAAAAACAAAATATTTCGACGACTATTCCGCTTTTCTCCTGTTGCTCGATTGATCCACTTCGGCGCGGGTGTCCAACAGCTCTTTAAGTATCATATATAAATTCCCTCTAATTTTGACTTGGAAGTCATCAGTATATAATGCCAATTTTCTCCTTTCTAATATTGTCTTTCAGCAATCGTCTCCAGTTCTAAAGCTGTTTTGCTTTGTTTCACTATAAAAAAGTTAATGATTCAAATTCTTCGGCAGGAATCGTCAAGAGCGCAAATGTTTTAAGACCTCTAGCCATGTTTTTTTCTTTTTTCAATGAAGTAATTTTCAAGCGTCTTGACGCCTCTACATCACACAGTAAACTTGTACATTTGATAAATTCTAGTAATACTGATAAATGTGTAATGGAGTGTTAATCTTACTCTTTCGCATGGTGCATACAGTAAACGCCAAAGTCCTTTACTATTAATAGAACTTCAAAGATGTTTTTATGTATATGTTTATACACAAGCACACGCACGCATACACACACGCACGGGCACGCGCGCATTCAAAAAGTTTTATAACCTCAATAAAATCGTCTGAACTTAGATTCTTTAAATATATTAGATTTGGCACAGTAAAAGCTAATGGGTTGTAATGACAATTCCGTCAAAAAGTTGTATGTTTCGCATGCACCTGGGAGTTCTCCAAGCTGAATAAAATCGCCTGTCATTAGCCAGAACAAAGTTTCTAAATGATATAAAATTTGATGCAGAGGGTGTGAATGAGCCCTCTAAATATTACAAAAATCTAAGTTTGTTTGCTCGTTGTTTCTCTAATCATATATAACAAAGTTTCCTGAAATTGTTTCAGAAATGAAAAGGGAGCAAGTTTTGTTAAAATGAAGCCACGGGTTAAATTAAGAAATATTATAGAAATAATACCATCGAATTCTCCTTCTACTCACCCATCTTTTGGTAGGCCGTTAGGCCTGTCGGCGACCAGCCTCCTCCAGTTCTCTCGGTCAAGGAACGTCTCCCGTGCACGGACGTCGTCGAGCGATGTTCCCCGCTTTCTGAGGGCTTCGTCAACGTTTTGGTCCCATCTCTTCCTCGGTCTTCCCTGGGGACGTCTTGTGTTGGGCACCCAGTGATACCACTTTCTCGATGTCTTGTGTTCCTCCATCCTTTTCATATGTCCATACCACCGCAACTGGGTCCTTTCAACGTAATTGATTATGCTTTCCACATCCAGCTCTCTCCTGATGGTCTCATTTCTTAGTCTGTCCCTTCTTGTGACTCCACGGATCATACGCAGGACTCGCATCTCCGCTGCCTGTAATCGGGATGTCGTTTTCGCCATCAGCGTCCATATCTCACAACCGTAGGTCAGTATGGGCCGGAGGATGGTCTTATAAATTGTCGTCTTGACTTTTACCGGTATGTACTTGTCCTTCAACAGGGGGTACAAGAAGTTGACATTTGCCGTGTACTTCTGAATTCTGTCTAGTATTGCTCCTTCGTGGGTTCCTTTGTCATCGTACATAAGTTCCAAGTATTTGTATACCGTGGTCTGCTTCAAGGTAATTCCTTCAACGTCCATCTGAAGGGGTTCGTTTTGTTGGGAGACGACTACCATTGATTTCTCGGGAAATAAATCGGCAGGGACCTATCGGACTTCAACAGATTCTGTTAGCCTTCAAAGATTCCGACAGACTCTGAAAGACTCCGACAGACTTCGATAGACTCTACACCCTAAATTTTAGCAGACTCCTACAGACTCTGGTAGCCTGGAAAAATCACGGCAGACATCTACAGTATAAACGTTATCAGATTTTGACAGACCTTAGAAAACTCCGACAGGCCCCGACAGATTCAAACAGAATCCGAAGTTTTTGAAAACCTTCAGCTGACTTTGACAGATTCTGAGTGATTCAGACAGACTCAAATAGATTCAGACTTTGAAAAACTGCAACTGAGATGGACTTCGGCAGATTGTGTCGGGTCCCGAAAGATTTTGGGAAAATTTAAGATACTGGCAAACTCCAGTAGACTCCGAAGGATTGACTAACTAACTCTGACCGGCTCTAAGGGGCTCTGGCGGATTCTAACAGGCTCCAGCAGTTTCTGACAGATTCTGATAGAATCTGGCATGCCCTGACTCTTTCTGCCTGAATCTGATAGACTCTGTCAAACTATGACGGACTCTGATAGCCTGTCAAAGGTGGTATGCATCTTACGTCATATTTACCTAATATGTGTGTATGTGTATGCGCCAACGCCTTGCGGACCTAATCCAGGTCGCTCTGACGACATGGATCATGGACCATCTA
>NC_134789.1:22777575-22787441 GCF_046742065.1 Oratosquilla oratoria
ACGCAACCTTCAGTATTATGTGGAGAATTTTTAATTGGTATATTTTTAACAGTGCTATTGTTCTTAAAGACTACATTTATGTTGATTTCCTTAAGAATTTTTGGTAGTCTTTCCATACTCTCATGAAAAGGAAGCACTAGGAGGTTCTTATTACAAAAATGATTTTCTCCTGTGGAGTTTTATAGTAAGTTTTTATAGCCATAGTGTGGGAATTGTCTACCAAATGCTTTGGATATTCTAAGTCTGATGCAATACTGTATATCTTGCTCACCTCATTATCCAGAAATTCAGGGCTGCAAATTCTGTACGCTCTGAGAAACATAGAGCTAAAGACAGAAAGCTTAGTTTTTTTCATTGTGAGCAGATTAATAATGAACATACATACATACATACATACATATACCAAGGCTTTTCCCCCCTTACAAGGGGGGTAGCCAAAAAGAAAAAGGCATAAAATCATTCCCACTCATTCCATCCCTGAATACACTCCACACCCCGTTTAGATGGTGAATTTTATTGATGGAACCAGATAATTTAATTTACTAAGAAAAGAATCTAAATTGTGATCTACCGGCCATATGCATAAAATGTCATCCACATAATGCTTCCACAAAACAAAAGGGGGAAGAATCTTGGACAACAATTCTCTCTCAAAGAACTCCATGTAGGCTATAGGTTGCTGAGTAATGGAGATAACGGAGTACCCATGGCCATTCCGAACTTTTGTACATAGTATCCTTCATTAAAAAATTTTTTTTGCATTAATAACTATACATAACTTAATCAATCCAATGATGGTTTTGGGAGGTAGTGGCATATCATGTTTAGATATTTCAAATTCAAGGTACAATAATAAATCTAAAACTGGGACATGAGTGATGAACTAGTTACATCAAAGCTAACTAGTTTAAAGTCATAGTTAATGTCTAAATCAATAAGAATACTAATGAGGTGCATATTATTGTCAATATGTGAATTATATATATATGTATATATATATATATATATATATATATATATATATATATATATATATATATATATACATATATATATATACATACAAGCAGCGGCGCTTGCTCGCGCCCTGGGCTACGCCCCTTTCTGCTACTGAGATCATAAGGTATGTAAGATGTGTAGATAAAAGGACTTTATGCGAATCATGGTTTTTATTCAGTCTCACATGTAATACGTTTTTTCCTAACCGGAGGAGATTCGTCTCCGCCGTCTGAATCTGTATCAGTGCACATACTGGTTTATTTACGTTTCGGTGATCTCCGTTCATCCGTGTCTCCTTGAAAACAACCACCTTCCTTTGAAACTCCTAAATAGACGTCTAGCTTTCACGTTAAACGCTTTAGTGTTCGAATACAACGCAGGGAACTTGTTTCTGTGCTTATTTCTGAGTCTAGCGGCTAATTCTTTGTTCTCTTTAAACTCCTTCTTGGACACAGCCTTAGTAGCTGTCAGCCACTTCTACAAATGCCTGGATCTTGGCATATAAGCGGCATCGTTTTTTCCCGCCATCTTTATCGCCGATTCTTGATATATGTTAGAAAAATGCCTTAACGACTGATGAGATTTTTTATATTTGAGGTTTTAGAGATCTACGGTTTCGGGAAAATAGACGGAAACGTTTTATAGAAATAATTATATATTATATATTATCTGAAAGTTCCTGTGGTCGGCTTTCGCACCATTCTTAACGAAACTCTTGTAGGCTGAGGTAATGGCACGTAAACGCCTTATCGCCGATTCTTGATATATGTTAGAAAAATACCTTAACGACTGATGAGATTTCTTATATTTGAGATTTTAGAGATCTACTGTTTCGGGAAAATAGATGGAAACGTTTTATAGAAATAATTATATATCATATTGATATAACAACAAGATATGTTATAGAACATTCGTAAAATTATACTAAGGACCCACTTTCGGAGAAGTATAGATGGAAGTAGAGAACTCTCTACTTCCGCCTATTCTTCTCCGAAAGTGGGTCATTAGTATAAGATATACACACACACACACACACACACACACACACTCACACACACACACACACACACACACACACACACACACACACACACACACACACACACACACACATATATATATATATATATATATATATACATACATACATACATATATATATATATATATATTTATATATATGTATATATATATATATACAGACATATAAATATGTTTATACATATATATATATATATATGTATAAATACATACATATAAATATGTTTATACATATATATATATATATATATACATATATATATATATATATATACATATACAAAAATAATCACAATAACGCGTGACTAAATAATAATGCAGAAACCACGGGGAAAATCAATAAACACCAGGTGACTCTACTTTATTGTTTACCCTGCCAAAATTGTGATTTGGTTTACTTGGGTCAAACCGGGAGAGACTTGAACACTAGATTGGCAGAACATAAAAAGTCATTTAGGTATGGGCAAGAAAATTTGGCTGTATTTCTTCATGTCAAAAATAAAAATCATTCTTTCGACTGGGGTAAGGTCAGATTAGTGTTCAAGTCCCACTGCGGTTTCAGGAGAAAAATAGTTGAATGCTCCAATATTAATATATTTAAAGGGCAGTGGACTCCTGACATCATTTCACGCGCGGTGGTCAGTAGGCTGGTATGGAGCTTACAACCCCCCTCACCTCACCCTCACCCTCCTCCGCCACCCCCATTTTGCCCCGCGCCTGAGTGATGCCATCTGTCCACATTCCTTCTCTTTTCTGTAGCTTATAAGTCCCCTCTGTCCTGTGTCTTATGTACTTTCCTGAAGAGGGTTACAGTTGATAGCCGAAATATAGGATTCTTCTTTATTCGAAGTTTATTTTCTCCGACTGTGGGTTTCCTGTGTGTCATTTACAAATGTGCTACTACATATACATATACACATATATACATATATATATATATATACATACATATATATATATATATATATATATGTATGTATGCATACATATATATATACATATACACATATATATATGTATATATATATGTATGTACATATAAATATACATATACATATGCATATATATATATACAGTATATATATATATATATATATATATATATATATATATATATATATATATATATATATATGCTACGATTTTGTACTAAAGAAGCACCCTTTAGATGCTCTTCAGGCAGAATATATTTCCAGATCGATAAAGAAATGAAAAATAATATGGAGAAAACCAACACCAGCACAAGTAAACCAAATAGCATGGCAAATAATTCAAAGGTTTATTACCAAAACACAATGTATTTTGCATATAATAAAGATGAAAAGGTATTCAAAGATATAATACGTAAGGATTGTAAACTCAGAAAACAAGAAGATAATTTTTTTTTTAATTATTTATTATCGCAACCCTAGAACTTCGTCTCTAGTGATGAAGAACAATATGACAGCAACAACAGACAAACTAAAACAAAGTAATGTTGTGTATACGTAATAGTCCAATTCAAACAACACAAACATCACCACAAAGACTTACATACCACATGCAATATGGAGCAATAGAATCACACATCACAAACACACATAGCACCAACATATCACGGGATCAGCTGAACACAAACACAGTAATAACATCAAAGAATAATGACAAAAGAAAACTTAAATGCATGGAGGTAGTTTTAATTAGAAACCATTTGTGATAATTGATACTCAACAGAATTTGGCACCACACGTCACGCCGAGAAAATAATGACGTGTCGTAAACGCTCTTGTACCCTCTCCTAATGTTACCATTTGTAATACTTATAAACATAAATATAATTAAGAAAATAAACTTACCAGAAGATGTCTAATATATGGGCGAAACGTCGTAATGCGTTAGTTTTTTATATCCAAACAAGCATGGACTCGTTCGGAAATATTGTGTATTATCTATCTTATTCAGGGAAGAAAATAGTTAGAATAGTAGAGAGTCTAAAGAAAAAGATCACCAACTCCGATAATGCTGTGATATTTAATAGAAAGTACACGCACACACACACACACACACACACACACACACACACACACACACACACACACACACACACACACACACACACACACACACACACACACACACACACACACACACACACAAGCATATATATATATATATATATATATATATATATATATATATATATATATATATATATATCTATATATATATATATCACACACTAACACCACAGTCGGACGCGGAAAAAGAAAGAGCTGGGTAAGCGAAACTATATATTTCGATTGCTAACTGCAATCCTCTTCAGTAGCAACAAAGTTGGTAAAGGAGGATGCTTTCTTAATATAGCAACCTACTTACAAAGGGAAGGGAACTGGGAAATGGATAAATGTCATTACCCCAACCCTTATTTGTGACCTGAGGATGACATGAGGTCGGGTCAGGGGAAGGGGAGGAGGAAACTTGTTAACAATTTGTTTAGTGATGAATAATCCTGATATTATATCAGGGGTCCATTAACCCTTGGAAATATTCATCGTGGGCAAATATTCAATCAAAGTGGGATTGCAACTATTTTCCCTTCTGAGCCTCACAACCAGATCTCATAAATAAGAATGGGTTTTTCCCAGTACCATCCGTGTGATTGGAACTTATACACATGTTGAAACACTGTTGAACTTTCTTGACCAATACTTAATAGACCTCTTGTGTTTCATTCATATCTTTGTCCTTTAGGTCTCTCTCCAGTCGCTGACCTATGTATGAAATGTTACAATCTTTACATGGGAAGGGAGTAAAGACATAAGAACATAAAAATGAAAGTAGGGACTGCAAGATATGAGACCATAAGGCCTACCACTAGGCAGCTCCGTTATCCATTTACCACCTGTCATCCCCATCCTTAAAGTTGTCTAATCGTTTCTTAAAACAACTGATCGTTTCAGCGCTTACTGCATGGTTACTGAGTCTATTCCATTCAATCAATCACCCTATGTAGTAAACCTAGTTCTTGCCTATTTCCTTCTTAAATCTAAATTTCGTCCAGTTTAATATCCATTACTGCGAGTCCTGTCCCTGTTGTTCTTAAAACGATGACCTTGTTTGCAATCCAACCCTTGTTAAAGCCTTTGATCCACTTGAACACCTCTATTTTCATCACCCGCACTCTGGCGTCTTTCCAGGAGAGTGTAAGTTTAAGGTGCTAAGCCTCTCTTCGTAAGGCAAATTTCTGAGTTCCATGTATCATATTGGTCATTCTTCTCTGTATGATTCTAATGTTTTTTTTAAATTGATGTCCATTCTGTAGGACGATGAGACCAAAACTTGTACCTCATAGTCAAGGATGGGTCTGGGTCTAAACTCATCGCTAGATTAGAGTTTGATAGTTACCTCTGCACTTTTCTATTCGTGTACCGTCCTAGCATTGAAACTAATGCTCTGTCAGGCTTTATTCCTGGCGCTAATACACTGTTTCCTGGTTTTAAGATCCGGACTTACTAGGAACTCCTAAGTGTTTCTCGCAGCTCAGTTTTATCTAAATGCGTGTTGCCTAAGCTGGTATCTATATTTCGGGGTTGTTGTAGCCCCACGTTTAACCACGCTACAGAGATATTTAAGTTCATTTTGGCCATTTTCACCGACCATGAGGTTGTGAAACAATTTGTCTTTAAGATCATCCTTCAGAATCTCTGCCGTTCGTTCCTGACCTAATTAGGCGTCATATTTTAGTGTCGATCGGCACAAACTTACTAAACATCACTATTTATCCCATTGTCTAAGTCGTATTCATATACATAAATGAACAAACAAGGGACCCAAAAACGAGCCCTGGGGAGACCCCAACTAAGTAACATTGCCCCACCTAGATTTTACTCCTATTTATGGTGACCCGCTGTTTTTTTTGTTACTAATCCAAGCTCTAATCCATTCTAACACTTTTTTCCTCCTATGCATGGGCTTTTGATTTTATTATAGTAGTCTTTGGTGTGGACACCTTGTCGAACGCTTTGCTTAAATCAAGGTAAACTAACATCGTAATTATCATTGTTATCTGGACGCCTTATATACTTTAGTCTGTAAAAGGATAGAAGATTAGTCTCACATGACTTACCCTTGATTGAAACCATGCTGTGTTTATTGTGACTTAAATTATGTCTTTTGATGTGTTCTTCTGAGTTCTAATTTTGTACTATTACTGATTCAAAGCATTTTTCTTATAACCGATGTCAAACTGATTGGCCTGTCAGTTGCATATAGACGATCTATCCCCCTTGTTAAAAACAGGGAACAACGTTTGCCTGCCTCAAAAGCAATTGGCACAAACCAGGTATATAGACCAGTAAAGACCTTGGATATGATCTTCTCCTCAACCTTTGGTGAAACATTAACAAAATTTGTATTAATGGCTTTAGGATAATTATATTCTGTATACTAACACACACACACACACACTACACACACACACACACACACACACACACACACAAACACACACACACACACACACACACACCACACTCACACACACACATATATTAATATATATATATATATATATATTTACATGCATATATATACATATACATACGTACATACATAGTATATATATATTATATATATATATATATACTATATATCATATATATGTGTGTGTTCCTTGTGAGTGTGTTGTGTGTGTGTATGTGTGTGTGTGTGTGTGTGTGTGTGTGTGTGTGTGTATGCGTTGTGTGTGTCAGAATGTCTCAACAATATATATATATATTATTTATATATATAAATATATAATATATTATATATTTAGTTTACATACATCCATACATACACACACAGAAATATACACTAAGCCTTCCAACCCTGGACACCTGCCTTTAAGTTTTAAGTGAGTGCCCTCAGAGATATAAGGGACTCTACCATCGGCGCCTGCATTCGGAGAACACTCACCCACCGTAGCACCTGGAAAACCAATTATATAATGAAAATGAAGGCGCTCTACCCAAATAGCTATCGGACAATAAGCTTCAGTGGGAAAGGGACATTAACCGCCAGGACCAAGGATATATAATGGAAGGCTGGTGCAAAGGGTAATGACATTAATCATTATTAAGGAGAAAATTAACATCTACTATAAATCCCACATTTACAACAGCTTATAAAAGAGAAGAAGGCATCTATAAAACAAATTATCAAGAAAGACATCAAACCAGCCAACCCAGAAAAAATACTAAACTTTATGATTTACTTATTAAGACAAAAAAACAAGAAAGAAAAAAAAACAAAACAAAAAAAAAAAAACAGCCATATCCTTCTTATCGACAGCCCACACCAAGAAAGAAAGGAACCTCAGAAGTGCTATGTAATTTATAGGTTCAAATGTACCCGAGGGGAACTGTGAAAACCCTCCCCTCTAACTCTATATTGGTATGACGACGATTAGGTTATCCTGTCGCCGACTTTCTATTTTACATCCAGGGACCCCCCAAAGACCACATAAGAAATAAACATGCCATAGGCCCTGGAAAGAGACGTGCTAGCAGAAAATACAAAGGTTTGGGGATACTATGTACCGGACAATAAACGCCCCCTCTCAATCTTTAGAGCCTTTATATATCAAAGAGTTGAGCCAAATTTAAACATATAAGAAAGGCACCTCAAGGCACTCCCAAGCAGTGCATATAACCGCCACCCAACCAAGCATGGCAACAAACCGCTACAAATCAAAGTATGGGTCAGAACACACTAAACCCAAGTATGGGACTAAACGCCGCAAAATTCAAGCATGCGACATTTCGTCACAACCCCCGTCTGAAGGCTCTCCCCTAACCATACAACCCGCCACTGCCTGAGTACCCGGTATCCTCTCCTAGTTTCCAGTACACCTCCCCAAGTGAAGAGCAATTGAACACAAACATATAAAAATGTAATAATCATCACACCATTCTTCAGGACACTTCTTCCCTAAACCACAAAAATAAGATATCCCAAGCTACTGAAGTAGGTCTTGTTACCCGAAATTGCCGATCTAGCTATAATGGCTGCCTATTGTGGTCATAAACACCCTTTTCAAATGAAAGCGAGTCCAGAGTAAGACATATGGAAAATTCTCTTAAGGAAAATAATAATAAGTGTATAACTAAGCCCATCATTTTCAATGAAGGTATGCACAAGAAAAAATCTCCTGCCCATAGAATACTGACACTATCTTGCATTCCTCTGGAGAACGGGAATTCTCACAAAAAAAACGTCACCCACGCACTAACATACTGACGCCCTCTTACATGGTCGACCACCAAAACCACAAACGTGTTAAAAACTTCGGTTGTCATGTATTACTTTTGGAAGTCTTTTATTAATTCCAATAAAGGAATAAAGCCATATTACAACCATTTACGCTCATATTTATCATCTTTTCATATATGAAAAAAATTATGACGACTTTTTTGTGACCCAAATGCGTAAATAAGTAGCAAATTATTGTTGGTGTAAAAACTTGTAAATATTTAGATTTATTTTTTTAGATGGTATTGAAGGCGCCCTATCTCAACCGCTTGTGGTCAAACCAAGACACTTCTTCGTTCAAATGCGAAAAACCTGACTTTCTGATTGCATATTGTGAACTTTAGTTCATACTCTGCAAGAACATCCCTATCCGAATTGAATTCATTTTGAAAAGTATTTACATAAAAGTATTGGGTAAAATGCTGAATGTATCTAAAAGAATTATTGAAATGCTTAGCTAAGTTCCTCGCTCAGGAAGATTGTGTTGCAAATACTGCTCTTGATTACAAAAAGTATTCAGATATGTTTTATATAAATTTGTGTTCACATTACCCACTTTGGTTTAAGTGTCTTCACGGCGGTATCCTACACGTTTTTGTAGGTGATGTACAACAACCGTTTTGAGTTAGAATAACCCTTAGTCATTACTTATCTATTCATTTACTAATTTGCTCATTTATTTAATTTATTTGTATACTTATCTGTTCTTCTATTGATTGGTCGATTGATTGAATTTATTTACCTTTTAATCTATTTACCTTTTACTTACCTATCAACTGGTCTATTTAATGACCAATTGGTGGATAGAATATTCTTCTTCTACCTCTACCTGCTCCTTCACTTGGGGCGATGAAGGAGGGCCGCCATTTACATGAAGCGTTAGGGGTAGGCTAAACCTAGCCTAGGCTGTCGGGAAGTAAACCTGTTGGTGTATAGGTAGTTGAATCAAATACTTTGATGAATATAGCGAAATCACTTCTGACCAGCATCGCTTTTATGAACCTAATCTCCATTCAAGAGAAGAATGTTGATCACTTTTAACTTCTACTTATCTCTCCGTTATACTATTACTTTTTAAATTTTCTCCTTTACCACTTCTATAACTCCATTTCGGTTGCGGTTATTTATCTTCAAGGAAAGAAAAGATTCATATATACTGAAGAAGTCCTTTCCGGCCCTGATAGGCCTTTCCTTTTCATTCTGTTTGCCGCGTGCCGACTCTAAATAAGCCGTGAGGAACGCCCTCTGGGACCCAAAGGCCTTTGCAAATTGACAAATCTTTCTTATCAAATAATTATTGATTCTGATTTCTCTCCGTCCTCCCCTCCCTGTCTCCTCTCTCCTGCCTTCTCCCTTTCTCTCTCCCTCCATTTGCTTATTATTTTTTGTTTCTTGTCTCTAGTTCAAACGAGAAAGCGACAGCTGGCAACACCATGTCACGTACGCAAGTGTCTGACAAAGGAAACTTTTACGTCAGAAAACGAGAGTCACTGCGATTGGTTCTTGACTTTAAGCGGGCATCCGGTGGAAACCTCATTCATTCTCCATTATCGCTT
>NC_134789.1:22792941-22795441 GCF_046742065.1 Oratosquilla oratoria
CTCTGCTCCATAGGGGTATCAATAAAGTTGCTAAAAGGATGATTTGATCCTTGACAGATGACATCAACTAAAATCCAATAATTAACAAGTAAATGTAAAATAATGTATAAGGTGTCCCAAGAGATACATTCTGGTCCGCGTTATTATCATTTGTCTGGAAAATGGTGGTCATCAATTTCATCTTAACAAATAATTAGTCTTCCCCCCCACCCTCTAGTCTAGTCTACTCCCCTGTGCGTGTTCGCACAGATTCTGGACACAGCTGATAACAAGGAAAAATTAATTTAGCAACATTAAGAAGCGTTTCTAAGAGTGAATGTATTTTTGGGACACCCTGTATATCACCTCGCACTAGTTACTTATTAGAATGGCGTCAAAGCAATCTTTCTTAGTAGATCAGTATATGGCACGGTATACTAATTGCATTGATTTTTATGTTGTTTATATTTTATCCAGAGTACATTTTTTAGACACCCTGTATGCAAAAGCAAACATTCCGGGAGCGAGAACGATGATCTGTTTGGCCGTTCGTCAGAAAGGGGAGGGTGATATGAAAAGGACAGCACGATACGGTGTACCCAACTTCACTCTGACCCGATGCTATCCTCTACTCCAAATGCCGAGGTACCGTTTACGAAATGTCAACACACACCCCTCCTCCCTTTAAAGGATATCAGTCCCTTAGCCTGAGGGATTTTAGGGAAGGCTCGGCCAGTTCCGTGATGCAAAAATGGGACTGGTTTGGAGACCTGTCTGGAAGTGGCGTCTCTTATGCCGTGATTACTGTTGAAGTCTCCCATTGTTTTGATAGCGATGTTGCTATGGTAAAGACATATCACTGAGTCCTTTTGGAACAGATATCAATCACGTCAGTATCAATTACTCTTCGGAGGACTCTGTTAGGGAAGGGATTGTAAAGCACAGGATGTGGGAGGGGAAGGGGGAGGCATCTTCAATTAGGGGGAGAAATTGCCTGGTGATAACTTAAAAACTATTCAAAACAATCGTCGTATTTATTGCAAGATTAGGTTGTATGCGTGTTGTATTGACTCGCCACATTTTCATCCAAAACAAGGGAAAGTCTCTCAGACCATTTCCATGCACAAGGTTTCCCTTCCCCCCCTCCCCCGGTTGATTAAAATCACCCGGCGGCAGCCAGAACAAATGTACAAGCTTACAAGCTGCCATAGCAATAAAAATGTTAAGTAATGTTATAAATACCTCATAACCAAGCATGTTTATTATTATGGTTATCATGTGTATATGTTATAATTACTGAGATAAGCACTCAAACTATGGACCAACAGCCCTTTACCCCCCCCTTTACCTCCCTCTCTCTCTCTTCCTCCCTGAGGAAGTCATCCAGGCCCTCTCACTATTCCGCCCTCTTCCTGCAGCTACCCAAATGCTATAAAAATATTATGCAAATATACATGTTATCATAATTCCAATCATACAATTTTATTTACGAAAAAATCGTTTTAGTTATGAGGTCATTACTGCATATAGAAACATACTAAATAATTGACAGCGAAAGGAATATTTGCATAGTTGCGATATATTTCATCGGTCGAGTGGACGCTAAGGGGAAGAAGGACCAATTCAGAGCTGGTGCCGGTTTCTCTCGCTTCCTTCTCTGTAAGTCTCGTTTTTCCATAAATCAAAAGAAGACTCTTCCTTCGAGCGAAGATCGACCCCGTCTCCCCTTCCCTTCCTCATCCTCTTCCTCCTTCTCCTTCACCTCTTCCTCCTCATCCACCTCCTCATCCACCTCCTCATCCACCTCCTCCTCATCATCATCATCCTTATCTTCCTCCCCCTTCTCGTCCACCTCCTCCTGTCCCTCCTTATGTACATTATGTATAGTATATACGCTGTAATATAAACATGTATATTATATATAAAATATACATACTGCAATATCTATAAACATAGATGATTTTAATGTTTACCAAAATAATGTATATGTGTGTGTGTATGTGTATGTATTCCTGTCTGTGTGTATATGGTAAAAACGGAGAGAATGTTATTAAAATCATTTAGTCTAGAAGTTGAATCTCTATGAGATAACGAGTAACTTTCCTGGATATATTCATTTTCCGCTAACCAAACTAAGGACATTATGAGCTAGATTTCGGCAAGAGGTTTACCTGAACATTGGTTAGATTAATTACTAGAGCCCCACAGTTGTAGATTAATCCTACCAGATGATCCAGAGATAACAATGAGTAATTGGAATTTCAAATAGATCTTCTAATGAAAATCCTACTAGGATGATCTTGAATATTATTTTTTCTTAGACACACAATTTCAAGTATATACGTACAGAGCGCGTACACATGTGTATACGTGTATACATACGTACATGAATGTTGTGTGCGGATCTACGAAAACGTTGGAAGAAACTGACAAAGACGATTACAGTATTACCAAATAATTCGGGCCACATATGAGCCCTAAGCTCTCAACCGGGCGAGTAATAGCTGTCGATCACGCGTCT
>NC_134789.1:22805441-22815441 GCF_046742065.1 Oratosquilla oratoria
CACGTAGCCACCTGTATTTGAATCATCTTTGTAGCCTTCTGTATCAGAGCATACCTATTCTCTAGCTGTAACGGAGGCTACCAAGTAGCTATCTGTATTACGGCCAATTATGAAGCCAGCTGTATTGGAGCCTGCTACGGGACCGGCTGTATTAGTGCTTTCTACAGGACCAGCTGTATCATAGCCTACCAATTCTTCAGCTGCATTATATCCATCTGTTTTCGTATGTGACATGAGACCACCTGCATTACGGCTTGTCACGTAGCCAGCTGTATCAAAGCTGGTTCTTGGCTGGCAAGGAGGAGAGTGCCGGAGAACCAGACGCCTCTTCTCTCAAGTGGTAATGATCGCTTTCATTATTCAATTTACTGGAAGGAAAAAAGGCTGTTTCGTTTACGTCCTTTGTCGAGGATGAGCCAGCCTCGACAATGGGCTCCTGCTCCAGACGCAGTTTGGGCAGGCCTGACCTTCGTCAAGGAGGTCTTAGAGTTTCTGCGTTGCAGACGCGTAAGAAAGTCTGAAATCTTTAGAGACAGTGCAAAATCTTCCTTCAGGAGCACTCTGTAACGTTCAGAAGAGTACCTCTAGTTTCGACTTGATGAGGTAATGGATAGTCATCAAGGACTACCCAACACCTCCAGTATCCTCTGGTAACAACATGCAGCTCTAAAGAAGACCTAAGACTTCGATTAAGTGCCCTCTTCAGATGCAACCGGTAATCCCACAAGAAGATCCAAAATATTGACTGTTCAAGGCCCTTCTGTGTCTGTAACCAACAGATCTCAAAAATGGTCTCAGACCTCGACGAAGGAGCCCTTCTCCAAAGGCAACTAAGAGGCCTCGAGGAGGAACCAAGACTTCAGTTTCCACGGTCATTTTTGGTCTCCAGTCTCAGAAAATTAACCCCCCCCCTTCGACTAAAGTCTTTCTTCAGAGGTAACTGATAGGCCACAGAGATGTCCCAAGAATTTTGCTCTCCAAGGGCCTTCTCGGAAAATATCCTGTTTGGCTTCAAGAAGACCTAAAAATTGGATTACCCGTGTCCGTTCTTAGATAGTGCCATACAATCACCAAAAAGGAACAAAGACCTTAACTACATGAAGTCTTCCGTTGTCAACACCCAGTGGGGCTTAAGGACAACCAAGAATTCGACTTTCCTTGTTCCTTCTAGTGGTCGAGAAGAACCTCAAAGCTCGACTATGTACGAGCCCTCTTCTGTAGACAAGAATCTAGATGACCTCAAAATCACTTATCTACTATTACTCCCTTTCCTTGTCTACCTGGCTGCCACCAGGTGATTTTATTCAGCTGGAGTTATATCAAAATTGCGTTGTTCTCTTGCTTCGAAACGAAGTTCTTATGCGTTATGCAAGCTGCCGCCAAATAATTCATCTTTTCACTGCCTCTCCTTCATCTGGTTATCAGAGTCCCTCTTCACAATAGTTGTGTAACCCCCTCTCTCTCTCTCTCTCTCTCTCTCTCTCTCTCTCTCTCTCTCTCTCTCTCTCTCTCTCTCTCTCTCTCTCTCTCTCTCTCTCTCTCTCTCTCTCTCTCTCTCTCTCTCTCCTCTCTCTCTCCTTCTCTCTCTCTCTCTCTCTCTCTCTCTCTCTCTCTCTCTCTCTCTCTCTCTCTCTCTCTCTCTCTCTCTCTCTCTCTCTCCTTCTCTCTCTCTCTCTCTCTCCTCTCTCTCTCTCTCTCTCTCTCTCTCTCTCCATCTCTCTCTCTCTCTCTCTCTCTCTCTCTCTCTCTCTCTCTCTCTCTCTCTCTCTCTCTCTCTCTCTCTCTCTCTCTCTCTCTCTCTCTCTCTCTCTCTCTCTCTCTCTCTCTCTCTCTTTGTCTTGCTCACCCGTTACGGTTGAGTGCTCCTGCGCTCCTCGAGGCTTTTATCCACAAACTCGGCCTTGTGCATTAAAAGATGCAATGTACACATTTAGCTGTTTCGTTTATTTTCTCTCTTTCTCTATCTCTCTCTGTTTCTCTCTCTCTCTCTCTCTTTATATATATATATATATATATATATATATATATATATATATACATATATACATATACATATACATATATATATATGTATATATATACATATATATACATATATATATATATATATATATTTATGTTATATATTATGTTATATATTATATATTATATATCATATATTATACATTATACATTATACATTATATGTTATGTATTATATGTTATGTATTATGTATTATATATAATTATATATTATATATTATTATATATATATATATGTTATATATATATATCATATATTATATATTATATGTTATATATATTATATATCATATATTATATATTATATATTATATATCATATATTATATATTTATATATTATATATTATATATTATACATTATATATTATATATTATATATTATATATTTTGTATTATATATTATATATCATATATATATCATATATTATATATTATATATATATATATATATATATATTATATAATATATATCATATATTATATATTATATATTATATATTATATATTATATATTATATATCATATATTATATATTATACATCATATATTATATATTATATATATTGAAGTAGAGTTGACAATTTGAGTGTATTTGGCGTGTGAAAACTCAGAGTGATGGCAGAGGTAATTTATTCTCAGAGAGAAGGACAGACATACATAACATCTTGCCCTACCGTTCATGCTGGAAGGGCAACTTAAGTGTGTACTTTAATTTTTGTTCGATGTCTTTTCTCTGGCAATTTATCTTAATGACGTATTTTATCAACTGGTGTCCTACCTGGTGATGATTGTACTTTCTGGAGAGTAATGGTCGCTTGGAGACCTTTCCTAGGGTGGCACATATACCCCTTTATATTGATATATTGATTACTTTTGCTACACACACACACACACACACACACACACACACACACACACACACACACACACACACACACACACACACACACACACATACATATATATATATATATATATATATATACATATGTGTGTGTGCGTATGTGTATGTATATATATATATATATATATGTAGAGAGAGATAGAGATTCAACACAGTTTACTTATTCATTCATATATATTTTTATTCGTTTGCTTATCTATTCATAAAGATGTACGCATGTGTATACTAAACTTATTTATTGACTTATCTTATTATTTTCATTTTTTATTTTCATTCCATTTTTTTATTATCATTAACATTTTCATTGGGGCTTTCCAAGGACACCTGAGGCATCTCCTTAGCCTCACTCTAGCAGATCAAAGAAGTTCCTTTACAAATTGCCATGAAATCATGGCGAACTAATCTTGCCATTCCGTGCTCTCGCGTGGGTCGCCCCGAGCAACGCAGGAAGAAGACCTTCTTGCACGCAGAGCAACTGGTGTATTCAATGATCACACAGTCCACGGATGAGGAATGATAATGGAAGGTTTCAGTGTAATTAGCATTTCGGAATGATATTGATATTGGTATCTTTTTTATGATTTTTCGTTAATTTCACTACAAAGTGAAGATCCTGTAGTAATTTTGGTATCATTTAACTACTAACATTACTAAAAAAAAAACGCTTGAAATGTCGTCAATATATAATTACAATATAAACTAAAACTCATATAGTTTCAATATGATATTATCAACATTTATGAAAATACTTAACATATTGTAAATACATCCATCAAAAATCTTAAATGTCTTTGATGCCAACACACCATGACCAACCTCATTGAAATTTCTTGAAATATTGCCAGTAAATATTTATCGTGCAAGAACATTTGAAGTCATGAGCCTCAGGATCCCGAAGGCAGCAATAGGCTGACGGCTTCGGCGATAACGTCTTCCTCGACAGCAGGTCCTGACAGCTTAATTGGGCTGTTCATCACTCAGGAGCTCGTGTAAGTACATTCACCTGACGAAAAGACTCGTGGAGGCTTCTGCAGCAGTGTCCTTAAGGTTCTTCATCTAAGATTTCAATAATATGTTACTCTTTAAGCGTAGGATCGTGTCCATAGATGAATGGAATGGCTTGGCGTTAAGGAAATTATCTAAATGTGTCATCGCTAATAAGGAATTACCTGGAATGAAGAGTTCATTCGTAGAGTGGTTATCGAATGGAATAGACTTAGTAACTATGTAGTTGCTTGATTTTCATTTATCATTAGTTACCTGTCAATCTATTATCATTTACTATTTACCTGTTTCTTTATTATCTAACTATACCTATGCATTTATTTATTTTATTTATTATTATTTATATTATTATATATATTTTTTTATTTATCATTATTATATTTTTTCTGCATCCGATCTAGTTTTGGTCTCCTGTCGGCATGCACCGCCTTTGTAATCCTTTGTAATCCTTTGTGAGCGCTCAAACTACTGATTGTTTTAACGGAAAGTTAGATGACTTTATGGCTCGGGATGATAGATAGAACTGCCTAGTGTAGGCTTTATGGTCTCTTGCAGTCTCCTTCCTTCTTATGTTCTTATGTCCTTTGCTGAATGAAATTGTCTGGTCTTAACCAAAACAAAATATTCAAAGGTATCACAGTAAAGGAGTTATCTAAGTTATTTCTAGCCTCTTAACCCATTAAACTCCGATGACAAGATTCCTTGTCATTTGGTCAAATAAAACAAAAAATCATAAAACACCAAAATGTTTGATCAAACACCAGAAAAATATGACGTCAGTACTCGCTTCGCGCGAGGACTGACGTCATATTTTTCTGGTGTTTGATCAAACATTTTGGTGTTTTATGATTTTTTGTTTTATTTGACCAAATGACAAGGAATCTTGTCATCGGAGTTTAATGGGTTAAACATACAAGAGGTAAAGGAGAGATTTAAGAGATAAATTGTGATGCTGGTTTGTACTGTTTGCTAATACATTCTAGTTTTTTTTCAGAAATAAATATTACCATTGTTTATAAATCAAACCTGCATTCATTTGCCTGAGCGTAGACGTGTGTTGTGTAACATACATTCATTTTCGTATGCGCCTTCATCAGTGATTTATTTTCTTCTCGTAAAATATGTCATATATTTAACAAAAGGAATTATATTGTATGAATATTTTCATACGTGTTTACACGTGATACGTATTATATATACATTTATATTTGAGTGTCTCTGTGTGTATATTAGTGAATATATTGAATCGTTTATCTACATTTATGTACTATTGGGTTGACAAGGAACTTGTAATCACGACCCGGATATTCGTTTTGTCCTCATCGAACAAAGCAATTCAGTGTTCTACAAAACAAACCGTTATTAGCAAGAATATATCAATAAAGACTAAAAAAAAATTATGGTATCAGTTGTAGAATTTTCCCCCCCACGCGTGTTTCGGGCGGAGACTGTACAATTGAATGTTGCTGGGGTGGATATTCTACAGTTGATTATGGCTCGTGATACCTAACCTAACCTAACCTGACCTAACCTGACCTAACCTGACCTAACCTGACCTAAATAATCTGACCTGACCTGACCTGGCCTAACCTAACCTAACCTAACCTAACATTTTACAGTTGATTATGGATTGTGATATGTAACCTAACCTAACTTGACTTGACCTAACTTAACCTAACATGATCTGACCTAACCTAACCTGACTTGACTTAACCTAACCTAACCTAACCTAACTTAAACTAACCTAACCTACTCTAACCTAGCCTAACCTAACATAGCCTGTGTCAGTTAGGGTGGAGAGTCTACAGTTGATCAGTATGGGGAGAAATTCTACAATTAAGTATAGTTGGGGGGAAATTCTACAGTTGATCAGTGTGTGTGGGGGGGAGAAGGGATTCTACAATCGACCCGAATAATGAAAAAAGAAGTGATATGTGAAATATCATCACATTCGTGTCGCCGTAGAATTGAAATGCCCGTTGTACAAAAGTAACCGTTTTCTTTCTTCTCGAAGTTTCTGGAGACATGAAGCAAGCGGTGAATTCTATCATGCTTACCCTGAATATTACCTTATTTCTCCATTTCTGCTAATAAAATTAAATGGGTATTTTATACGTAATATTCTACCCGAAATATGTGTGCCTAGGTTTTCTATTACTATTTTTAACTACTCCAACCCTCAACCCACCCACAACTGCGCCAGACAGTAACGACATTGTCGTGTAGTATTTACATAGACTAAGCAAAGTCGTTATGTTAAATGTTCGTATACTATATGTTTGTATGCACCAACTGTATGTGCGATATCGGATATAATATACTGACTCCTCTAATACTATAAAAGAAAAATTTTGATGGACTACATTTAATCAGAACAACTCTTTAGGATGACAAATTGTGTGATAGAATAAGCAAAATATTTAAAATGTCGCATGAGTTTACAAGCTTCAAGGACAGTCAATTCCAGACCAAATTTTTGCTATGAAGATCAGAGGAAACTCGGTACCTAAACCCAGACGAAACAAGCACTGTGATTGGTCAACAAGGAAGCAGGGTGATCTTCTCAACCAATGAAATCGTAAATTTCTTTTTGACGCATAAACGTTGATCAGTGTTTATCTAAGTTAGAGTTTAGTTACTTTTGAAAGTGAATGTGTACGTTTGTGTTCGAAAATCAGTGAATATTGTGTGTATTGGTGCAGTGAGATTGTGTAATAAAACGTGGAAATAAGATTTGGTGATTAATATAGTGACCGAAAAGAGATTTTGATGTCTACTTGACGATTTACACAAACAAGAAGGTTGGACTATGTTTTGGTAAGTACAGGAAAACGATGTTAGTATTAAATAACAAAGCCATAATCAACCAAAGCTGCCTCGACATTATCAACAGTATTATACACTATCACTGACAGCGTAAGGATAGTATTAATGGACCCACATAGTCTAAATAGTTGTATTGAGATACCATATTGTATCAATATTAATGATTGTATAAAAACCTGCTAATAGTATGCGAAAACATCAATAGCAGACCTATTTAAAACTAAAATCTTTTAGGTAGGATTTGTTTCTGTAGAATTGTTTTTATGTTTGTAAATTTAGCATTTTTCTTATAATGTTTATGCCATGATATCATAGGTAAGTGAAATAGGTGGGAGTGTCTTTGACATGGCTACCTACCTAATAAGGTGGAAAAAAGCCCTTGGTATATAGATAGATAAATAGGTGACGTTCTTTGCTGACGTAGTACATCAGATGACCCAGTAGATGTGACGTCAGGGATTGGGGGTATTGTATCGCAAATATCGAACGTATTTCTTTTGAGCATAAGGTCCATAATAGCTCACGCTATGTTATATAGTCTCCTGCTGTTTTTCACAAATCACGACAGTGGAGTGAGATTGTCCTAACGGATAGAAGTATTGGTAAACTACAGTTCATAGCAATAACAACAGCATAGGATACTCACACCAAATCAAATTAAATTACAACGTCAAGTTGCTTTGTCATACCCACGAGTTGCCGGTCGACAGGGTAATATTTCCACTACATTTAATGTAACCAAATCCTGTAATATACGTATTACCCACCACGAATGTAAATATTAAACCATAATACAACCAGTCTATTGTGAAGACTGCTCCATGCGTTAAACATATATGTTACTGAACACTTGAACAGGTTTGAACGCGTGTGTTTTTGAACACTAGAACAGACTTGAACACTTCTGAACGCACTCATTGAACACTTGAACAGTTTTGAAGTTTTAACGTACATTTAACTGAACATGTGAACAGACGAGAACACTTTTGAAAATTTTATTGAATATTTGAAGACGAACATTTTTAAATGCACATGTTATTGAACATCTGAACAAACGAACACTTCTGAACGCACTCATTGAACATTTGAACAGTTCAATTTCTAACTTACATTTAATTAAACGTTTGAACAGACGAGAACACTTCTGAACATTCTACTAAACATTTTACCAGAATTTAACACCTTTGAACGCACACGTTATTGAACATCTGAACAAACTTGAACACTTCTGAACGTACTCATTGAACATTTGAACATTTTAAGATACTTTTGAACGTACATTTAATTGAACATTTGAAAAGACGTGAACACTTCTGAACATTCTACTGAACATTTGACCAGACTTGAACATTTCAACACAAATGTTACTGAAAATCTGAACAAACTTGAACAATTCTGAACGCACATCTTATTAAACACTTGAACAGGTTTAAAGAGTTTTGGTACCTGACTCCTGAGGATTCAAGGTCAAGTACTTGTAGGATGAGTCTCAACTTTTTTTTTTTTTTTTTTTTTTTCCAAAATTAAAATTTCTTGTCTGTCTACCATGACGCGTTTCTTAAAGTTATTTTGAAGATTAGTTGTGTCTTTATGATTCATGAGTGTGGATGGGGAATATATAAAAATATGCTTAATAGTACTGTAATAAAAATTGATGGAGGATATGTATGCGTGTATATATATATATATATATATATATATATATATATATATATATATATCCATATATATATATATAATATATATATATATATATATATATATATATATATGTATATATATACATATATAAATATACATATGTATATATATATAAAAATATATATATATATATATATATATATATATATACATATATATATATATATATATATATATATACGTACACATAAGCACGCAATGAGCTCATACAACTAATGACCAAAAAATAATTAAGAACTTGCTCACGTTCGACCAAGAATAAAAAAATAAATAAAAGATATAAAATAAAAACAAAAACAAAAACAAAACAAAACAAAAAGATAAAACAGGTAAACCCAAACAAAAAAGTCCCACATATTTCAACACACAAACATATTTGCAGACCTGCAAAATTGTTCAAATTGGATTTTGTATTTCTCATAAATTTCTAAATTGCTTCTGCGCACGCAAAGATGACAGTGTTGACCAACTCACCCTCTCTCTCTCTCTTTCTCTCTTCTCTCTCTCTCTCTCTCTCTCTCTCTCACACACACACACACACACACACACACACACACACACACTCATTGTATTGAAATTGTTAGTTTTCGACCTTCTTCATAGGTTCTTGTCTTATAGAGTACTGTTTTCCATCCTCCAGAGACCCATTAAGTACTCCGCGACATCAATAAACATCCACGAAACCCTCAAGAACCTCAAAATCCTAAGGAACTCCAGGGCTATCAGGGACCCCCCAAGAGCTTCAGTACCCGAAGACCCCCAGGGACCCTAAAATCCTTGGGGGAACCTAGAGCTTTAGGAATCCTAAGACTTTCATGGACCTCCGGAATTGTCAAGGACCTCAAGACCCTAAGGAGTCCCAAAATTCTCAGGCACCTCAAGACTCTCAGGGTTGCAGGGCCTTCAGGGTCCTAAGAACCCTCGGAGACCCACAAGACCTTTTGGAATCCCAAGTAATACCAGGGTTCCCAGGGATTTAATGGACCCTCAAGCCTATGAGGGACCTCCAGGAACTTCTGGGATTTCCCAAGAATCCGAGAGAAGACCTCGCCTTAAAAGGACCAGAGTTCCTACCCCATATGACCGCAAGGGGAGACCTCTCGGTGGCCGTAGGGAGGATCTGTCGAGTTATGCCGAGAACGTAAATTTGCCTCGTAAACAAAGATAATATCATGGTGGAGACAGACGGTTCCTCTCGTTTTGTCTAAAGGCCTGGTTGACTTATGGCGAATCAAGATAATGATGCTTCTGCTCCAGGCGAGAGAGAGTGGGAGACAACGAGCGAGATAGAAAAGAGAGAGAGAGAGAAGGAGAAGGAAGAAAGAGAGGAGTAAAGAAAGGAAGAGAGAGGGAGATAGGAAAAGAAGAAAAGAGGAACAGGAAGAAAGAGGAAATGGGAGAAAGCGAGACAGACCCTATAAAAGATTAAGAAAAAGAGACAGAGTATTGTCTCGGTTTGAATACCGGGCCGTTTTGGAAAATTCTCCTCTTGTTAACTTTCTCTATCTCTCTCTTTTCTCTCTCTTCTCTCCTCTCCTCTC
>NC_134789.1:22822941-22825441 GCF_046742065.1 Oratosquilla oratoria
TTTTCAGACTACTATTTGCTGCCCTTCATTTCAGTGAAAATTCATGTAAAAAGGAGAAAACTGGAAAAAATATTGAAATGAGCAATGGGCTATATCTTATTCCAAAGCCAAAGCAGGTGTTGAAGAATGTAAACAACAGCTGCTACGTCATCAGTGCCCTAGCGGTGGAAAATGTAACTACGACATTGAAAAGTTCGCCTGCTATCAGGCACTTTTAAAATCATGCTATTTGGATAAAACCAAGACTATAGAATGCTAGAAACGTGCATTTTAGTGATCTAACTTCCTCTGAGTTATATTTTCATACACGAAATAACAAAAAATAACGAAATCCAAAACTTCTCTGTTGACCTTTAAGGAGACGACTGCAAGCTCACCGTTACAACGGAGCCATCCACCACCATCTTTTTGATGTCCACTTTAAGAAGCCGCCTTTAGTAGGCCTCATAAGAGACACAGCTATCATTCACCAAGAAAACAATTATGGAATGTTTGATAATAGCTGAGGCAGTGAGTATCACTTTACAGCCTACTTTAAACGTACAGGTAGCATCTGATTATGTCCTCCCCTCCAGTAGAAAACACAGACCTCCACTACGGGACATAAGCCCACTTGGGGATTGTATCTAGACCAGGGGTCCTCAACCTCTTTCCTTATGTATCCCGTTCTTATGTACTGCTGTTCTATTGCCTCGTAGAAATCCTATCACTAGTGAATAGAACCCTAGTGTATCCACTAAGTATTACTAGTTTTCGATTTGTGGTTCTATTTGTGAACCACTGTGGTCCACAATGAGTCACTGAACCACAGGTTGAGAACCACTGGTTGAGAACAACGTATTCGACAACCAAATACTCCGTTCACACGTTCACACATCACTTTAAACACGTATCTGTCGTTCGACGAACCTTTAGACCATAAACCCCCCACAGGACAGAATCCCATCTCGAAAGATTGTCCCAGGTGACCAGGTGACCTTTCTGTCTTATTAGTTGAGACAGATTCCCACAATCCAAGTTACCTCCTCCAGCCGTTCTCACTCTTATATACCCTTGTTTGTTTTTATGTAGTGTATTACACAGAGGATGACCATTTGTTATGGTTGAAGCAGCTGTAGGTAAAAATAGATCAACATTCTGAAACATTTCACTATTTCCTACAGAGTTTGAACTATGAGGAAAAAAGGAAATAAGGAGAGTTCGAAAAATGTTCTCTTAAAACCATTAACGTCACTGGAGCTTTAGCATTTAACATAAATTGTTTACGAGAAAGACTTTGCCCTAAACATATATATATATATATATATATATATATATATATATATATATACATACATATATATATATATTATATATACATATATATACATATATATATAAATTAAATTCTCTCCTGCTGTGATATATGCGCGCATTTCGTCCAATTTCTAAGGAACCTCCAGCGACCAACACTCCTTGTCGATGACCTTGGCCGGTCGGTGGGTCTTCCTCCTCTTCCTGTGGATCGCCGCCGTCGGCGACGTCGTCATTCGTATGCGAGGCATCTTGGGGAAGGCCCATCAGGACCGACGTGCACTATGTATGTTGGCGACGATGGGAAAGGAAGAGCTCTCAAGATCCGGTTGGTCTGCCTTAAAAACCCAAGAAAAAACTTGAAGAAATGGCCTTAAGAAGTCAATTTGCCGTTCTTAAGCTTTTTCTTTAGGTCTTCTAGCTCCTGCGTTCGAGAATAAGACTCGTGAGGGAAAGTAGAGAGCTTAACAAAAATTGGTCGACGAAGAACGGTTCCGTTCGACTTCGAAAAGAAAACGTTAAACGACAAGACGTCACGGGAGGTATGGTGGTCGGTTCTCTCACCATCTTTCGAGTTTCATATAGTTTCTTCCCGAAGTGAATCTGTTTTTGTGTAGACCTCTGTTAATGAATAAGTGAAATGGCTCCTAATCTGCTCTCTCATATATCCTACTGTATATTGATTTATCGTTCTTGTTGAGCCGCCTAAATACAACTTCAATAGTCAAGCGTCTACTATTTTTCAATGGTTTCCGGTTTGTGGCCTCATTCTCTGCGGCCCCCTAGGGACCCGGGGCCCCAGGTTGAGAACCGCTGAGACTGGGCCCTGCCTCAGGAGCCAGGCAGCCTCCTTCATGCGCCTAAATAGCCCTTGACGAGGTGAAATTGCTAGATGAGCGGTAATGTGGCGGGCTGAGCGTGATCAACATACAAGCAAAAACTGCAATCTCCTCCAACGTGTGGTTGGTACAGGTTTGGTGCTTCGTACCCAGGACGTTTCATGAAGAGAACGTTGTGGTCGACACAGACATTGTACTTAGGTTCTTAAAGACTTTAGGAAGATTAGAATGCGATTAGGGGGAAGGCGTTTGGTTAAAATGCTAACTCTTTCAAAGTGTTAGCGAAAATTCGTTTCCTAAGAAAAGGTGTCAGGGAAAGATGAACTAGAAAAAATCCTAGTTACTTGTAGATTAATTTTTTATTTGTT
>NC_134789.1:22835441-22840441 GCF_046742065.1 Oratosquilla oratoria
ATACAATCGATGCTCATAATAATTACGGTAATCATGTTCATAATTAATAATTAATCATGTTCGTAAGTGATAATTAATCATTTTCATGATAACAGTTGAACGTATTTTCAATCAGATGGAATGTAAAGGAAAAATAAAAATAGAAAATAGTGAACTGAATTGTTGTATCTTACTAAGCGACAACCAGGGCTACCAACGGGTTTTGGTCGAAGACTTTTTTTTTTTTTTTTTTTTTGAGAAGACCAAAAGTCGACACAGTCATTATATCGATCAGATAGGGAGATCCATAAAAGGTCTATTGAGGCATGAAGATGTATCAAATTTATATTTTCTTTTCTTCACATACGAGTTTGTGCGCCTGGGTAACCTATCCACGTTAAGTAAACATTACATAAATTTATCGTTTACACTGGGCTTGTATATGATCCTGCTCTCTTAGTTTTAGTATTTTTTTTTAATTCTTTACTTTTTCCTTGCTGTCGTTATTAACGGTGTCATTCATGTGATTGATTTTGTTATTGTATGGATATGTTTGTTATTAGTGTAACTATTAATTCATCAGGTTTACTATTATTGTATTAGTATAACAATTATATTAACAAGTACTACTTTTATCATTGTTATATCAATGAAACTCCTTCTTTGTTACTGTAATTAGTATTATGATTTACAAGGAATGATTTGTTTATGTGACATTAACTTATTTTCAACATCTAGAAATTCTGTTCTTTTTAAAAGACTAACTAGACTAATTGAAAATAAAAGATAGATAAATTAAAGATTATAAAAGAAAAACATTGCAAGAAAAAACTCTTTCGGAGGGCATTTGCCAAAAAAAAAAGTAAATACCTGTTTATTTTTATAATGTCTATGAATAGAACCTGAATGAAAAGCAGGAGATCTCATAATAATAGATAAGATTTAATTCCTGTGAGTGATGGCAGTTTGTTTTCCATTGTTGCACCGGTTCTGTCCAAATGATTAAGCATATGTACATGTGTATGCATACATATACATACATACATACATATATATATAGATATATATATATATATATATATATATGTATATATATATTATATATATATATATATTTATATACAGATACATATATGTATATATATATATATATATATATATATATATATAAAAGAACATAAGAGAACATGAGAACATAAGAATGAAGGAGACTACAAGAGACCATAAGGCCTACACTAGGCAGTTCCATGTCCGTTACCACCTGTCATCCCCATCCATAAACCAGTCTAACCATTTTTTTTAAATAACCGATAGTTTTAGCGCTCATTACATGGTTACTAAGTCTATTTCATTGGTTGACCACCTTATTAGTAAACCAATTCTTGCCTATTTCCTTCTTAAATCTAAATTTGTCCAATTTAAATCCATTACTGCGAGTCCTGCCCTGCTCTCTTAATATGATGACCTTGTTTGCGTCACCCTTGTTAAAGCCTTCGATCCACTTAAACATCTCTTATTAGATCACCCCGCACTCTGAATCTTTCCAGAGTGTACGTTAAGGTGCCTAAGCCTCTCCTCGTAAGGCAAATTTCTGAGCCCATGTATCATTTTGGTCATTCTCCTCTGTACTGATTCTAGTGAATTGATGCTCATTCTATAGGACGGAACCAAAAATATACTGCATAGACAAGGATGGGTCAAACTAACGCCAAATAGAGTTTGATATTTACCTCTGCACTTCTATTTGTATACGCCCTAGCAATGAAACCTAATACACTGTTAGCTTTATTCCTGGCGCTAATGCATTGTTTCCTGGATTTAAGCATTTTGAGGCTGTGTAGACCTACGTTTAACACACTGCACTTTGTGATATTTAGGTCTATTTCGCATTTCACTGACCATGTGGGCAATTTGTTAAGATCTTCCTGCAGAATCTCGGCGTCTTCTCCTGAACTAATTAGGCGTCCTGTTTTAGTGCCGTCCGCAAACTTACATCACTATTAATCCCATTGCCCAAGTCGTTATGTACATAATGAACGATAAGGGACCCAAAAACCGAGCCCTGGGGAACTTCACTAGAAACACTTCCCCATTTGGATTTTACACCTTTTATAGTGACCCGCTGTTTTCTGCACTGTACTGTATATATATATATATATATATATATATATATATATGTATATATATGTATATATATAAATATATATATATATATATATATATATATATATATGCAAAGTAGACCACTTGGAAAAAGAAACTAACGAAGCAGAGCGCTTTCGTATATTACATCTTCAGTGCACTGAAGATGTAATATACGAAAGCGCTCTGCTTCGTTATTTTCTTTTTCCAAGTGGTCTACTTTGCATAAGTGAACACACGTACCCGTGTTCTTATTAGCATATATATATATGTGTGTGTGTGTGTGTGTGTGTGTGTGTGTGTGTGTGTGTGTGTGTGTGTGTGTCTCAATGGCTTGATGCATATATCTTTTTTTTATTTTCATTTTCATTTTCATTTTCATTTTCATTTTCATTTTTATTTTATTGTTTATTGTTTATTTTTATTTTTATTTTTATTTTTATTTTTTTGTGGAGAGACTGCAACTTTTATGCAACCATTAGAATGCCATGGATGTCGAACACATCCGAAATATGATCTCATCCTCATCCTCCCTCCCCTTTTCCTCGTCCTCATTTCAGTCGCCATCCTCTTCCTCATCCTTCAAATTCTCGTCCACATAATCATTCTAATCATTCTCCTCTTCACTCTTCTACGCCTCCTATTTTCTCTTTCTTCTCTTCCTCCTCCTCTTCCTTCTCTTCTTTCATCTCCTCCTTCTCCTCTTCATCTTCATCCTTCTCATCCTCAACATTTGTTCAGGCTACCACTAAGAAAGGGAAACTGGTAAGAGGATGAAGATGGAGAATGATAGTATTGGAGGCAGATGAAGAGGAGAATGAGGAGGAAGAATATGTGTCAGAAAAGGAGGAGGAGGAAGAAGAAAAGGGTTGGATGCAGATGGAGGAGGTATGAGGACAAGGAAAAGATGCTGGAGTCAAAGGAAGATGATGATGAAGAAGAAGAAAAGGAGTTGGAGGAGGAGGAGAAGGAGAAGCAGGAGGAGAAAAAGGAGGAGAAAGAGAAACAGATGGAGAAGAAGGAAGAGGAGGAGGAGAAGTAGGAAAAGAAGCAGAAGCAGGGGAAGGAAAAGAGAAAGGAGGAGGAGGAGGAGGAGGAGGAGAAGGAGAAGCAGAATGAGGAGAAAAAGGAGGAGAAAGAGAAACAGATGGAGAAGGAGGAGGAAGAGGAGGAGGAGAAGTAGGAAAAGAAGCAGAAGTAGGAGAAGGAAAAGAGAAAGGAGGAGGAGGAGGAGGAGGAGGAGGAGAAGGAGGATGCGGATGGAAGAGGAGGAGGAAGAGGAAGAGGAGGAGGAGAAGTAGGAAAAGAAGCAGAAGCAGGAGAAGGAAAAGAGAAAGGAGAAGGAGGAGGAGGATGCGGATGGAAGAGGAGGAGGAGGAGGAGAAGGAGGATGCGGATGGAGGAGGAGGTAAAAACGACTGGACGAGCTCGGGTGAGCCGAGGCATCTCGTTCTTGCCCTCTGGCGTGGGGAGAGGGAGTGAGAGGGATCGAGTTGGACCGCGACCCTCTGGAGGTCAAATAACAATTGGTCTTCGTCTGACCCTGAGACGCTTCCAGAAGACTTCCGCAAAGGGTCTCTGGCGGACACAAGAGCCTCGTCCATTCATTCGTTCTGGGGAATGCCACGCCGTGCATGTGGTTTGTTGTTGCTGTTGCTGTTGTTGTTGTTGTTGTTGTTGTTGTTGTTGTTGTTGTTGTTGTTGTTGTTTTAGAGTCCAGTTCAAGTGAAACGATATTAGGCGGGAGAGAGTTCAAGAGTATCCCATAGAAAGGAAAGAGCATACTCTTTGGCTTTATCATGCATGCATGTATGTGTGTATGTATGTATGTATGTATGTATGTATGTATGTATGTATGTATATGCATGTACGTATGTATGTATGTATGTATGTATGTATGTATGTATGTATGTATGTATGTATGTATGCATGTACGTATGTATGTATGTATGTATGTATGTATGTATGTATGTATGTATAAGTATTACGTATGTATGTATGTATGTATGTATGTATGTATGTATGTATGTATGTATGTATGTATGTATGTATGTGTGTCTGCATGTATGTATGTATACATGCATGTATGCATGTATATGTATGTATGTGTATAAGCTGGTCCTTCAGCTTCAGTTTTCTTATGAACAAAAACGGGAGGACCGTTTGTGTTGAGTAGGACCTTGGACGAGTCTCACTTGGGCCTCAAGGAGAAGGAGGACCTATCAACTGTCCACGAGGAGGGAACCCACATGTGTCCGCATGAGGGACTGTTCACACCCGCATGCGCACATCTTGCGTCATAGGAAATAAATAAATGAATAAATAAGTAAATAAATAAATAAATAATAACAATAGAATAAATTAAAACATAAAAAATACATAAAGAATCTTTCAGAAATTCTCAGCATCTGTGAGAGACACTGAAACACTCCACAACCTTTCCCCCTCTTTTCCCCTCTCCTCCTCCTTCTTCCTTCCCCTCTCCTCCCCTTCCCTCCTCTTTCCTCCTCTTCCTTCCCCTCTCCTTCTTTCATCTCCCTTCCCTTCACCTCCCTAACCCTTTCCTTATTCATCCTCCCATTTACCTCTTCTTCCCTCCCCTCCCATTCCTTCCCTTCCCCTCCCCTCTACTCCTTTATACTCCTCTCCCCTCCCCTCCGTCCCCTCCCCTCCCCACCGTCCCCTCCCCTCCCCACCGTCCCCTCCTCTCCCCACCGTCCCCTCCCCTCCCCTCATCTCCTTTTCCGTTCCCTTATTTATCCCCCCATTTCCCTCCTCTTCCTTCCCCCTCCCATTCCTTCCACTCCCCTCTACTCCCTTATACTCCTCTTACCTCCCATCCCTCCCTCCCCTCCGTCCCCTCCCCTCCCTACCGCTCC
>NC_134789.1:22850441-22852941 GCF_046742065.1 Oratosquilla oratoria
CAGAATATCTTGTTGTTTGTGAAGTGAACACGGACACACTCATGTCACGAGAACAGGCCAATACACGTGTTTGTAAGCATACATGACTTTGCACGAATATGAGGTTAGGTACACACACACACACACACACACACACACACACACACACACACACACACACACACACACACACACACACACACACACACACACACATCTATATATATATATATATATATATATATATATATATATATATTTATATATATATATACATACACATGCACACGTATTTTTTTAATTCATTTGTTTATCTACTTGTTTTTATTGTTCATTCATTCATTTATTTTTGTTTATCAATTTATTTGTTTATTCATTTACCTCGTTACTTGTTCATTTATTTGACTGCATGTACATTGAGTTATGAGTTTATTTAGTCATTTATATGTTTATTATTTATTTATTTGTTTATTCAGTTATTCATTGTATATATTTTTCTTATCTATTATTCATTTAATTGTTTATTTTCCTTATTCCTTTAAGTATTTATATTCCCATCTGAAAATTGTGAAAGAAAATAGATAACAATAATAATAATAATAATAATAATGATAATGATGATAATGATGATGATGATAATGATGATAATGATGATAATGATAATAATAATAATAATGATAATAATAATAATAATAATAGTAATAATAATAATAATGAAATAATAATAATAATAAAATAATGATAATAGTAATAATAATGGTAATGATAATATCAATGATCATCATCATCATCATCATCATCATCATCATCATCATCATCATCATCATCATCATCATCATCATCATCATCATCATCATCATCATCATCATCATCGTAATGATAATAATAATAACAATAATAACAATAATAAATAACAAATGAAACGATAAACAAGAGCCTCTATACACCTAAACACGAGAATCCCTTCGACCACCACGTCCGTCATAGGTTTGCGTCTTCCGCAAATCTCCCCCGACAGCCAGTTAGGGCCGTTGAGTTTATCTCGATTAAATCCGTGAGCATCGGCTCTCCTGACTGAAATCCAAGGTGAGAAGGTATTGGCACGTAACAAGTAAGGTTTCAGGCCTCTACCCACAGCAGTGACAACATCAGGAAGACAACATCCCAGGATGAGGTCTACTGTTGATGTCTACTGTGGTCTTTTGAAACCCGAGAGAAATTATAAGGACATAAGAATATAAGAATGAAGGAGACTGCAAGAGGCCATAAGTCCTACACTAGGCAGTTGGAAGAGGAAGTGTGTCGTCATCGGTGGAAAAATAGTTTTAGTGAAATGCGTGTTTACTATGACGAAAAGATTTAGAGATGATACTTAGAACACCCTCAGCTTCCAGAGGCGCAACGCTGAGGGGCTGGTATTCGATTCCCTGACCGACAGTGACCCAAGATTTCGTATGGTTTTCATTTTATCTTATTTTCTTTTATTTAATTTCATTTTATTTTATTTTATTGTATCTATTATTTTTTCTTATGTATATTTTTTACGTAAGGTAATCCAACAGACCTGTTGAGCTTTGACAATAGAATTTAGTAATTTGAGTTTTGAGTTCATAGTAAAATAAAATTTGATAAATGAATAGATATACAAAACGATAAAGAAATAAATCAACTAGAGAGATACCACAACACATTTCTTGGGTATTTGTCTTCCTGAATCCTGATACTTTGAAGTGATAACATGGAATTTCATCTGCAGAAAGTTTATTACTCTCGTTGACTACCCGGTTGTCGGAATTGGTTCTTGTTACTTCTAGAATCAAGATTAAATCTATATCCTGACGTTCTGAGGCCATCCTTCATCATCTAGTTATCATTTCGTGTGAAGTTATTCGCACTTTTGGTGTTATCATCATCTTCACTTTTAAAATCTTGTAAGCTTCTGTCAAGTTCTCCTTAAATATCCTTTTTTTTTTTTTTTTTTTTTTTTTTTAAGACGAAAATGTGATATAACATGGCTACCGTACAGAAAAGTGAATCAGACATTCGATCAGAGCTGAATTTGCATAACAAAAAGCGCTGGATGGTTCATGAGGAAGAGCCTAGGAGGATTCGGAAGCAGTTCATAAGGCGACGGCGAAGAAGGAAGACAAAGAAGCAAAGGAGGATTAGGAAGTGATTGAGGAGGAGCTTGAGGAGGTGGAGAAGGAGGGAGAGAAGGAAGCAAACACGTAGTTACAGGAGGAAAAGAAGGAAGAGGAGGAGGAAGAAGAGAAGAAGGAACAGGAGGAGAAGGAGGCAGTGTCCGAGGGTCGAAGCATGATAGAATTTATGGATCAGAAATGTAAATGAATCATTTATCAAAAGCTCACTGGACCACAACGTTTCAAACCATCACTGAACCAAAACGTTAGGTACTTGCTCATGGCGAGGATAATGGACTAGATTTATATGGAAATTGCTCTTTTTTTTCTGAAGTGAGGGGGAAAGGAAGAGTTTTTTTTTGAGGGGGGGGAGAATGGGG
>NC_134789.1:22867941-22870441 GCF_046742065.1 Oratosquilla oratoria
ACAGTCTGCTCAAAATCGAGGTTCTGTATACTCGTATGTGGTAATTTAGGGGATGGGGAGTTGGTACCTTTCAGGCATAGGAGAGTTGATTCTAAAAGTGAGAATGAGTGTACATCTCATCCACGCCATAATACTGATCTACTACTACTACTACTACTACTACTACTACTACTACTACTACTACTACTACTACTACTACTACTACTACTACTACTACTACTACTGTTGTAACTGTTAAAAGACTAAGAATAGGAGGTTGACTATTACTATTTCTATTTCTACTATTACGTTTACTAGTACCAGTACTACTACAACTACTACTACTCCTGCTGCATCTAGCGATATTACTACCACTAACTACCTAACTACCTGAATATCTAAGAACCGCTAGAGTGTATCTGACCTCGACTGCCACAGTGAAGCATTCGTTTCACACTCATCCTAACAACGACTCAAGAGGTGTGTGTGTGTGTGTGTGTGTGTGTGTGTGTGTGTGTGTGTGTGTGTGTGTGTGTGTGTGTGTGTGTGTGTGTGTGTGTGTGTGTGTGTGTGTGTGTGTGTGTGTGTGTGTGTGTGTGTGTGTGCGTGCGTGAAGTGAAGGCCACTTGTCCAAGCTATCAAACGCAGACCACACCTCAGCGTCTTCTTACGTTGAATCCTCACGACCTTGAGACCTGTTGGGGGATCAAGTCGTAGGATAACATGCATAAGAGAAAGATGGAGGAGGAGAAGGAGGAAGAGGAGAAGAAAGAGGAGGAGGAGAAGGAGAAGGAGTAGTAGGAGTAGGCATAGAGGGAGAAGTCTTGCCTTCGGTAATGACCGGGGGGGGGGGGGTCGGAGTTTTAGTGGGTCACGCCCCTGCTGTTGCTGTTCAAATATGTGAACGCTTGTTTTTATACTAAGTTTAGCAGACGACCAAGTTCTTATAGATATGAACTTCTCATAATATACTTAAGCACATACATTAACATGAGAGATACACACATATACAGTATGTATATATATATATATATATATATATATATATATATATATATATATATATATATATATATATATATGCGTAAGTAGCCACTAGGAAAAGTAAACTAACGAAGCAGAGCGCTTTTGTATAATCACATCTTCAGTGCAGATACACTAAAGATGTAATTATACGAAAGCGCTCTGCTTTGTTAGTTTACTTTTCCTAGTGGTTACTTACGCATTTGTGAACACACGCTCCCATTGTTTTAATTGCATATATATATATATATATATATATATATATATATATATATATATATATATACATATATATATATAATATATATATATATACGGGTATATATAAACAAATATATATATATTTATACATATATATATATATATTTATATATATATTTATACATATATATATATATACGTGTGTGTGTGTGTATGTATGTATGTATATATTCATATATAATACAGAATGTATATATTACATGAGAGATAAATCTGCTAGATTTGATCTAAGCAGTTTGATTACTCCAAGAGAGACATGTGGAGATTTTTTTTCTAAGTAAAAGAGAGGATGCATACATGGCTTACATTGAATTTTACTTTTTTTTCTTTTGTAATTCGTCCACATTAAGCTGATACTTAATCGTGTAAGAACCATTGTTTGATTCCTCGTAAAAATTTACCGAACTGAAGCTAACTTAACTCAGCTAGCCTTAACGTACCTCACCTAATTTAACCTTATCTAAAAATTATCCCCTTGTATGGGAATTATAGTGGTGTTATTCGAAAAACTGTCTAATATCATAATCCTGGAGACCATTTCTCAACTAGTTTAAATTCTCATTCTATTAGATAAATTTCCTTTCTTTTACGTCATCTGAGCTTTCCCTGTGTCACGATAAAATCACCTGGCGGAGGTCCAGAAAATAATTCATCAATTAATTTGTAGAAGTTTTGTTCTCGAATGTCTATAGATATTTTTTTTAGTTAAATGAAATTGCCTGGCGGTAGAATATATGTAAGATCTGGGAACGCGCACTAAGGAGCAGAAATGGTAATTGTACTATTATGCCATTTAATAAAAACAGATAGATAAAAGAAAATAACGATAAAATAAGAAAATAAAAAACACTCAAACAACCAAACAAAACCCTAACACAACAGCAAATCAAAACAACCAACAGAAAACTAAAAACAAACAACAGTAGGAAAGACAACAACAAATAAAAAGAAGAACGAAAAGTACCCTCTCTGTTTATCTGAGACGCTGAGACACAAGTCGAGGACCCAGAGTGACTCAGAGGAGAAACTCTGACGGAAGAAGATCTTAATAAGCTTCCATTAAGACCCAAAAAAAGACCCAAATGGAGTTTGGAGAAGATAAAGCCCAGATTCGAGCTTGAGGAAAGAAAACAAAGAGACGAGATAATGCACAACAATTGAGGTTTTTCGAGAATCAAATTTAGATAATAAGTTGGAAGCTAGAGTTACCGGAGGTATTGGAACAAGTCGTGATTAA
>NC_134789.1:22875441-22880441 GCF_046742065.1 Oratosquilla oratoria
TTTATTCATATAAGGAGGGACCCTGCAAAGCCCTAAAAATCGACACTGCACATAAAGTTAAATAAAGTAAAATAACTGGACAATATTGGGTCTCGATCATCAATAACCCTGTTCTGCCCAAGGACCACACCCAATAACTGAATAAAACCGTCTATCATTACCCAGAACGAAGTCTTCAGGAAGTATCATGTCAAAGGTGTCTAAGAAATCCATCTACCAGAGGAGGGAAGACCGTAAGGGTCGCGCCTCAATCTCCAGTGCCTTCGTCTCACCTTTAGTGGGATTAGTGTCACTAGCTCACACCTATAAATCAACCCTGATAGGATTATTCCACTCGACTCCTCAACTCTCTACTCTTCTTGCATTCTTCACCGGAGGACGTCGAAACCACGACCTCTGGCCCCTCAATAAGAGGTGTGGTATAGGATGAGGAACATACGCCAGGAGGCGCTGAGTACCTGCGGCCGAAGCCGTCATCTTTGCTCTGTTATAAACTTTGGGGACTATTGGGGCAGGTAACAACAGCCATTGCTGGGAATCAGAATAGTGCGGGATTCGAACCCATAACTAAGCGAATACGGAATCAGCACGCTTCCGGTAACGCTATGAGCGTGGTATAGTCGTTAAAGTGATCAATTTGTATTCATTGCTGGTACGAGCTCGGGGACCCTGATTGGTGGATATTCTATCTCTATCTTTCTCTCTCTCTCTCTCTCTCTCTCTCTCTCTCTCTCTCTCTCTCTCTCTCTCTCTCTCTCTCTCTCTCTCTCTCTCTCTCTCTCTCTCTCTCTCTCTCTCTCTCTCTCTCTCTCTCTCTCTCTCTCTCTCTCTCTCTCTCTCTCTCTCTCTCTCTCTCTCTCTCTCTCTTTTTTTCACTCTCTCTCTCTCTCTCTCTCTCTCTCTCTCTCTCTCTCTCTCTCTCTCTCTCTCTCTCTCTCTCTCTCTCTCTCTCTCTCTCTCTCTCTCTCTCTCTCTCTCTCTCTCTCTCTCTCTCTCTCTCTCTCTCTCTCTCTCTCTCTCTCTCTCTCTCTCTCTCTCTCTCTCTCTCTCTCTCTTTTCTCTTTCTTTCTCTCTATCTCTATCTATCTATCTATCTATCTATCTATCTTTCCTTTTGATAAACGTATTTCTGTGACTTTTTTATCATCATTATGGGCACCTTGTTTAATTATTTTTTGCTATTTAATTACTGGTATATCTATTCATCCATTCATTTATTTATTTATTCATTTATTAATTTGTTTATTTACTTATTCATTTCTTCTCTTATGTTTATTTATTTATTCATCTATCCATCCATTTATCTGCTTATTCGTTCATTTATCTATTCCTTATTTGTCTAATTGTTTATGTATTCATTATCTATTTCTATTTATTTGTTGACATTTATTCATTTGTTTATATATTTAGATTTATTTGTTCAATTATCTGTATTTAATTATTTATGTATTTTTTATTCATTTATTCATCATTTACCGTCTCTCTCTCTCCATTCAGTTTTGTTCATTTTGCGAAGATGACCTTCAACACGTCAAGGAATGATCTCGTGATCGAAGCATTTATGCCCTGTTCACACTAGCGGTTTGAACCGCCCGGAAACCATGGCGGTACCGCATGGTCAAGGAAACACTGCGCGGTTGTATGTGAACGCCTTCATTGACTTGCATCGTAATTGAACCGACGCGGTTGAAAGTGCTCGTGTGAACAGGGCCCTTACGATCCTCCGCTAATTGGCCAATTATCCCGTGACATGCGAACGTATTATGGACGTCATTCTTCATCAGAGTGACGTACTTGACTGATTTTCTTCTGGCAAACGAAACGGCTTAATTCGTCTGAAGGGTAATCGTGATACAATCGGCACATCAAGGTTTTTATCGTTTTCTCTTTTGCGGAGTTTTTTTTTTTTTTTATTTTTTTTTTTTTTTTTTTTCTGGCAACTGAGAAAACGGGAAGGAAGAGAAGAAAAAAAAGGAATAGAGGAAGGCAGGAAAGAAGAAAGGAAGGAAGGAAGAATGGAAGGAAAGGTGTAGAAAAGGAAGGAGAGAATGATAGAAGGGAAGAAGGAGGGAAGGAAAAAGGAATGAATGAAGGAAGTAAACAGAGAAGGAAGGAAGGAAAGAAGGAAGGAAGGAAGGAAGGAAGGAAATAAGGAAGGAAATAAGGAAAGAAGAAGGAAAGAAGAGAAGACAGGAAGGAAAGAAGGAAGTCAGGAAGGAAAGAAGGAAAGAAGAAAGGAAAGAAGTCAGGAAGATAAGAAGGAAGGAAGGAAGGAAAGAAGGAAGGAAGGATAGAAATAAGGAAGGAAGGAAAGAAGAAAGAAAGGAGAAAAAACAGGTTGGAAAGAAGAAACGAAGAAAAAAGAAAGAAATGAAAGAAATAAGGAAGGAAGGATGAAAGAAATAAGAGAAGAAAGGAAGGAATGAAGAAAAGAAGAAAGGAAGGAGAGGAAAGGAATAAAATAAGAAAAGAAGAAAGGAAGGAAGGAAGGAAGGGAGGAAGGAAAGAAGGAAGGATGGAAGAGCAGAGAGGATGGAAGGATGGCAGGAAGGAAGGAAGGAAAGAAGAAAGTAAGGAGAGAAGAAAATAAGAAATGAAGGAATGAAGGAGAGAGGAAAGAAAGTAAAGAAAGAAAGAAGGAAGGAAGAAAGGAAAGAAGAGAGGAAGGAGAGAAGAAAGGAAGTGACTAAGGAAGGAAGAAGAGAAGAAAGTAAGGAAAAAAGAACAGGAGGAAGAAAGGAAGGAAGGAAGGAAGGAGAGGAGAGGAGAGAAGAAGGAAGAGAGGAAGAAGAAATATAAAATGTGACCATTGGTGTATAGGGGAGTGGGCTTGGGAGTAGGGAGTGAGAGTGGGAGTGGGAGTGGAAGAGTGGGAGTGGAGGAGTGGGGAAGGATCAGTGAGGTCAGAAGAGGTGAAGGAAGAAGAGGGGGGAGGAGGAAGAGGAGGAGGAGGATCGGCCCGCCATTCATGTTGAAGCTGATGAAGTAGAGAGGAGGAGGAGGAGGAGGAGGAGGAGGAGGAGGAGGAGGAGGAAGATGGAAGGAAAGATAATGTGTTGGTGAGGTGGAGGTGGAGCTGGTGGTGGAGGTGGAGGTGGAGGTGCTGGTTGTGTATCATAATTAGGGAAATTCAATTTTTAGCCATGTTTGGAAAACACATTTTCATTGTTCATTCATCTATTGTGTTTTTTTTTATCAAACTATTCTATTTTACTTTATTGTATGTCTTTACGTCATTCTGTCCTATTCTATTCTATTCTAATTCTGTTCTATTCTATTCTAATTCTATTCTATTCGAATCTTTTCTATTTTATTCTATTCTATTCTATTCTATTCTATTCTATTCTATTCTAATCTATTCTATTCTAATTCTATTCTATTCTATTCGGATCTATTTTATTATATTCTAATTCTATTTGAATTTATTCTATTCTATTCTATTCTATTCTATTCTATTTTATTCTATTCTACAATATTCTACGCTAGGTCGTCTAAACACATCGACACTTGTGTCCCACTATCCGAACATCGACACCACCTGTGCCTCGGTATTCAAACTCCGATCGAATGATATTAGTTTTTATTAACAGAAAGCCTTGTGGAGGAAAATAGTATTGGGTTGCAGTGGAGGATTCGGAGGAAAATGTGGAGTCAAAGGGAGTGTGGGAGTTGAGGAGGAACTGAAGTATTGAGGGATGAGGAAATTTCAAAAGGTGATGAAGAAAAAGATGTAAAAGATGGAGTGAGGGAGGGAAGGAAAGAGGGAGGAGAAGAGGGAGGAGAGGACGGAGGGAGTGAGGGAGGGAAAGAGGGAGGAAAGAAGAGAGGAGAGGAGGGAAGAGAGGAGGGCGAAGAGGAGGGTGGAGGAGAACGATGAAGAAAGAGAATGAGTAAAAGAAGAGGTAGGAAGAAGAAAAAGCAAGAGGGAAGAATAGATGGAGGGAGGAATGGAGGAAGAAAAGAGGAAAAGAATGAGGAAAGAAATGAGGAAAAGGAAAATAGTTCCTTTATTTATCAAAAAATGTATTTCATATGAAGTTTCTACTTTAAATCTTAACTAATTGCTTTTTTCTTCAAAGAAATTTATTTCGGCTATTCTGAATACACTTTTCTTTTTACTTGATATACTATGCAGCCATTTAAGTTTGTGAATTTCTGCATGTGGTCCTTCAATGGAAAAAAAGTTCCGCACTCCTGAGTTGAGGAGTTGCCCGATTATGTGTGAGACAAGAAATTGAAGGGGGGGACCGACGGGGGTAGGGGAGAAGGGTGAAGAGGAGGAGGAGGTGCGAGAAGGCAGAGACGAGGAGAAGAAGGAAGAGGAGGGAGGGGGAGGAGGTTGTGGGGGGTGGGGGATCTGATTCATTTGATAAGCCAAGTGTAACCAGGGACTGTTGAATGGGAGGGGTTTGGTGAGAGAGGGGAGGGCTCTCGTGGAAGGGAGGAGGAGAGTGGAAGGAGGGGGGAGGGGTTTCGTGAGAGGGAGGAGGGGATTGGAGGCAGGGGGAGGGAGGTGGTGGGAGGGGGAGGGGGTGTTGGGGAAAGGAGGGAATAGCAGGAATAGAAGGTGGTGAAGTGAGGGAGGGGGTGAGGAGAGAATGGAAGAGAATGAGGGAGGGAAGGAGAAGGGGAGGGATTAAGGGAGGGAGGGAGGGAGGGAGTGATGGGAGGCGAAATAAACATCCCACCCTCCTCCCCATTGGAGACCCAAATAAAACAGGGAAGGGGAGGAGAGAGAGAGAGAGAGAGAGAGAGAGAGAGAGAGAGAGAGAGAGAGAGAGAGAGAGAGAGAGAGAGGAGGGGGTAGTAGCCTTGATCCTCGATGAAGACCCTGAGACCTGTTCACTTAAAAAATTACGTTTCTTCTGCTGTCAGATGATTTTATTCAACTGTGGGGATCAATTTGGGTCCACGAAACGGGGACCAGATTGCCTCCCTGACACGAGTAAAATTGTCTATCACTGGCCAGGATAAATGTTTAAAGTATGTTTAAGATGTGT
>NC_134789.1:22887941-22890441 GCF_046742065.1 Oratosquilla oratoria
CACACATTCACGTTTATTTATACATTGGGGGGGTGTGTGTACAAAAGTGCCACCACCCATAGTAGCGCTCTGAATCGAAATAGAAAAAACTGCTTAGATTTGGGAACTTTTTTCATACTTAAATGTGTATATATGTATATATATATATATATATATATATATATATATATATATATATATTATATATATATATGTATATATATATATATATATGTATATATATATGTATATATATATCATATATACATTGTGTATGTGTGTGTACAGTATATATATATATATATATATATATATATACATATATATATACATATATATATATATATATATATATAATATATATAAAATATATACATTGTGTGTGTGTGTGTACAGTATATATATATATATATATATATATATATGTGTATACATATATATATATGTATATGTATTTCTGTATGAACACATACATGTGTGTGCGTGTGCGTTTCAGCATACGTATACACACACGCGAATATACATGAAATCTTTTTTCTTTCTTTCTCTTTTTCCTTTTATTATTTGGGCGTGACTGATAACACGCCTGTCAGTCTTCCTCACGCCTTCCCACACTTCTTTTTCGGCTGTCCTTCACGCCCAAAAGAAACAGATGAATGACGGGTGTCTGACAGGAGGAGGTGCTGGGGTCGACCTGCCCGCGCGAACCCCGCATAGCCGTCTGGCGTTTATTTAGCGCTCAATCACGGACGCTCAGAGGAGATAAGAACCAAAGTAGGGTTTGCTTTTCGGTGTAAGAGGATTATGTACCGAGATATGGTTGGTAGTCATCAGGGTGGCATTGTAGCTATCCCTACAAATATTTTTCTTGTTGGAGGTACTAGTGTGCCTTTCTCAAGAAGAGATTATCTTTTTTTTAAGTTTGTTGATTCTTGTAAATTTGCGAACAGGGGTGGTTTCGTGTGTGTGTGTGTGTGTGTGTGTGTGTGTGTGTGTGTGTGTGTGTGTGTGTGTGTGTGTGTGTGTGTGTGTGTGTGTGTGTGTGTGTGTGTGTGTGTGTGTGTTTTGTACAGAGAAATCTATATCCATGTAGGAATGTGATTATGAATATATTGCTCATTTTTATACAGATGCCTGCAAAATATATTAACAAATATATTGTATATGTACAATATATCCGTGAGTGTGTGTGTGTGTGTGTGTGTGTGTGTGTGTGTGTGTGTGTGTGTGTGTGTGTGTGTGTGTGTGTGTGTGTGTGTGTGTGTGTGTGTGTGTGTGTGTGTGTGTGTGTGTGTAATCAAATAAAGTCGCCTATCATTGTTAACAAAAATATATATATTATGATTCACCATAAAGAGACTGACACGACACGCCAACAAGATTGGAATATGAATGAAACAAATAAAACCCTTTTTAGGGGTAAAAAGATCTTCTCAAACCTGACCAGAATCCCTTACAAAGGACTACAACGTCCTTAAGGTCTGCCCTGATTGACCAAAGGCTGACAGTCCTTAGTTCTCATCCTCTGGTCGATTCTTAAAACTGGACCTTTGTAAATGAAATGACACTCAATCCGTAGTCACTTTCACAATACCAGACTTTCCCTGGCGTTGTACTAATGCCCTTGCCTGCGACTGAAGCCGTCACCTTTGCCTTGTGTGTTGGGATAGCTCTGCTGAACGGTAGTCACCGGGAGAAGCTGGGGATTGAACTCGAACCCACCTAACTTCTTTATTTATTTATCCAACTGATTGCAGCATTCGTATATTTATACATAAATTTATATATTCATTTATATATTTGATTAATCATTTATTTATTTACTCGTGTATTTGTAATCTATTGTTTTGTATGTTTATATATTTGATTATCTACTTATTTTTTCTATTAATTTTTATTATTAATTCTTCTGTTTATTTATTCACTTATTACCACTCATGGTCACGTACTTATGTGGAGCACGTATTCAGCATAACGTGATCTAATCATTGCCACGTGTTTTAGAGCACGTGCATGGTATCAGTTTTTCACCTCTATCACGTGGTAGTATCTTACCAACCACGTGGTGGTCCCCATGCAACGTTGATAATTCCTTGGACAACGTGGTGACCTCGTACCACGTAATGAATGGTGATCCCATCACGTGGTCAGAGCCAAAGCTCTCTTGTGGTCACGTGTTGGCTGCGCCTCTTACTGACTCCCTCTCTTTCTCTCCCACTCTCTCTCTCTGTCCCACTCTCTCTCCCTCTCTCCCTCTGAGAAGCAGGCGACCAGCTTCTACTGCTTCTTCTTCGCTCTCGTGTCTTTTTTGTTTGTTTGTTTGTTTGTTTTTCTTCAGTATTATCGTCGTTTTCTTCTCCATTATTTTTGTTTTCTTGTTTTGTTTTTCGTTGGCCTCTTTATCGTCATCTTCCTCGTCTTCTTCTTTATCGTCGTCTTCTTCGTCTTCCTCTTCGTCTCCTGCTTCGCCTTCTTCTTTGTCTTCTTCGTCTTTATTTTTTATTGTCTTCCTCTTCGTCTT
>NC_134789.1:22895441-22900441 GCF_046742065.1 Oratosquilla oratoria
AAACACCAGACTCAATTGAAGGGTTTATTTGCCCGACGTTTCGATTCCCGTCCAGGAATCGTCTTCAAGGGGTATAATGGGTACAAGATTGTGAACTCAAATATAAATTGTCAAAGTGGTGAACCTGGGAAAGGTTCACACTCTGAATCACTTGTACAAAGGAAACCTCTTTCCAATATTAGATACAATACAATTAATATGAAATATTGTCACAAAATGAAATAAAACAAAGTAGAAATAAAACAAGTCATATGGCTGTGAACAAAAAACAAAAGTAGCAAAAATATCAATACGTAACACAAACTTAACACAAACGTAAAAACGCCATAACATAGTCCTTTATATATATGTATATATATGTATATGTATATATATGTATATATATACATATATATGTATATATATATATGTATACATATATATATATACATATATATATATACATATATATATATATATATATATATATATATATATATATAACATAACATAGTCCTTTATATATATGTATATATATATATATACATATATATACATATATATACATATATACATATATATATATACATATATATATATACATATATATATACATATATATATATATATGTATATATATATATATATATATATATATATATATATATATATATACATATGCAGCCGAAGTGAGAAGGGGAAAGATAGGAAAAAAAAAAAAAAAAAGAGAAAAAGAAAGAGAGAAAGAGGAATAGGAAGAAAGAGAAACAGCTGGACAGTTATATAATGCCAGCGACCCACCATTTGGCCTGCTTATTAACGACCATTTGGTCCACAGCGAGGAACCCGCATGTCGATAACATCACCCCTACAAGACCGGTCGTTTGGGTTTGCCGACCGGCACTTAGGCAGCCGGCCATCGGCAACCGGTCGTGTACCTAGCAGCCAGGGGCATCCAAATAACGATTGGCTCCCAATGATCAGGGCCCAATTGAATGATTGGGCGATTAGAGCCCCTTCACGGGTTGATGGGGGTCGGACGTTTGCTCCCAAGTGATGAATTGATTGGTAGGGATTGGAATGATGAGGCGCTCTTTCTGATCGTAAATGGGGGTGATTGGTAGGTGTTGGAGTTATGAGATGCTTTTCCTGATCGTGACTGGGGGTGATTGGTAGGTGTTGGAGTGATGAGGTGCTTTTCCTGATTGTGACTGGGGGTGATTGGTAGGTGTTGGAGTGATGAGGTGCTTTTCCTGATTGTGACTGGGGGTGATTGGTAGGTTTGGAGTGATGAGGTGCTCTTCCTGATCGTGATTGGGGGTGATTGGAAGGTGTTGGAGTGATTAGGTGTTCTTCCTGATCGTGACTGGGGGTGATTGGTAAGTGATGGGCGTGATGAGGTGCTCTTTATGGTCGTGATTGGGATTATTGGTAGGTGTTGGAGTAATGAGATACTTTTTCTGATCGTGACTGGGGGGTGATTGGTAGGTGATGTGCGTGAGGGGTGGCGGAGTAGTAATAAGATTCCAATAAATGATGATTGGAACTGAGATGATGAGGTGTGTGGCAAGGGATGATTAGTATATAGTAGTAGGATGATAAGGTATCCCCAGTGGTGATTAGCACCGTGATGATTGCGTGATCGGTAGGATCAGGGGTTGTGATTGGTAGTTGGTGAGTGTGATGCGGATCATCCGATGGAGAAGGGTAGATGATGGGTGTGATTGGTAAGTGATGAGGGGTTGCTCAGGTCATGATTGGTTGATGATTGGGGCAAGAGGATTCAACATAGATTAATCAAATTGCCTGGTTAACACAAAACGATTTAATTACATTCTGGGTCCTGTGTGGAGAGGATCGAACTTAGTGTACCACAGGTGAATGGAGCCATCTGGTATTACTGAGACCCAAGAGTATGTGAATTACGTCATTGTTGACAAGAGTTACCAGACGTAAACAGTCTTCAATAACAAGAGTTTTTCCTCGTAAATAACAAGAGTTTTTTGCTCGTTAATAACTAGAGTTGTTAGTCGTAAATAACAGGAAATTATTTTCGTAAATAACGTGAGTTGGCACTCGTAAATAACGAGAGTTGTCACTCGTAAATAACGTGAGTTTTCACTCGTAAATAACGAATTATCACTTGCAAACAACGAGAAATTTTACTAGTAAATTAAAAATCGTAAATAACGAGAATTTTTGCCCGTAAATAACGAGTTGTCACTCATAAATAACAAGAATTTTTTCTCGTAAATAAAGTTGTCACTCATGAATAACGACAAGTGCCACTGGTAAGCAACGACTTGTCACTCATAAAAAACGAGAAGTGTCACTTGTTAATAATGAGAAGTATCACTCGTAAATAACGAGAAGTGTCACTCGTAAATAACGAAAAGTGTTACTCGCAAATAACGAGAAGTGTCACTCGTAAATAACGAGAAGTGTCGCTCGTAAATAACGAGAAGTGTCACTCGTAAGTAACGAGAAGCGTCACTCGTAAATAACGAGGCGCGTCACTCATAAATAACGAGAAGCGTCACACATAAACAACGAGAGTAGCTGCTCGTAAATAATGAGAGACGAGTCACTCGTAAACGCCATGTATTCCTTGTAAACGAGTCTCCTGCAAATAAACGAAAGACAGAAAGTAGTTGGAAGCCAGTAAGTTGGCAGCATAATGGATTATACCGATGCTGGTGGTAGTGGTGGTGGTGGTGATGGCAGTGGTGGCAGTGGTGGTGGTGGTGGTGGCAGTGGTGGTGGTGGCAGTGGTGGTGGTGGTGGCAGTGGTGGTGGTGGTGGCAGTGGTGGTGGTGGTGGTGGCAGTGGTGGTGGTGGTGGCAGTGGTGGTGGTGGTGGTGGTGGTGGTGGTGGTGGCAGTGGTGGTGGTGGTGGTGGTGGTGGTGGTGGCAGTGGTGGTGGTGGTGGTGGTGGCAGTGGTGGTGGTGGTGGTGGTGGCAGTGGTGGTGGTGGTGGTGGTGGTGGTGGTGGTGGTGGCAGTGGTGGTGGTGGTGGTGGTGGTGGTGGCAGTGGTGGTGGTGGTGGTGACGGTGGTGGTGGTGGTGGCGGTGGTGGTGGCAGTGGTGGCGGCGGCGGTGGTGGTGGTGCCGGCGGTGGTGGTGGCGGCGGCGGTGGTGGTGGTGCCGGCGGTGGTGGTGGCGGTGGTGGCGGCGGTGGTGGTGGTGGTGGTGGTGGTGGTGGTGGCGGCGGCGGCGGCGGCGGCGGCGGCGGTGGTGGTGGCGGCGGCGTTTGTGGTGGTGGCGGCGTTGGTGGTGGTGGTGGCGGCGTTGGTGGTGGCGGCGGAGGCGTTGGTGGTGGCGGCGGAGGCGTTGGTGGTGGCGGCGGAGGCGTTGGTGGTGGCGGCGGAGGCGTTGGTGGTGGCGGCGGAGGCGTTGGTGGTGACGGTGGTGGTGGTACCGGTACCGGCGGTGGTGGTGGCAGTGGTGGCGGCGGCGGTGGTGGTGGTGCCGGCGGTGGTGGTGGTGGTGGTGGTGGTGGCGGCGGCGGCGGCGGCGGCGGCGGCGGTGGTGGTGGTGGTGGTGGTGGTGGTGGTGGTGGTGGTGGTGGTGGTGGTGGTGGTGGTTGTGGTTGCGGTGGTGGCTGGTGGTGGTAGTGGTGGTATAGGTGGCGATGGTTGGAGAGGAGTGATGGCAAACCACCTGTACAGTTGGGATTCAAAGTTTGCCTTTGCTTTGCTCCTCAAAGCGATCACACGCAAACAGATCTTAAATAAGTGTTTTATAAATGTATGTAATTGTTTTCTAAGTCGAATGCAACCCGGTTTGAACCGCCATCTGCTCTTTTATTTTTTATTTTTTATTTCTCTTTTTCGTCCCACCTACTACTCTCTCGACACCAGAGAGGCGAAAGCTTCACCTCCCATGTGTACACGTGTGTGTGTGTGTGTGTGTGTGTGTGTGTGTGTGTGTGTGTGTGTGTGTGTGTGTGTGTGTGTGTGTGTGTGTGTGTGTGTGTGTGTGTGTGTGTGTGTGTGTGTGTGTGTGTGTGTGTGTGTGTGTGTGTGTGAGAGAGAGAGAGAGAGAGAGAGAGTGTGCATGAATGTGCGTGAATGTGTATAGATATGTGGCTTTACCAAACATAGCTCTCTCAGAAGACGGATTTTTTCTTTTTATTCAGACTCAACTCTTAAAGCCATCCTGAGGTCCTGATTGCGCAGAAGATTTTTTTCTTTTCATTCGAGGATAAACTCCCAAAGATTCTAATAATGAATCAATTCTTCAACCCCTGGTGGTTTGTGTAAAAAGAAGGAACCATATGGTGACAGAATAGAAAATGAACAATAATTTCACACACGCGCAATCATAAATACAAGAATGTGGGTTTCGCTCTCGTCCCTTTCATATTTTTTCGTACGATTACATATGGATCTTCTGAGTTTTGAGAAGGGGAGTTTCCTTTCAGTCGACAACCAAAATAAACGTTTGAGACTATGACAACCCCAAACGTTTCTTATTTCATTGATTCTTCATTTCCAAGTCTTATTCGTATTTCGTTCTTGATAACCAACGCTTCTATCTATTGGGAAAATATCACACAAAAAAAGCTTATGTCATAGAAGTAGCGAAGGGGAAATTTGAGAACTGCAAGAAGTTTGAGAAACTAAAAGTGATCAGTATTTTTTTCTCTATTTTTCTTCAATCATATGGGAATACTGCATAACCGTTTAGGTCTGTTCTTAAGCCAGAATAAAATGTATAAAGTTGATTATTAGTTATGATTAAATGAAAATATTATCTTTTTTTTACTCAAATATCAGACCTTAAAGCATAAAAATATATAAACCGATAACGATAATGAAACCATGAAATGTGTCTAGAATATGAGAGGAATACACAGAAACAAAATAGAAAACAAAAAAATTAAAATAAAACATTACTATGTTAATGTCTAACATTATTATGTTCCATAACTTATCAGATAGAAAAATATACAAATAAAATATATTTGTTAACTATACTAAAACCTTGAAATGCATTTTGGATATAAGAGAGCTAAGCAAA
>NC_134789.1:22905441-22907941 GCF_046742065.1 Oratosquilla oratoria
AAATGAATAAATAGATAAATAGGTAGATAGGTAAATAGATACTCGTAGCTAAATAAAAGTAAACAAGGAAATAAATAAGGAAATATTTAAATAAATTTATATATGAATAAATAGTTAAATAAATGATGAGTAAAGATAAAATACATTAAATACAATGATGACCCAATGAAGACCCAGCCGATATCCAGCAGAGACCCATTGGAGACCAGGAGGAGATCCAGAAGACACACAGCGAAGACCAAGCGGAGACCCAGTGGAGACCCAGAGGACACCTATTGGAATCCTAGTGGAGGCACAGAGGACATCCATTGGAGACCCATTGGAGACCAGTAGGAGATCCATGGGAGACCCAGAGATAACCATTGTAGCCCCAGCATAGACCAAACAGAGAACCATTGGAGACCTAGAGGACGTCTATTGGAGACGCAGTGGAGACCCAGTAAACACTCCGTGGAGACCCAGTGGGGACCCCGAGGATGCCTATTGAAGACACAGAGGAGACCCAGAGGAAGCCTACTGGAGACCTAGTGGAGACCCAGAGAATATCCAGTGGGGACCCAAAGGACACCTATCGGAGACCCATGAAAGACCCAGAGGACACCTATTGAAGACCCAGAGGAGAGCCATCGAAAGCCGAAAGGAGACCCAGAGGGGACCCATTGGAGACCCAGCGGAGACCAAACGGAGACCCAGTGGACACATAGATGACATGTATTGGAGACCCAGTTGAGGCCCAGGGGACAGCCATTGGAGACCCAGAGGAGACCCATTGAAGACCCAGCGGAGATTAAGCGGAAACTCAGTCGAGACCCAGATGATACCTATTGGAGACCCAATAGAGACCCAGAGGACATCTGTTGGAGACCCAGTGGAGACCCAGAGGACATATGTTGGAGACCCAGAGGTCACCCATTGGAGACCCGATGGAGACCAGTAAAAGACCCATTGGAGACCCAGAGGACACCCATCGGAGACCCGGTGAAGACCAGTAGAAGACCCATTGAAGACCCAGAGGACACCCATTGGAGACCCGGTGAAGACCAGTAGAGGACCCATTGGAGACCCAGAGGATACCCATTGGAGACCCGGTGAAGACCAATAAAATACCCATTGGAGACCCAGAGGACACCTATTGGAGACCCAGTAGAGACCAGTAGGAGACACATTGGAGACCCAGAAGAGAACCATTGGAGACCGAAAGGAGACCATAGGAGACACATTGGAGACCCAGAAGAGAACCATTGGAGACTCAGAGGAGACCCAGCCGAGACCCACTGAGAGACCCAGCAGAAACCCAGCGTAGTGCCCCACCCGGAAAACTCCTAACAGAGGCTAAGTCGACATTGAAGTCATTGTCAGGCATCCGAGTGTAGCGCCTTCGGTTTTGAACTTCGCTCCAGAGTTCGAGTGAAGAGATCAACGTCACGACGCTTTGAGGAACATGCGGTTGCCTCCTTTGATGAAACCGGCTCCCAGGCTCGTCCATTTGGAAGTGCAGTGTCATCAAAGGATAATGTGCGCATGCATATCGTGCGCGCACACATACACACGCGCACGCGCACTCATACACAGATACACATTTTAAGATTCAGTAATAGTGCAAGCCGTTACCGTTCCTTTTGAGCAAGGCGGTGATGTGTGTGTGTGTGTGTGTGTGTGTGTGTGTGTGTGTGTGTGTGTGTGTGTGTGTGTGTGTGTGTGTGTGTGTGTGTGTGTGTGTGTGTGTGTGTGTGTGTGTGTGTGTGTGTGTGTGTGTGTGTGTGTGTGTGTGTGTGTGTTTGTGTGTGTGTTTGAGTGTGTGTGTGTGTGTGTGTGTGTAAGAGAGAGAGAAAGAGAGAGAGAGAGAGAGAGAGAGAGAGGTCGTAGGTATCGACCACAAGTCTCCTCCGAGAAGGTAATTGTTGTCGATTACGAGCCCAAGACATAATCCAAGGCCCATGATACAAAAACACACGTAACGAAGAAGAAGAAGAAGAAGAATGAAAGAGAGAGAGAGAGAGAGAGAGAGAGAGAGAGAGAGAGAGAGAGAGAGTTCCCCAGTCACTCCTCACCCGATGACTTCCTTCGTAAATGTTTTTTGACAAGAGACGAAGACGGACACAACAACAAAAAAAAGTTGTTTACAAGACTCGACTCCGGAAAGAATTCCTCGCGAAGAGGAAGGAAACGATCAAATAAGAGAGAACTTTTTTGCAGAATCCATCCCAGTGACGTCATGATTGTGTAAATTCAATTTTAATTGATTCTTGCCATACCAAAGGGGTAGGATGATAATTGATTAGTAAATGGTACTCAATGGGATTTTTATTTATTTGTTCGTTTGCTTGTTTAGTTGTTTATTTGTGTGTTTACCCTTTTCTTCTTTTTTAATTATCTCTTTATTTTTTGTTTGATTATTTGTTTATTTGTTTATTATTTGTTTATTTATCTATTTGTATATTCATTAGGCTGTCTATTCATTCATTTATACATTCATTTATCTATCTATTCATTTATCTAT
>NC_134789.1:22917941-22922941 GCF_046742065.1 Oratosquilla oratoria
TGTGTGTGTGTGTGTGTGTGTGTGTGTGTGTGTGTGTGTGTGTGTGCGTGTGTGTGTGTGTGTGTGTGTGTGTGTGTGTGTGTGTGTGTGTGTGTGTGTGTGTGTGTGTGAGAGAGAGAGAGAGAGAGAGAGAGAGAGAGAATCTTGGTCTCCAGGCACAAAAGAATAATGCGTGACTCTATTCAACAGAGAGATCTGCGCCCTCCGGATAACCTAGCAGTAGAGATAATAATAGAAAGAACGTAAATTATTATCATATTTAATCACTTTATGGCTTGGTGGCACCACTAATCTGGTTGAAAACAGGAATCTTATTCAGTTGACGGGACGTCATCATACCAAAGAGGAGACGCCTGTGACCCGAAGTACGATAACATGAGAGGAACTTGTCCATAGGAATACCCGTCAGGAGCGAATATTCGAGAGATCGAGATCGCAATTGAAACCTCGGTCAACGATGTTGTTCCCAAGAGTTTTAGGGTTCCTCTGTACGGGGACTTATTACCTGGCTCCCATTGATCATGGGGTCCATTTGCGAGGGAGATATAAACACCTCTTTGCTGCGTACCGATCAGGAGCGAGTCAGCAAAAAGTGAGGTCGCAATTGTATCTTCTGTCAACGATGTTGTTATTGCTAAAAACAAATTTATTATTCTCTGGTTGATCGTGGGATCTATTTGCAAAGGGACCCGAGGTATGTGAAGGAGATAGTAACACTCTTTTGCTGCGTTCCGGTCAGGAGCGAGTCAACGAGAGATGTCTTTGCGAAGGGATCGTCGATCAACGATGTTGTTGCTAAGGAGAACCTTATTGGTCCCCGTTGATCGTAGTGTCTATTTGTTAAGGGAGCTTGAGATATGCGAAGTAGAACAGTAAGCCTATACAATGGTGTCTTCGATATTGGGCCCGTTGACAGTGGGCTCGAGGACCCCTGAGATATGCGAAGAAAGTATTCCGTCTTCCCTCAGACTGGAAACCCCCAAATATACGCACGACAGCGGCGTAGGATTTGTACGTAAGGATAGAAGCCCTGGTAAAGTATTGTCCATTACAATAGCAACAGCAATACCCAAGTTTTGAGAGTTTTTTAGTTTAGCAGATTTTTCTTTTTCGCGAAAGTTCTGTTTCGCGAAAACAAATACAATAACAATTCATATTATGTGAGTTGTTCAGGTTAGTAAGCATTTATCTTTGATAAATTGTTTATATTATCATGAATTTCTGTTATTAAAACAGTTCAAATTAGTAGGATTTCCTTTTTCACAGGTTTTTGGGATTGGTAAAAAAAATCGCGAATTGTTCAAATTAGTATGATTTTTTATTCTCTAATTGTTCGGTTTATTAACATTACCATTAACACTATCCAGTCTGGGCAAATGATAGTCACTGATAACCATTTTGGAATAAATATATCGTCTACAGCATAACAAATTAAGTGCAGGAAGAATAAAGTGAATAAGAAAATAAAATAAATAAAATAAAATAAAAAAAAACAAGAAAAAATTAACATTTCAAGAAGATATACTTCAGGATTCGGGTTTTGTGTTTTTGGGGTTTTCAGAGACTTTCACCTTCTAAGGCTTTCATCCTTTCAGGCTTTCAGACTAAGACATTCAGGCTTCAGATCAACTGCACACTGAACGGGCAAAAACTATTTGCGGGAGAGTAAACACAACGGAGGATCGTGTGGTACCACTGGGGTCATCAAGTTTCCAAACAGGACATACTCAGTGGTGCTAACATGACCCAAGCATCCTCCCTTATCACCGCACGCCAGCCGAGGTATCAGGGTTGCCTGGTTTGCCTTACGGACGGTGACCCTGCTCACAGGTTTGGGAGATGAGGAAACTAGAGAAGGAAAGTCAAGCTGAATTAAGACAAACCTGTCGCCCAGGTCATGGCCTTCTCTCTCTCTCTCTCTCTCTCTCTCTCTCTCTCTCTCTCTCTCTCTCTCTCTCTCTCTCTCTCTCTCTCTCTCTCTCTCTCTCTCTCTCTCTCTCTCTCTCTCTCTCTCTCTCTCTCTCTCTCTCTCTCTCTCTCTCTCTCTCTCTCTCTCTGCTCTTCTCTGTATCTCTCTCTCTCTCTCTCTCTCTCTCTCTCTCTCTCTGCTCTTCTCTGTATCTCCGTGTACCTCTGTGTATCTATGTGTATCTCTCTCTCTCTCTCTCTCTCTCTCTCTCTCTCTCTCTCTCTCTCTCTCTCTCTCTCTCTCTCTCTCTCTCTCTCTCTCTCTCTCTCTCTCTCTCTCTCTCTCTCTCTCTCTCTCTCTCTCTCTCTCTCTCTCTCTCTCTCTCTCTCTCTCTCTCTCTCTCTCTCTCTCTCTTTGGGGTGGGTTGGGGTCAGAGGTGATTAACTAATTATTACATAACTCTTCTGATTGGCTGGCTGTGCGGTACCCGATAAGGAGTCTCACTCACTCGAAGAACCACATAAATCCCGAACTAAGAATTGTCATTAGCGAAGTCTCAAGGTTCCATCTAAGAAACCTCACCAAAGAACATCCTTACCTCATGGTCAGAGGTGACTGCCACTTGCTCTAGCTGTCCTAGTACACAGGGCATGGTGACGGTTTCTTCTGTAACGGAGATTCTCCTGACTTCAACTTTTTCTCTAATTATCTTGATATAATTCCTTCCCTCTCTCTCTCTCTATATATATATATATATATATATATATATATATGTATATATATATGTATATATATGTATATATCGGAAAAATTTCGAAACACTGGACTCAGAGTAACAGAATTTATTACCGACGTTTCGAACCCTGTCCGAGGTTCGTCCTCAGGGTTATACATAGTAAGCAAAAGGATTCATTTAAATAGTGTACCGATGTTCTCTGGGACAGGTCCCACCGGAGTGTACAAAGTTGAACAAAATCAAAACCCATTCCGAATGACAAAAGGTAATTACAAATTTGTGTAAAGCGTCCCCCAAATGAAAAGAATTGACAAAAACCTCATAACACATGTCATAATAAATGGAACAAAACCAATTCTAAACGACACCCAGAAATTGATAACAGAGTAAGTACAGAGTGTCACCAAATGGCTCCACCGAAAATAAGAAATAAAATTAAAAGGGGCAAAAAGAAAATATCAAATGGCACAGACCAGACACAAAAGCACTGGTCTGTGCCATTTGATATTTTCTTTTTGCCCCTTTTAATTTTATTTCTTATTTTCGGTGGAGCCATTTGGTGACACTCTGTACTTACTCTGTTATCAATTTCTGGGTGTCGTTTAGAATTGGTTTTGTTCCATTTATTATGACATGTGTTATGAGGTTTTTGTCAATTCTTTTCATTTGGGGGACGCTTTACACAAATTTGTAATTACCTTTTGTCATTCGGAATGGGTTTTGATTTTGTTCAACTTTGTACACTCCGGTGGGACCTGTCCCAGAGAACATCGGTACACTATTTAAATGAATCCTTTTGCTTACTATGTATAACCCTGAGGACGAACCTCGGACAGGGTTCGAAACGTCGGTAATAAATTCTGTTACTCTGAGTCCAGTGTTTCGAAATTTTTCCGATATCATGGCTCCTGGACTCCAGCTCTTTACGAACATATGTATATATATACATAATATATATATATATGTATATATATATATATATATATATATATATATATATATAAATAAATATATATATATATATATATATATATATATATATATATCTATATATATATGTACATATATATATGCATATATATATATATGTATATGCATATGTGTATATATATATATACATATATATATATATGTATATATACATATATATATATATATATGTATAAATGCATATATATATACATATATATATGTATATATATATATATATATATATATTCTCTCTCTCTCTCTCTCTCTCTCTCTCTCTCTCTCTCTCTCTCTCTCTCTCTCTCTCTCTCTCTCTCTCTCTCTCTCTCTCTCTCTCTCTCTCTCTCTCTCTAACTCTCTTGGGTTAAACTAGATCTTATTTCTTCGTGATCAATAAGTGAAATGATATTTTGGAAACAAAAGTGTAAACACAAAAATCTATGATTCATCGTATCTTATCCTTCTTTCCTTCCATTTCTTCCTTCTCATCATCATCATCTTCATCTGTGTCTTCCTCCTCCTTCTCCTTGCTTGTTTCCTCTTTCTCCTCCTCCTCTTCGTCTTTTCTTACATTCTCATTCTCTTTATCTTCATTCACATTATTCTCCTCTTCTTCCTCCTCCCCTACACCTCTCCTCCTCCCCTCCTCCCCTCTTCTTCCTCCTCTTCCTCCTCTTCCTCCCACTCCTCCTCCTCCGCCTCCTCCTCTCCCCCTCCTCCCCCTCCTCCTCCTCCTCCTCCTCCTCCTTCTTCCCTCTTCCTCCCACTCCTCCTTCTCCTCCTCCTCATCCTCCTCCTCCATCTCTTCCTTCTCTTCATCCTCCTCCTCTTTTTTCTCCTACCCCGCTTCCTTCTCCTCCTCTTCCGTCTGAAGTGTAGATCTATAAAAGAAATATTTTGCCCCCCCCCCCGGCACCCTTCAGAGGGAACATAGACTTGCGGACAAACAAAACTGACCCAGTGGCTCGCAGTGGTATGTGTGGAATCCGACTGTGTTTATATGTTCTTCTTTAGTATTACTTCAGAGTAAACGCACAAGCTAACTGACTGTGCAACTTAACCTGCACCCAAAACAATTAATGTGTGTTTATGTCTGAGATTAAAATGACAGCATTCCTTGCTAACCTGCGTCAGCTACATTTGTCCGAGGCTCTGCCACGTCCTTCAGAAAGGAGGCAGGGAAGGGGGTGGGGGGTGGGGGTGGTGTGGGGGGACCTAATTGACGACGTCATAGGGGGCGCTGCTCCCCCTTTGTATGTAATGTGTCGAAGAGTCCCCCGCTTTCTATTGTGTATTGCCCATCGCCCCTTTGTATATATGTAAATTAAGGGTGATTTGACCTCCCCGAAAGTCTTCGTACATGACGTGGAATGGAGTAGTCACGGC
>NC_134789.1:22930441-22935441 GCF_046742065.1 Oratosquilla oratoria
TCTTCTTTTCCTCCTCCTCCTCCTCCTCCCCTCCTCCTCCCCCTCCTCTTCCTCATTATCATCATCATCATCATAATCATCATCATCATCCCTCTCTTCCTCCTCTTCCTCCTCCTGATATTTTTTTTTTTTTTTTTTTTTTTTCCTAATCCCATCACCCAACACCCCGGAAGGCAGCGTCGGACCCCATCACCAAAGAATGTCCGGGGGCGATAGGGTGCCGGGTGCTAGTTAATGCCCCCCACCCTCCACACTGCTCTAGCATTGCGGGCGTGTTTTCGACTATGGGCGGAATGCACTCGTCCCCTAAAGTGCCCCGCCGAGTAGTTAGGCGGAATGCGGCAGTTTAACCCTTTCAACACTGAGATATATGTCTCTCTCTCTCTCTCTCTCTCTCTCTCTCTCTCTCTCTCTCTCTCTCTCTCTCTCTCTCTCTCTCTCTCTCTCTCTCTCTCTCTATCTCTCTGTCTATCTATCAATCTATCTGTCTATCTATCCACCTATCCTTCTGTCTGTCTCTCTCTCTCTCTCTCTTCCCCGTATCTCTATTTCTCTCTCATTTAGATAATTCACACACACACACACACACACACACACACACACACACACACACACACACACACACACACACACACACACACACACACACATATATATATATATATATATAAATATATATATATATATATATATATATATATATATATAAAGCATTGAGTTTATAAGTCTGGGATGTGGTAATTTTGTGACTGATACCAACAGGTTTGTCGCCGTGATATGTCAGGTCCGATTGCGCTCAACAAAGTGGGGGGAGAGGGAGAAGGGGGATGGGGGAGAGGAAGGCCCAACCTAAAGCAGCAGCCGTTCCCCCATCTCCCTTCCCCCGTCTTCCCCTCCCCTCCCAACCCCCATGTGTTTGCCTCCCCTTCCCACTTAGCGACAGAGACGACAACGCTAAGAAGGCGGTAAGATGTTGGTAAGGTGGTAGTAAGGTCGGCAGGGCGGCAAGTCTGAAAGATTACTAGGTGGTAAGACGGTAAGGTGGTAAGACGGTAAGGCGGTAAGACGATAAGGCGGTAAGACGGTAAGGCGGTAAGACGGTAAGGCGGTAAGGATATGCCAACTGTGGACGCGGGCCGTGAAAGGCGTCTGGCAAATTAACGGGAATGGAAGAGGAGGAGGAGGAGGAGGAGGAGGAAGAGAAGAAAGAGGAAGAGGAGGACGAGGTAGGAGGTGGGAGGTGAGAGAAGGGAGAAGAAGGTGGAAGTGGGAGTGTAAGCTGGAGAAGGGAGTGTGATGAGAGTTAGAGGTGAGAGTTATTGGTAAGAGTGAGTATAATTGGGAGGTAAAGGATAAATGGGAGAGAGTGGGATTGTTCTTTGGAACTGGGGGAGTATGGTAAGAGTCAAAGGTGAGAGTAGAGGACGAGAGTTGGAAACTGGTGAGAGTTGGTGTAGGAGTGGTTGGTGAGAGTGGGAGATTGGAATTGAAACGTGAGTCGGAGGGAGTGATTGAGGGAGTGATTGAGGGAGTAACTGATGGTGAGAGTCGGGGATGAGAGTGGTAGATGAGAGTGGAAATAGAATCAGGAATGAAAACGGAGATGGGAACTAGGTTGGGAATCAGTGGAAATTAAGGAGGAAGGAAGGAGGTGAAGAAGGGAGGAAGAAAGGGAGGGAGGAAGGGAAGGAAGGAAGAAGGAAGAGAGAGAAGGAAGGAGGGAAGCGAGAAAGGAAGGAAGAAGGTAGAGAGGGAGGGAAGGGAGGAGAAGGAAAAGAGGGAGGGAGAAGGAGAAGGATGGAGGATGGGAGGGAAGGATGGAAAGAGGAAAGAGGGAAGGGAGAGGAGGAAGAAAGAAGGAAAGTAAGGAAGAAGGAAAAGAGGGGAGGAAGAAGGGAAAAGGGGAATGAAGGAAGAAGGAAGAGAGAGAAGGAAGGGGAGACGATGGGAAGGAAGAAAGAAGGAGGGGGAAGGGAAGGAGCGAGGAAAGGAAGGAGGGAGGAAGGGAAGGAGGGAGGAAGGGAAGGAGGGAGGAAGAAAAGGAGGGAGGAAGAGAAGGAGGGAGGAAGGGAGGGAGGAAGAGAAGGAGATAAGAAAGGAGAGAGGGAGAAGAAGAAGGAGGGAAGAAAGGAAGGAAGGAGGAAGGGAGGGAAAGGAAGGAGAAAGAGAGGGAGGGAGGGAGGGAGGGAGGAGAAACCTATAAGGAGATTGGATTTAGAATACCAGAAACAAGGTGAGGGAAGGTGAGGATAAAGTGGGATTTAGGGAAGATTTGGGAAGCGAGCAGTCACAGAAGAGATTTAAGGAAAAGAATTTCGAGAACGAAAACACAGAAGTGAAAGAGGCAAACATAGGGAAGTTCAGATCATCTGGACACAGTGTCGAGTCGGATTTTCTTTTCCTTTTTTTCTTTTTCTTTATCGATTTATCTCTATGTTATTTGTTTGTTTGCTTGTTCCCTTGTTTATTTATTCATTTATTCATCAATTCATTCATTGGAAACAGTGTCGAGTCGGATGTTCTTCTCTTTTTTCTGTTTTTTTTTTATTATCAATTTATCTAAATGTTATTCGTTTATTTGTTTGTTCATTTATTCATTTATTCATTTATTCATCAATTCAATCATTGATTTTATCTATTTATCTATCATTTGCTTATTCATTCCAGTACTAACTTTATTATTTATTTATTTGTTTGTTTTTCGTTTATCTGTTTATTCATTTATTCATCTATTCATGTGTCTATTGATTTATCTATTCATCTATTCCTTTATTCATTTGCTTATCTATCTATCTATATATCTTGTTTTTTCTGGTGAATATGCGACAGCATACGATTTGCTTTGTTAGAGTGTTCTTGTGTTGCAACGTATTTCTGTATTTCTGTGCGTGTGTGAGTATAGGCGTGTGTGTGTATGTATGTGTGTGCGTATGTGTGTATGTATATATGTGCATGCGTGTGTGTGTTTGTGTGTGTGTGTGTGTGTGTGTGTGTGTGTGTGTGTGTGTGTGTGTGTGTGTGTGTGTGTGTGTGTGTGTGTGTGTGTGTGTGTGTGTGTGTGTGTGTGTGTGTGTGTGTGTGTGTGTGTGTGTGTGTGTGTGTGTGTGTGTGTGTGTGTGTGTGTGTGTGTGCGCGCGCGAGTGTGTACACGTGTGTGCGAGCAGGACGTGAAATTAATATAGAAAATAAAATCTAAATAAAAACGAGATATTGAGGCCACGGTAAGTGAAAAGTGTGAGGTGCGCAACGAGAAATGCTTGAGTGACGCTTTGCAGAAGAGGAGGAGGAGGAGGACGAGGACGGAGAAGAGGAAGAGGAGTAGAAGGGCGAGGAAGAGTTTGACAACGAAGAGGTGGAGGAGTAGGAGGAAGAGTTGGAGAACGAGGATGAGGAGGTGAAAGACGAAGAAAAGGTGGAGGAAGAGGAGGAGAAGGAGGAGGAAGAGGAGACGGTCAAAGCGAAAGAAAAGAACGAGGAGGAAGCGGAGGAGTAGAAGTACGAAAAAGAGGAGAAGGGAGAGCAGTAGTAGGACATGAAGCGAAGAATAAGAACGAAGAGGAAGAGGATGAAAATGATGAAGACGAAGACGAAGGAGGAGGAGGAGGAGGAGGAGGGGGAGGGGGAGTGGGAGACATGTCTGTCACTCGGCAGGGTCATACGGGAAGCCGACGTCACTAAGAGGAGGTGAAGGAGGAAGAGGAAGAAGACAAGGAAGAGGAGGAAGAAGACAAGAAAGGTGAGGAAGAAGACGAATAAGAGAAGGAGGAAGAGGAAGAAGACAAGGAAGAGGAAGAAAAAGACAAGGAAGAGGAAGAAAAAGACAAGGAGGAAGAGGAAGAAGACAAGGAAGAGGAGGAAGAAGGCGAGAAAGGTGAGGGAGATGACGAATAAGAAGAGGAAAAGGAGAAAGAGAAATGAGAGGAAGAGAGAAAGAAGAAAAAGAGGAAGAGGAGGAAGAGGAATGACCAGAAGAAGAAGAAGACGATGAGGAGGATAAAGAGGAAGAAAAAACAGGAAGAAGGAGAAGGAGGAGCAAGAGAAAGAGAAAGAAGATGAAAAAGATGAGAGGAAAGAAGAAATGAAGGAAGAAGATGAGGAGGAAGAAAAATGTTGAGAAGAAGATAAGTAAAGAGTGAAAGAGTGACGAAGATAAGAAAGAGAAGTTACAAAAAGAGATGAGGAAAGAGCAGAGAAGAGGGGAAGAGAGAGTTAAAGATCACAACGAATGAGGAAGAGAGAGACGATGTGGAGGATGAGAAAGAGAAAGAGGAGAAAGAGGAAGTAGAACGAAAGAGAAATGAAGCGAAGAAATAAGAGATAAAAGATAAAAAGAGAGGATAAGAAAAGAAAAGGAAGAAAGGAATTATGACGAAGGATGAGAAGAGAAAGGAAGAAGAAAAGGAAAGGAGAAAGAAAAGAGAATGAAGAAAAGAAAAAAATGAAGAAATAGGAAAGACTTGGAGGTGGATAAGATTTTTTTTTTTTTTTTTTTTTTTTTTTTTTTTTTTTTTTTTTTTTTTTTTTTTTTTTTTTTTTTTTTTTTTTTTTGATGATAATGTGGTTGATGACCTTTCACCCACCTCACCAGTGCACGCGCACGCGCACGCGCTCGTGTGGGGGTTGCCCGCCGGCCTTGATTGATTCTCAGGAAGTGTCAGTTAGTCAGCCACAATCATTCAGTCGGTCACACACACACGTATACACACACACACACACACACACACACACACGCACACACACACACACACACACACACACACACACACACACACACACACACACACACACACACACACACACATTTATTCATTTATCTATTTATTTATTCATTTATTTATTTATTTATTTTTCTATTTACTTGCGTCCATTTATACTATTTATTCCTTTACCTATTTATATGTTTACCTATTTTTATTTGTATATTCATTTATTTGCTTATTTATTTTCTATTTATTTATTTATTAATTTATTTATTTTTTATTTATTTATTTATTGTTTAT
>NC_134789.1:22945441-22950441 GCF_046742065.1 Oratosquilla oratoria
ATGTGTTGGTGTGTGTTATTATTTGTCTGTTTGTTTATTATTTGCTTGATTTTCGTTTGTTATTATTTATCTGTTAATTTGTTATTATTTACTATTTGCCTGTTTATTATTCAACTGTACATATGCATTTATCTATTTTGTTTATTATTATTTATATTATTATAATTTCTATTTCATTTTATTTTTTTCATTTACCATTATTAGATTTTTTAGCATCCGACCTAGTTATGGACCAAAAGGTCTCCTGTCGACATGCTCCACCTTTGTAATCCTTTCTGTTGAAATGGGCATCCCGTAACGCTACAGCAGGTTGTCTGAACATTGAGGTTTTAGTGGAGGATTCGAATCTATAGGTCGAATCTTTCATCGATTCTGCGAGACAGTGAATCACATCATCTCTTCATTCCCTCCTTTACGTCCCTGACTCCCTCACTCCTGCCTCACTCCCTCCCTCCCTCCCTCCTTCTCCTCATCTTTACTCTCTTCCCTCCCCCTCTCCCTCCCTCCCTCTCTCTCTTCTTACCTACGTCCCTCTCATCCTCCCTTCCTTCCTTCTTCCGTCTCTCCCTTTCGCTCCCTCTTTTCTTCCTTCCTGACCTTTCTCCGCCCTTACCTCTTTTTTTTCTCCCATCCTACCCTCCCTACGTTCCCTCCCTCCCTCCCTCTCTCCCTCCTTCCCTCCCTCTCTCCCTCCCTCTCTTCTTACCTTCGTCACTCTCTTCCTCCCTTCCTCCTTTCTTTCTTCCTGACCTTCCTCCGCCCTTACCTCTTTTCTTCTCCCTCCCTACCCTCCCTCCCTCCCTCCCTCCCTCCCTCCCTCCCTCCTTCTCTCCCTCCCTCTCATCTTACCTTCGTCCCTCTCGTCCTCCCTTCCTTCTTCCGTCTCTCCCTTTCGCTTCCTCCTTTCTTCCTTCTTGACCTTCCTCCGCCTTTACCCTCCCTCCCTCCCTCCCTCCCTCCCTCCCTTCCTCCCTCCCTCCCTCCTTTCCTCCCTCCTTTCCTTTAGTCACGTCAACCAACGAACTTTTCGGGTCGAGGCTTTTGGACGTCAGGCAGGGGAGCGACTATAAATAAGCTTAACCAGAAATGTCTTGAAGACACTGATCCCCAGGGGGTCTTATGAAATAGATAAAATCGACCGCCGTTAACCTGAATAGAAATCTTGAAGGAAGCCATTCGTCTCTTTTTGCAGTTAAGATTTAATGGAGTGATGGTGGAGGAGGAGAAGGAGGAGGAGGAGGAGGAGGAGCAGGGAGAAGAGCAGGAAGAAGAGGAGTAGTAGAAGCAGGAGGAAGAGGAGGAGTAGGACTAGGAATAGGAGTGGGAGTAGGACAAGGAAGAAGAACAGGATAACAAGAAGATGGAAGAGAAAGGGGAATAGGAGGAGGAGGAAGAGGTGTTGGAGGAGGAGGAAGAGGAGAGGGATAAAGAAGGGGCAGTAGGGGTGGACCAAAAGGAGGATGAAGAAGAAATGAGATGAAGAAGAAGCTGATGAAAATTAAAGAGGAGGAAGAGGAGTGAAATGGGGAAGAACAGGGGAAGAGGAGGAGGGGAAGAGTTGGAGTTAGGCAAATGATCAATCAGAATAAGAAAAGTATCAGGGAGGAAGAGTGGGAGGAAGAGGAGCTAGGTAGATGACAAAGTAGAATAAAAACATGATTGAGAAGGAAGCAGAGGAGGAGGAGGGGACGGGTAAATGACTAAATAGGATAAAAAAATATGGAAGAGGAGGTGGATAAGGATTCATTAAAAAAAGAAACTGATGGAGGAGGAGAGGGAGAAGGAGGAGTAGGAGGAGGAGGAGGAGGAGAAGGAGAAAGAGTAAGAGGAGTAAAAATAGTGACGACTTCTATTACAGGTCCTCCTCCAGAGGCACCTCCTCTCCCTTCCCCTCTCCTCCCTCCCTCCACACACGCATCCGTGTCTTCTTGTGCTGACTTCGATATCTGCGAAGTCAGAAAAAATTAAGGTTCCTCGAGAGACGAATAAAATCGTTAAATGTTCGCCAAAAAATGCTTTCTAGTAGTCACTAGGCAAAAAAGGTTAATCAAGTTATTATTTTATCATTTGAGTGCATACACGGACACACACACACACACACTCACACACACACACACACATACATACATACACACGCACGCACGCACACACGCACGACCATATACGGCATCAGGCATAGCAAAATCACTCAAGTTGCCCAGATTGACTGCAAAGAAGAGTTTGTATGCAAAAGGGAGGAGTTTGTATGCAAAGGAAAGGAGTTTGTGTGTAAAAGGGGAGGATCTTATGTGCAAAGACCTGGAGCTAGTATGCAAAGACGGGGGAGCTTGTTTGAAAAAATGCGGAGCTTGGGTGCAAAGGGGCGGAACTTGTGCGCAAAACGGTGGAATTTGTATGCAAAGGAGTGGAGCTTATATGCAGAGGGGTGGAGCTTGTAGGCAAAAAGGTGGAGATCATATGCAAAGGGATGGAGCCAGTAAACAAACCTGGCAGAATATGTGTACAAAGGGGCGGATCTTGTGTGCAAAGAGATGGATTTTATATGCAAAGGATAGTGCTTGTACGTAAAGGGGTGGAGCTTGTATGCAAAGGGGCGGAGTATGTATGCAAAGGGGTAGAGCTCATATGTAAAAGGGTGGAGCTTCTATGTAAAGGGGTGGAGCTCATGTACAAAACAGAATGAGTAATACAGATGTAGTTTATCCCCACCACTACCCCCACTCACCACCCCCGCGATCTCCCTGGGCAGTGAGCCAATAACTAGCGGTCTCAGGGGCTCGGATGCTAATCGCTTAAGCTTCTGAAAGAACAATGGCCGAGAAGTTAATCTCTTTGCTACTAACGAAGGTGCCACGGAAGGTGAATAGAAAGGAACTAGAGGAAAAAGCATTGTGATCATTATACATATTGTTGTCGTGGTGATAGAATTAGATTAACTAATTCAGTGAACGAGACTGTGGCGCTGATGGTGATGATGATGGTGATGGTAATAGTGATGATGATGATGGTGGTGGTGATGATGGTGATGGTAATGGTGATTATGATGATGGTGATGGTGATTACGGTGTTGGTGATGGTCATGGTGGTGATAGTGTAATGATGGTGAATGATGTCAAGTCTGAACATTATGCCTACAATGATGATAATGACTATGACGATGACGGTAATGACGATGATGTTAATGATTCCACTTCCTCTTTTTTTCAACCCTTCTCCCATCCTCCTCCTCCCCCTCCCCCTCCTGCTCCTCCTCCCCCTCCTACTCCTCCTCCCCCTTCCCCACCCTCCTCCTACTCCCCTCTCCTCCCCCTCCTGCTGGTGATTGAGTGAGGGTTGGTCAGCGTCTGGCCGGGGGTATCTCCCCCCTCCCCCTCCCCCCTCCCCCCCAAGGGTCCTTGAGTAAAAATGTACCAGAATCAGGTAGTGCCAGAGCCACACGCTCTCTCCCGTGCTCTTTCTTTCGCTCGCTCTCTTGCTCTTTTTTTTTCAGATTTTGCCTTTGACCTATTTCTTGGATCTAAAGTGTAGTACAGAATCAGGCATACCAACCCTATCAAATAAAAACTACGGTATCTGTGGCACGGTATAGTACAGAATCAGAAATACCAACCCTACCAAATAGACATGTCAGATAAATCTTTCGTTTTTTTTTCAGATTTTGCCTTTGGTCCCTTTCTCGGACCTACAGGGTAGCACGGAATCAGGCCTACCAACCCTACCGAATGAAAGATACCAAATGTATATCCCAGTACAGTAGAGAATCCGAAATACCAACCCTGCCAAATAAATACAAAGTTTGTCTCACTGATCCTCTCGTAGTTCAAGATAGTTCTAGGACGATAGTTAATTCAGTATTTGTGGGGGTCCCGAATACAATTGTGGAACAATTAGATCATGCGCGAACTTTATTCCAGGACTCCCTCCCATATACGAACAAATTAGGCCATACGGCGTTCGGATTTGAGGAGTGTTCGGATATGCGAGGTAGAAGGAATTCCTCAATGGTGCATATGATGATGATTGATTGATGATGATGATTGATTGATGATGATGATTGATTGATAGTGATTCGGTTTAACGTCCCAAACTCCCCCTATCAGGAGGCTAGGACGGTTCCCCTTACATAGGACTTTGTAACGTAGATTTCAATGAACCATGCCCTTGATCCAACTTCGCCGGTGGCAGGGTTCGAACTGCCATCGCCTCGACTTCTGCCACAAGTAGTGATGCTCTAACCAGTTCGGCCATATAAATCATGTCCGGTTTATGACAAAGTTCGGAATATGCGATGGATCATTCGTGGGTTGCCCTCATCCATGGAACTTGTTCGACAAACGAGTTGCGTGCTTGTGCACGTTTCGTTTTTTTTTTTTTTTCCCTGTCTCGTGTTTGTCTGTAGCAGATCTTGTCTATGACCGATGCGAATATATTTGCGTGAGACTGTGTATGCGTTTGAGTCGAAGCGTCTATGAGCAAGTGTATTTGAATATAACAAAGGATATTTAATACAAAACGATTCATCCATGTATCTTTCTGGAGACAAGCAAAATGTGTGTTTGTGTGTGTGTGTGTTTTTTTTTTATTTAACTAGTTTATCTTACGGGAAGGGTAGCTATGCTTGTGGGGTACCGTCTTTGTATCTCGCAGTGTAGCATGTCTGTGTGTGTGTGTGTGTGTGTGTGTGTGTGTGTGTGTGTGTGTGTGTGTGTGTGTGTGTGTGTGTGTGTGTGTGTGTGTGTGTGTGTGTGTGTGTGTGTGTGTGTGTGTGTGTGTGTGTGTGTGTGTGTGTGTGTGTGTGTGTGTGTGTGTGTGTGTGTGTGTGTGTGTGTGTGTGTGTGTGTGTGTGTGTGTGTGTGTGTGTGTGTGATTTGTGTATCTATCTAGTTGTATCTTATGGGAATGGGAGCTATGCTCGTGGTGTCCCGTCTTTATATCTCACAGTGTCGTGTGTGTGTGTGTGTGTGTGTGTGTGTGTGTGTGTGTGTGTGTGTGTGTGTGTG
>NC_134789.1:22965441-22972941 GCF_046742065.1 Oratosquilla oratoria
TCTCCTTCTATCTCATGTGTGAAATTTGGAGAATTTTTTTTATTGAAGAAGGTCTTTCTGTTTTAGTGCACTGGTGGAGTAATCGGAAGCTTCCTATTCTCGCACTAGTTTGGTTGTGGGTTCGAGTCTCGGACTTCTCTCTAATTCCCAATAATGGCTGTCCTTCAAGTTCATAGAGCAAAGGTGACGGCTTCGGCCGCAGATACGCAGTCCTGACATAAGCTCCATATCTTCTTCTTTGGTCCTGTGCTGAATTCTAACATCACTGAAGAGAAAGTCTTTTTCTACCTCCATCGTGTGTGTGAAAGTTGGAAAAGATTTTTATTTTAAATGGTAGTGCCACATAAAGATTTTTTTTTTCGCGTTTCTGGAGATATTGTGGTCATATCTTGCAGCGATAAAATAAAACATTCTCTGTCAGTGCTGGAGGTAAATATCCTAAGATAATTACTCTCAACATTAGAGTCTTGGAGTCCCCAAGACTGTGCAGAAGCTTCCAAGAACCTCCAAAGACCAAAAACCAGTAGCAGTTCTCGGATGCCAGAAGATTTTTATTCAGTAACGGGATGACCTCCAGGAGCCTAAGACAGCATCGCATAAGTCGAGGACCTATGAGAAACGATCTGGGAACTGTTAACGTAAGAGATAAGAACGTGCGTAATTAGCTTCGCTTATCAAGAAAACCTTTACCCACTCTTCCTCCTAGACTACTCCCAGGGCCTAAGAGAACCTTTTCACTCCTCGCAAATAACGAATATAAAAAAATTAAGATCATAAACCGGCGAATGAACAAATCAATGGAACCACTACACGAGCAAGAAGCCTTTCAGAGCATCGACCAATAAGACCTCTATGTCATCTACACACAAGGATTATAATAAAAAATATCCCAGAAGAACACAATAGAGACTTGATTGACCCACTGATCTTCGCCTTCACTTGAAGCTTACCACGTGTCACAAAGAACAACGTACCTCCAACCTCATAATAAAGAACATTTGTCTTCGGCAGACAAATCCACATCAAAAAGACAATTTTATCATATCAATAGGCCCTGAAGATTAACAACTACAATTACCTGAACTCGATGTATAGACTTCACTACTGCTCCACTATCTAAGCGAGTAACAACTCACTTACTGGACGGCTCAATCCCACGCCACAATGCACAGGCGCTTAATAAAACAAAATCTTAATAACCAGGCTATTACCCAGCATAAAGACCTTGACAGGGGGAGGTTATGGATGGCGAAAGATGTCTACATCCATAACAATGAGCCTACCATAAGCTAGCAAACAACTGCCAGAATCTACACTCTCATCAGCATGTAAACAAGAAAACTCTGATGACTTAAGCCTTCTCGAGTGAGCTCTCCCACCAACTTCGCCTCCCGGGCGGCGGCGGCGGCGGCGGTTTAGGAACTCGAACTCACTTGAAGACCGATGGGCGTCCAAAGAAAAATTCAAAACGGAATGTGAACATTGTATTCAGTATTCTAAACGCTAACCACGGTATCCGAACAATGTGCAGACTCTCTATATACTGAACGCCACTTTTGTTGTTACAAGCTTCAAAGAATAATGTACCTTGAATTGTTTTCTCCCTCCAATATATACATGTGCGTATGTGTACCTGTACATGAACGTGGACGTGTTTGTGTGTGTGTGTGTGTGTGTGTGTGTGTGTGTGTGTGTGTGTGTGTGTGTGTGTGTGTGTGTGTGTGTGTGTGTGTGTGTGTGTGTGTGTGTGTGTGTGTGTGTGTGTGTGTGTGTGTGTTTATCTAGGTGATTATAGTACAGTATATAGGAAAGGAAGAACGCTTGTGGACTTTTATCTCTCACTCTCCAATTTATCATACCTAGCTTCAATATTAACTGTATCTATCTATCTGTAGTGTGCGAATGAGCGAGTGTGTGTGTATGTATTTACCTAGTTGTATTTACCTAGTTGTATTATACGGGAAGGAAGCTATGCTCGTGGTATCTCTCAGCATCAAGTTTTTTCTTAAAATCTTGAATAGTGTTTGCACACACTGTTTCTTTGTCCAATTTGTTCCAAGTGTGTATGTGTGTGTGTGTGTGTGTGTGTGTGTGTGTGTGTGTGTGTGTGTGTGTGTGTGTGTGTGTGTGTGTGTGTGTGTGTGTGTGTGTGTGTGCGTGTGTGTGTGCGTATTTATGTGTATATGTGCTCACCCATATACGTACACGCATGTGCATGTATGAGTAACCATAAATGACCACCATCATACACTGCATAAATAAAACCTTCAAGAAGAAAATCCTCGAAAGAAAAACGATACAGAGGAACTTGGAGGTGTGCGTGCGTGCGTGCGTGCATGCGTGCGTGCGTGTGTGTGTCTTGGGTCTTTTTCCTCAGTAATACTCAGCTAAATTGACACTATAACAACTCCAAATATAGAAGGCAAGGTCGTCCGCCTTCTCCTACTTGCAAAATGTTCACTTGCAGACATTTATGCTCAATCTGTCCGCTGGTTTCTAAATAAAGTTGATCCTTATCAGGAAAGTGACCGCAAGAAATTTAATTTACAAATCAACTGTACTTCCATTTACATATAGATTTAATTTTCTTATACACGTATTCTCATGTACACATACACCACAAGTGTATGTATGTGTGTATATATGTGTGGGGTGTGTGTGTGTGTGTGTGTGTGTGTGTGTGTGTGTGTGTGTGTGTGTGTGTGTGTGTGTGTGTGTGGGAATATGTGTGTGTTCGTGTGTGTGGATAGGAGTGAGAGGGAGGGTGGGTGAGGGGGTGGGTGAGATCATGGTAGTTTGCGTGTTTATGGTTGATTGGTCTTTCAAATATACGCTCAGGTTCATTGTATCGAGTGTATGCGTGTGCGTGTCCGTGTGCACATAATTCTATTGAGGAACAAAATACCAACGTTTTAATGCAGTTACAAACAAAATCGTTGTGTGTGTGTGTGTGTGTGTGTGTGTGTGTGTGTGTGTGTGTGTGTGTGTGTGTGTGTGTGTGTGTGTGTGTGTGTGTGTGTGTTTGTGTGTGTGTGTGTGTGTGTGTGTGTGTGTGTGTGTGTGTGTGTGTGTGTGTGTGTGTGTGTGTGTGTGTGTGTGTGTGTGTGTGTGTGTGTGTGTGTGTGTGTGTGTGTGTGTGTGTGTGTGTGTGTGTTTGTTTCTGTGTGTGTGTGTGATTCACCATGGCCCTGGATCACGTGCTGAACTCATGATTGATAGCTATTACCTTGTAGGATGATTGTGTAGAGCTTGTATACAACTGACCTATTGGTAAAGCTAAGACCTTATACATAAACTCCATCCAACTAGCCTGCGCCGTTAATGAAGTTTTGAAACCCTGGGTGACATCCAAACTTAACATAAAAAATAATAACCATAAGTTCTGAAACCAAATACGAGTTTTCCAGCAGGTACAGGTTGAATGAAGACAGACTATAAAGCTGTGCCTTACTGCACTGCTCTAACCCGAAAAGCGTGGCTGTGGGAAGGGATGACCCCTTGATCAACGAAAAGCGAATCCGGAAGAGACAATTAATGAGTTTTTGGATGGATACGGGACGGGTGTATGCCTGACTCGACCATCCTATTATAAATGAAGAAAGGACTTCTTTTTTATTAATGTATGTTTATATGGGTCCACAATCCACACAAACTCTCCACGAAGCGATACCTGGACACTGACTAATGACTCAGGGATAAGTCGACTTATACACGGGAGCAAGAAGACTTATCTTTGGCAGTGGCTTCCAAATGGGAGGATCCGTGGACATTCAGTGCTTTTATAAAAGAATCACAAAAAGATCTATAAGGAAACTCTTTGTTTTCATATTCTTGTCCTATTGGAATTGGGGGATGTGGAGTCAGGTATACAATTCATATTATATAATTTATAGATAAGAAATATGTTATATAAGGGTTTACGAGTCGGAAAAAAGTTGGGAATAAGGAACTGAAAAAAAAAATGAAAATCACTAGGAGAAAACCCAAGACTAAAGACATTGTTAAGGAACTTATACACCTGAGTCCATTACAATCTGTCGGAGGGATTGAGGTGAAATCATAATGGACTTAGATCACTTTGAACCTAAATCTCTTTGGACTTGAATCCTTTTGGGATTGAACCACGTTGGCTTTAAATCACTTTGGGTTTAAATCACTTTGGGCTTGAATTATTTTGGGCTTAAATCACTCTGGGTTGGGAAGCCACGCCCTTCTCCTCTTTTGATACCAAAGAAAGAGGAGACCTTCATACCTTGACCTCTTAAGCTACATATACGTCTACATGTATCACCCGAGTATGACTGTATCCATGCTGGGGGTAGCTGCACGAGGATAAACAATATATATATACATATATATATATATATGTATATACATATATATATGTATATATATATATATATATGTATATGTATATATATATCTGTATACATATGTGTGTGTGTGTGTGTGTGTGTGTGTGTGTGTGTGTGTGTGTGTGTGTGTGTGTGTGTGTGTGTGTGTGTGTGTGTGTGTGTATGTTGTGTGTTGTGTGTGTGTACAAATATACCACAAGAGACTAGAGAGATAGCAGGTGCCTTACATGTATTATGTCTTCAAAGAGAGAGAGAGAGAGAGAGGTAGTTAAACAAGTATACCTCAGTGACTGTTCTTTTGCAAATTCCACCTTTAGTTTAGATATCCAAGATTTGTTTTCTTCAACTACACATCTTCCCCGAATTGTGGTCCTTCTCTGAGATGAACAAAATCACTTTGTGCTAACCATATTAAGATACTGATACTTCGCCATCGAAGCGAAGGAGGTTCGTCAAGATATAAACAATGCAAACACATTTCCCTCGAAATTGGCGGGTGTTTATACACTGCCTCGAGTCGTTATCGTGATTGATAATTGATAATTGATAATAAATATTCGATAATGATCAAGATCCCCCAAGAGCTTTCTCATCTTCTTATCTTCTTTTGCGTCTTCTCAAATTTATCGAAAATTTAATTTGATCAATTTTACGTACTATCCCAAGGGGTTTTGGTAATGATACTACCAGGTACTGATTATTACTCATAATCAAATTACGTCTACGAAATTATCAAAACATTCTTTGATGGTGATTTTTTAATGAATTTGGTGCGTTCTTGCCAAGTATCTCTTTGTTGCTATGCTTTCTGTGAGATTTAAAATACGGATGTTTCAGAAACCTGGCAACGCTGCATTTTTGCCCCCATACCCTCACTGCATACCATCAAGGTCTTTTGTCCGAAATAACTAACGGTGGTATTCTTAAGAAAAAAAATCCTCATATAAATCTTATATAAATCCATGGAAGGGAAAGATTTGTATAAGGAAAGAATTTTTTAAGAACACCATTATAAGAATCTTATGGTGTTATTCCTAAAAAAAAGAATTATTTATATAAATCTTGTATAAATGCTTGGAAGGGAAAGATCTATGTAAGGAAAGATTTTTTTAAGACTACCACCGTAATCTTACGGTAGTATTCTTAAAAATATTTTTTATATAAATCTTTCCCTTCCAAGGATTTATACAAGATTTATATAAGGAAAGATTTTTTTTAAGAATACCACTGTAAGGCTATCCTTGTGAGCTAAATCGAAACTAAGAGTTGGAGTCATAACGCAAGGGTAGTAGAAGTTGATACCAATTAGAATTTGTTTGATTTATTTCTTCGATTTATTTGTTTGTTTTTTGTTTATTTATTTATCTAATCATTTCTTGAGAGGAGGTTGATCGTCAATCATGAAAGAATGATGTGTGACTCTGCTCCTAAAGGGTGTCATTCACAGAACTCCCTAATATATACAATTTAGTTATCACGATAGAAGCTGATAGTACTATCGCCGATAATTAATCAACCCCATCGTCTCTTTATTCTTATAAACATATATTCGTGTTTGCACACGGATATGTACGGTAAACATGCTTACATGTTGACACGTATTCTTGTATGCATATATATATATATATATATATATATATATGTATATATTTATATATATATATATTGAAGTATGGAAGACAAATGAGTGGAAGGGCGGTGAGTTAAACACAGGGAACAGTTGGAGTTTTATTCACTGACGTTTCGTTCTTACCAAGACATTCTCAAAGTACAATCCGGATTGGAACAAGATTGAGGTGCTCCACAAAGGTCTAGAGAAAAAGAAAAGAAAAATAGTGGAGGCAGCCTACATTACTTCCCACCCCTACATCAACCATAGGGAAGGGTGTATAAAATTAGCAGGAGTAGTAGGTATTCTGATTATCAAGGAGGTAAAAAGGACAATTGAGAACGGAGGGAAAAGTGGCATGGTCGGGGTCACATGAAAAAGGGTTGAGGACTGATGAGAGTATAGAGGGAGAGGAACACGGCAAGGATGGATTATATAAGCTGTTAATTTTCTGAAACTGTATGTACTTTGAGAATGTCCTGGTAAAGACGAAACGTCAGTGAATAAAACTCTAACTGTTCTCTGTGTTTAATTCACTGCCCTTCCACTCGTATATATATATTATATATATATATATATATATATATATATATATATATATATATATATATATATATATATATATATATATTATACACTATATATATACATATACATATATATAATATATATATATATGTATATATATATGTATGTATGTATACACTATATATATACATATATATACACTATATATATATGTATATATATACACACATATATACATATATATGCACACATATATACATATATATACTGTACATATACACTATATATACATATATATACACTATATATATATACGTATATATACATGTATATATATATACATATATATATACACATATATATATGTATATATATATATATATACATATATATATATATATGGGGTATAGCTTTCCCTTATGTATATATACATATATATATATATATATATATATATATATATATATATATATATATATATATGTATATATACATATATAAATATATATATGTATATATATATATACTATATATATATATATATATATATATATATATATATATATATATATATATATATATATATATATATATATATGATATGAATATATGTATATTTAATGGCCTTCATATGAGAGGAGGAAGGACGACACGCGTGAGGGTGCTAAGTAGAGGAGACGGCGGGACGGCGAGACGATCCTCCGGGCAGAATACCAATGGACAATGTCGGTCCACTTTCTCTCTGCGTCCGGAATTAGAATTCCAAGCATAGAGGCTCTGGCTCATGGAGCTCGACGGTAGGGGGCCCCGGATAATTGATCCATTAACCCTTGCTGGTCCGGGAGGTGCAAGGGGCAAGATTAGGGAGAAGGTTGAGGGAATGAAGCCAGACGAGTTCTCTCTCGGGATGTCGAAGAAGCGGACATGTGCGTGAGTGATAAAGGGAATTGTTTCTTCATCAATAACCTGTGATTACTTGGGGACAATATCAAGTTTAAACTAAAGAGG
>NC_134789.1:22980441-22985441 GCF_046742065.1 Oratosquilla oratoria
TGTGTGTGTGTGTGCGTGTGTGTGTGCGTGTGTGTGTGTGTGTGTGTGTGTGTGTGTGTGTGTGTGTGTGTGTGTGTGTGTGTGTGTGTGTGTGTGTGTGTGTGTGTGTGTGCACCTTGTTTTTTGATAAGGAACATAACGTTTTCAATAACACAACGAAAACCAATTCATTGACTTGTGACCTCAGCCACAATCTTATCTACATCCATCTTTTGTTTAGGATCATCTTTCCTTCGTGCGTCCACACTTGCCTCCGACATGCGGCAAACACGAAGAAACATGAGACTGATGTGCCGTGCCCGTGTTCATCTTGTTGTCAACAAGACGTAAACCTCACCCGGAGGCTCTTTTCGTCGAATGTTTCACATGCTGGCAACAAATTTGGCCGCGTCCGCAGTGACGTTACACTCTCCCTCCCGTCGGCGTAAAGCGAGTCTCAGCGCTCAGGCTCCAGGTCTCGGTTAACGACCAGAGGGAGGTGCGTCTACTACGCTAAAATGTAGAGTGTGTTCCGAAATATGTACTCACTCTTTAAAACGTTTCGTTGTATTAAAAAATTCATTGATCAGCGTTACCAGCTGTGCCAAGAAAATAATAAACATCAATCTGAAGATTTGCAAACATGCATGGAGTAGATAGACCAGACTATAATTGAGAGAAATATTTAAACTTTTCTTGAATTTCAAACTCATAAGCACCATTTTGTAGACACAACTGATAACGCGGACCAATAGATTCAACGACGTAATGAATTATTCAAAGAATAAGTCAGCTTGGAGGAGGAGAAGAAAAAGAACGATCAGGAGGAAGGGCAATATCAACAGAGGGAAAAGGATGACGTAGACTACGACGACGAAGACATATATGAGAACATAGTACCGGGGATGAATGAAGATTATTGTCGGGTACTCACGATGTTGAAGAGGGTGAGGACGTATTTTTCGACCTCATCCTTCCCGTGGAAGCGGATGACGGAGTAGTCAACGGCTACGGCGAGTTCGAGCCATTTCGGAGGATCCGTCTCGTTGAGCGGAGGACCCATCTCGACTTCCGTCAGACCAGACTGACCTAAAGGAAGTAAAGGAGGAAGACACATTGTTAAAAGGTTCCTGATTCATTAACCTAATATTAGAGCATTGGCTTCAGAGTGGGAACTCACGGAACTTATAAAGATGATTCTGTGCCTTACTAGAAAATCTAAGCTATGATTGTTAATCTTGATAACCCCTCTCAGCTAAATGAAATTGCTAGTGTGTGTTTGTGTGTGTGTGTGTGTGTGTGTGTGTGTGTGTGTGTGTGTGTGTGTGTGTGTGTGTGTGTGTGTGTGTGTGTGTGTGTGTGTGTGTGTGTGTGTGACATCATATCTATTACTGTCTATATCTGTGTCTATGAGTGTGTACGTGTGTGTGTTTGTGTGCGTCTGTGGCTGTGTGTCTTATGAACATACCTGCAGCGACCTCAGCCTCCCAGAAGAGGTCAGGAGAGTACCCGGCCCAGTCTTCGTCCTGGAATGGGTCGTCGGGAGAGCCCACAGGGAATGGATCTGGAAGAGAGAGAAAAAAAAATAGAAAAAGAAATGAAGAAAACTTTCTTGAAGAATAAAATATCGAAAAAAAATCTTAAAGAAAAAAATCGAAAAAATGTGCGAGTAAAAAATTTGTAAAAAAAAAAAAAAAAAAAAAAAAAGTCTTTAAGAAATGGCTTCAAGCAACATAAGGTCAAGCTGTTGAACCCCGTGAAATTACACAAACAATTTATTATCCCTAATCACTTGCTCGCCTGTCCAATCACTCAGCCCGCCTGCCCAATCACTTTAACCCCACACCCATTCGCTCAACTCACCCCCGAATCACTTAACCCTTAATACCTCCCAATCATTCTCCCGCCTGCCCAATCACTTCACCCGCTCACCCAGCTCCCCAATCACTTGTCCCTCCTACACAATCAATCATCCTGTTTTCCAATCCCTTAGCCCGCCCACTCAATAAGTCGTTCGCCTAACCAATCATTTAACACGCCCAGCCAATCGTTTAAATCACCCTCCCTATCATTGACCTACCTGGCCAATCACTTAACCCTGTGAAGCCCCTTTCGTACTGTATGCTTCATATCTTTTTTCTTTTCTTTTTTACTTCAAATCGTTTCATTACATATCGAATGATATATTTCTTTGAGAGGTATATTGTATGAAGGCTACCTCATAGAAGACGCCGAGCAAGAATCGGTCGCAGGTGGACGTCGGAATCGATCTCGAGGCCAAGTGGCTGTGAGAAGAGTGTGATACCAGTACGCCACAACGCGACGGCACGCAAGGAAAAGAATCACAAAATATAAGTTAAACTCAATTGTATAAATCTGTTTACGTGCAAGGAGACAGAGCTTAATAATGACGTCATATCGCCCTGCGCGGGTACGAGATCACAACGTCCGAGCCCGACGTGACGTCATGTGGATTCCAAGGACATGTTAGTTAATGAGATGGGCTGTTTACGTGGAAGGAGGCGGAGCTTAAGAGTGACGTCATATCGCCCTGTGCTGTACAAAAATGCAAAATCCGAAGCCGATGTGATGTTATGTCAAATGCGAGGATATTTCAGCCAATGATGGTAGACTTTGTATACAGGATCTTTGATATAGGCTATTGGACCAACCACTGACTTCATTTCAAAGGTAATACGCGACATGACATCATAAATCCAATATGGCTGCCGATGTAAACAAAGACTTTAACCATTCGCTGATAAACGATATTGACGAACACTTTAACTCAGCGATAAATTCTTAACCCTTTTGCATATTCATACATTTTATTCTGGCTAATGTAGATTATTTTATTTAGATAACGGGTAAGACAAGGTTCCATTTTCTCCTTTGTATAAATTAAATCGTCTTGCATTATCTAATATAAAACATATGAAAGGCGACATTGTAGAAAAAGGCTTGAGTCTGTCAGGTTGACACGTGCCAGGGATGATGAAAGACTACTTAATTTTGATCTTGGCAACGCACAAAGAGCATGTCTGGCATTTATGTAATTGTTTGAGAGGACCTTCTTGTCACAAACATAAATAATTTGTTGACATAAGAAGGAGGGGCTTGACGAAAAAGACGAAAGATTTTATTGTGAATTGTATTCTTAAAATTCAACAAAAGTTTTAAGAATTCAGAACTTGAAGAAGATTTATTATTTTAGTAAGTCAACCTGAAATTGAGTTCTACAGCTGTTAGAGTAAATTGATATTATCGTCATTTTCTTATGTAAAAAAGTACGTAAACACTCGCGAAGCTACGTGTGACGTGCGTGTGACGTGCGTGTGACGCTCATGTCACGTTCATGTCACATTTGTGTAACCTTCGTGTTACGCTCGTGTGACGTTCAGGTGACAATGGTATGTTCACATGCCTTTCGTGTGACGTTCACGTGACGCTCGTGTGACGTTCACGTGACGTTTGTGTGACGTTCATGTCTGCCTCAACACGAGATCGTGTTTACGAAGTGTGTGAACGTTTATGGAACGTAACTATGGACCCAGGTCTGCTGACGCCAGACTTCCAACCTTTATTTATATAATGTTATATGCACACACGTCTACACGCATAAACACTTGTACATACATAAACGCAAAAGCGCATACACGTACACGCACGTACAAACGCGTGCATATACGCACATACGTGGTTACGCGTTCATACACACACATACACAAACACATACACACTCACACACACGCACACACACACACACACACACACACACACACACACACACACACACACACACACACACACACACACACACACACACACACACACACACACACACACACACACACACACATTCACACACACACGCAAATACACACACACACATACACACACGCTCACACACGCATACACACACATACTCATACACACACACACATACACACACACACACACACACAAGCACACACACACACACAAACGCGCACACACACACACACACACACACACACACACACACACACACACACACTCACACACCCACACACACACAACACATATATATATATATATGTATATATATATATATATAGTGTATATACATGTATGTATATTTGTATATATGTATGTATATTTATATATATGTATATATATATATGTATATCTATATATATGTATAAATATTATATTTATGTATATATTAATATATGTATATATATGTATGGATATTCATATATATGTAATATATATATATATATATGTATAGATATATGTATATATATGTATATTTATATATATATGTATATATATGTATATATATATATGTATATTTATATATGTATAATTATATATAAGTACAGTATATCTGTATATATACATATACGTACATATACAGTATATGTACATATATATATATAATGTCTATATTATATATATATGTCTATATATATATATATGTGTATATATATATATGAAACTATGTATAAATATATATAATATATATATATATAATATATATATTATATATATATATATATATATATATATATATATATACATTATGGGAAAGGTGGAGGGGGAAACACGGGTCTTTATCTGATTATCGAGATTATTACAGAAATAAACTCGATAATCAGATAAAGACCCGTGTTTCCCCCTCCACCTTATCCCATAATTTGTCCCAATGTCTCTACATATATATATATCTATATATATATATATATATATATATATATATATATATATACATATATATATATACATATACATATATATATATATATATATATATATGTGTGTGTGCTTTTTTCTTAGGGCACTACGAATATGTAGCAAAGAATACCTAGAAGAATTTTATTGTATTATGAAAACCTTTGACAATCTAGGATACCCAGAGGGGAGTGTTGAGGAGAAGAAAAAGAAAAGCGATAAATGTTTATAATCGCGGAAAGAAAGAGAGAAATTATAAAAATACTACCAATTTTGTATTAGTACCTGGCTCAGAAACTTCACCAATG
>NC_134789.1:22990441-22997941 GCF_046742065.1 Oratosquilla oratoria
AATAAGATATGAAAACTTATAATATGACTAATGTGTATACATTGTGACGAATGTGGATAGGAGGTAAAGAGAACACGGGCAAAGGGAAATACTTTTATTCCTGACTAGTTTCGCCTAAGTGGCTTCTTCAGAGGAATAGAGTTTGAAGTCAAGTTGGTCAATATATATGGCATAGCAAAGGAACGTGGCAATGTGTCAGGTTGGTCCCCCACTCGACGTCATCTGTCGGTGTGACGGGTTATCGCAGCGGGTGGACCAATTATCCGCCTGTTGTTCGTCGCGTGGCTGAAATGTCCGTCTGGATCATATACACAGAGCCCCTGATCCAGATGGACATTTGAGCCAACCTCCCCCGATTAGCAAGTCTAGAGGAAAAACTAAAGAAAATGGCCAAACATTGGGAGGTTAGGTTCAGCCAACTTACATGGATTACGGAAAGAGTTGATAAATTGGAAGACGAACGGGCCTCGGATGTGAGGAGGAGTGTAAACAAACGGGGGGCAGAACACACAGACGAGGAACAACAAGGAAGCAGAGGTGTCAAAAGCAGAAATATAGATAATAGCAGCTCAATGGAAAGAGAAGATAACTGCTTTTATGGATTTAATGAGGGAGGAGGTGACAACCTCCCCCGACTAGTAAATCTAGAGGATAGACTAAAAAAAATGAACGAAACATGGGAGCTTAGGTTTAATCAATTAACACTAGTTACCCAAATAGTTGATAAACTGGGAGAACTGAAGAAGGAGAATCAAAACATAACTAAAAAAAATAGAAGATTTAAAAAGCCAGTTAAAAGTAGTAAAATATGAGAATGAGGAATTAAAGAATAACAATAAAGAGTATAAAGAGTTCATAGCAAAAGAAGCACAAGGTTGGAGAAATATCCAGGAGAACAATAAAATTGTATTTAGAGGTATAGTGACGCAACCAATGAAAGAACAAACTTAGAACGTAATTATTAATGTGATGAGAGAGAAAGAGAATATAGTAAGAGACTTAGCGGAAAAAAAAGTATAATTAAATTAAGGATGGAAGAGAAGCATAATCCAAATAGGACTACAGGAGAGAAAGAAGAAAAGGAAAAGGTAGACAAGATATTAGAAGTAGTTCAAGAGGATGGACAAGAAACAGGGAAAGAAATTGAAGAAATATATAGACTAAGGAAATATAATACAGATAAAACCAGACCAACTAAGATCAAATTCAGGTTACAAACAACAGCAGAGAATATCTTAGCAAAACAGGGAAACTAGCAGACGGTGATCAATATAAACAGGTATGGATAAAAAGAGAAATAGATAAAGAGGAAAGAGAAGATGAGAAAACAAAAAATACTAGAAGCTAAAAAAAAAAAAAAAAAAAAAAGAGAAAAGAACAGAGTCAGAAAAAGAGAAATTCTATTGGAGAGTAGTGGATATGAAAGTGAGGAAATGGTTCATAGCAGAGAAAAACGGAAAGGAAACAGAAAACACGATGGAAGTAGCAGAAAATGAAAAGTGCTTTACACAAACGTACATGGCTTAATAACAGGCTTGAACGAACTGAATGAGTACTTGAAAGAAAAAGAACCGGACATAATGGGAATTGTAGAGAACAAAATTGAAAGATCCACTACCACCCAACAGTGTAGGACATGGTGCATATAATTATTGGATTAGAAACAGAGAGGTAAAACAAGGGGGTGGTGTTCTTGACTAAGAAGGATATAAATGTAAAGACTGTCACATATGGAAAGAATAGAGATGATTATGATGGAAGTGGAGGACAGGGATGGGAAGAACAGGAAGTTTGTAGTAAATTATGGGCCTCCTAAAACGGCCTCGTGGAAAGAGAGAGAACACAAAAATACGCTAGAAGATACAAGGATAACACTAAATAAGATAATGGAAGATGGAGGAAGAATAGTTATAATGGGTGACTTTAATTGTAAAGAAATCTGCTGGGAAGAGATGACAGTGAAGGGTGGAGACGACCTATGGGGAAATGTACTACTTGATATGATTATAGAACATACAATGACACAATGGATACAAGAGAATATTAGGTATAGAAATGAGGAAGAACCATCGAGACTAGACCTAATAATCACATCAGAACCCAAAATAGTGGACAAGATTGAATATAAGACACCAATAAGTAAAAATGACCACATATTGGTTGAACTGGAACTAAATGAGGAAAAATACATGAAAAAAAACAACGTACTAAATCCAAGGCAATTTGGATTTAGACAAGGACGATCATACGACACAAACTTAATGTGTTTCTATTCAAGGCTAATAGATGTAATACAAGAAAGAGATGGATGGGCTGATTGTGCATTTCTAGACCTCAAAAAAGCTTTTGATAAGGTGCCACATAAAGAAATTGCTAAAGAAATTAGAAACTGCAGGAGGAATACAGGGCAAACTGGTGAAGTGGATGGAAGACTTCTTGCATGAAAGAAAAATGAGAGTAGTGATAAGAGACAAACACTCTAATTGGGATGAAGTGATTAGTGGAGTTCCACAAGGAACAGTTCTGGCCCCAATAATGTTTGCTATATATATTAATGATATGGATAAAGGAATTGAAAGTTATATGAGCTTTGCGGACGATGCAAAATTGTTGAAAAAAAGTGAACACTATAGAAGATAGTGAGTCGCTATAGAGTGATCTCAATAAAGTATGGGAATGGAGTAGAAAGTGGGATATGGAATTCAATATTAAGAAGTGTAGTATAATGGAATTTGGAAGAAACAAAAATAGAATAGTGGGATCATATAAATTTGGGAGAGGAATAAATTAAAAAAGAAGAAAATGAGAAGGACCTGGGAGTAATTATTATGAATAATATGTCCCCTGATAAACATATAAACAATTTTTTTTTAGAAAATTATAATTCAATAAGAACAATCAAAGTGGCATTTACATACCTGGACGAAGAAATGGTGAAGAAAATACTAGTCACTTTGATAAAAACAAGATTGGAGTATGCAGCGACCACGTGGTCACCAAGTACAAAAAAAAAAAAAAAAATAAAAAAAAATAAAAAAATAAAAAAATAAAAAAATAAAGGATAACAAAAACTTGAAAGAATACAAAGAGTAATTACGAAATTGGCACCAACACTCTCAGAACTATCATATGAAGAGAGACTAGCAAAACTTGAGCTACAGACATTAGAGCAAAGAAGAGAGAGAGATTTGATAACTATTTATAGAATAATGAAAGGCATAGAAACTATTGATAGAGAGGATCTAATACAATGGGATAGTAGAGATACAAGAGGACACGGAAAGAAAATCAAGAAAGACAGTTATAGAAGAGACCTAAAAAAGAACAGCTTTCCCTACAGGGTAATAGACATTTGGAACAAGTTAGATGAGAATGTGGTGTGTGCAAAAACGATACACGAATTAGAAAATAGTCTAGATAAAACGAGATATGAAGACGGGACACCACGAGCATAGCTCCCCTTCCCGTAAAATACAACTAGGTAAATACACCCACACCCACACACCCACACACACACACACACACACACACACACACACACACACACACACACACACACACACACACACACACACACACACACACACACACACACACACACACACACACACATATATATATATATAAATATATATATATATACATAGATATACATATATACATATATATATATATGTGTACATGTATACATATGTATATATATACATATATGTATATATATATATATACATATGTATATACATATGTATGTACATATCTATATATATATATATATACATATTATATATATATATATATATATATATATATATATATATATATATGTGTGTGTGTGTGTGTGTGTGTGTGTATACACACACACACACACACACACACACACACACACACACACACACACACACACACACACAAACACACACACACACACACACTTCAACGAATGGACGGCTTAGAAGACGTTCTGAAGAAAAGTGAAGTCTGTGGATCCCAACGCAAAGAGAAGTGCCTAGTGTTTTTGCAGGGTGGGGGGGAAATTGCTCGTGGAGTAGTGGGAACGTAGGGAAAGAGGAAAAGGGGAGGGATTACTGAGGGAAATGGAAGGAAATGAGGAGGGAGTAGACTTTGCCCAGCCAGACAAGCGGAAGGTAAACAAAAGACTTAGCGAGAATCAAATGTCTAATAAAAATGTAAAGATTAGAAGTATAGAGAGGAGCAATACAGAAGAAAGTGACGAGAATATGTTCCTGGGTTTTAATGTGGGTGGGGGGGACACAACCCCCCCCCCCCCGACTGATAAGACTAGAGGAGAGAGTTGATAAGGTGATCGAGGACTTGGAGCGTAAGTTAGGTAACGTAGACTCCATTTTCCAAAGAATTGAAAGGTTGGAACAACTAGAGAAGGCTAACAGAAACTTAACTGAAGAAATAGAGGACCTAAAAAGACAGTTAGGAAATGTAAAGGAGGAGAATGAGAAATTGAAGAAGAATAGTAATGAAAACAGTGAGAAAATAGCTACAGAAGCTAAAAATTGGAGAATAACTCAAGAAGGGAATAAGGTTTCATTCACTGACATAGTCAAACAGCAATTGAAAGAACATAATGAAGACTCAGTTATTAAAGTGATGAGACAGAAGGAGAATATAGTAAGAGAATTAGCTGACAAAAAGAAATGTATAATTATATTAGGAATGGAAGAGAAACATAACCCAGATAGAACCGCAAGAATCAAGGAGGAAAATGAAAGAGTAAGCAGTTTATTAAAATTAGTCCAGGAAGATGAACCAGAAATTATAAAGGAAATTGAGGAAAAATTCAGACTCGGAAAATATAGTACAGATAAGACCAGACCAATTAAGATTAAATTCAGGTCACAAACAACAGCAGAGAAAATTCTATTCAAGACAGGGAAACTAGCAACAAATGATCAATATAAAAAGGTATGGATAAAAAGAGAAATGAATAAGGAGGAAAGAGAGGCAGAAAAGCAGAAAAGAATTGAAGCTAAGGCAAAAAACGAGGAAAGAACGGAGTCAGAGAAAGAGAGATTCTATTGGAGAGTAGTGAACATGAAAATAAAGCAGTTCGACATACTAAAGAAAAACATAAGGGAAACAGAGAATACAATGGAAGTGGCAGAAAACTAAGAGTGTCTTACACAAATATAGATGGATTGATAACAGGATTGAATGAACTGAATGATTATTTGAAAGAAAAAGAACCGGACATAATGGGAATTGTAGAAACAAAATTAAAAGGCCCACTACCACCCAACAGTGTAGGACATGATACATACAATTATTGGATTAGAAACAGAGAGAAAAAACAAGGGGGTGGAGTTATGTTCCTGACTAAGAAGGATATAAACGTGAAAGGTGTCATATATGGAAAGAATACAGTAGAGATGATTATGATAGAAGTGGAAGACCGAGATAAGAAGAGCAGAAAATTTGTGATCAATTATGTGCCTCCGAAAAACAGCCTCATGGGAGGAGAGTGAACATAAAAGTATGTTAGAGGACACAAAGATAGCATTAACTAAAATAATGGAAGACGGAGGAAGAATAGTTATGATGGGCGACTTTAATTGCAAAGAAATCTGCTGGGAAGAAATGACAGTAAAGAGTGGTGATGACTCATGGGGAAATGCTCTACTTGAGATGATTACTGACCATTCAATGACACAATGGATACAAGAGAACACTAGGTATAGAAATGAAGAAGAACCATCGAGGCTAGACTTAATAATTACATCTGAACCTAGAATAGTGGACAAGATTGAATATAAAACACCAATAGGTAAAAGTGACCACATATTGATTGAACTGGAACTTAATGAAGAAAAATATATGAAAAGAAATGAACAATATAGAAAAGGAAGAATGATGTATGAAAAAACAAACTTTGATAAAATAAGAGAATTCTTCCAACAAGAAAACTGGGAAGAAATATACAAAGAAGAAACAACAGTGGAAGAGAAATGGAATATTTTGACAAAAATTTACAAAAAAGGAGTGGAAAAGTATGTCCCAAGACAAAAACAAGAAAAAGAATATGTAAAATGCTGGTACAACAAAAGTTGTAGGGAGTTAAAGGACAAAAGAGACAAAGCCTGGAACAGATGGAAAAAAGACAGAAGACCTGAAAAATGGAAAATATATACTGGTTATAGAAATGAATATGTACAAAAGTGCAGAGAGGAAAAAAGAAAATATGAAAAAAGATGTTATAGAAAAGTGTAAAGATCAACCAAAACTATTCTACAGATTTGTAAACAATAAACTGAAAAACAAACAAGACTTAGAGAAATTAAGACAAGGAGGAGTTGAATACACTGAGGAAATGGAAATGGCAGAAATTATGAACAAACATTTTAAATCAGTGTTTACAAGGGAAAATATACAACCTGAAGAGATTGAGTGGAAGGAAAAAGTCCCCCCTATGGAAGAAATAGAAGTAACAAAGAATGAAATATTGACACACTTGGGTAATTTTGATGTCAGAAAATCGCATGGGCCAGATGAAATAGCAAACTGGATTCTGAAAGAATGCAGGAATGAACTGGCAGACAAAATACATAGCATAATAAGCAGTTCCTTAAAAGAAGGAAAAGTTCCAGAAGATTGGAAAAAAGCAAATATAGTACCTATATATAAAGGAGGAAATAAAGAAGAACCTACCAACTATAGACCAGTCTCTCTAACAAGTACAATAGCAAAAATATGTGAAAGAATTATCAAAAGTAGATGGGTAAAATACTTGGAAAAAAACAACGTACTAAATCCAAGGCAATTTGGATTCAGACAAGGACGATCATGCGTCACCAATTTAATATGTTTCTATTCAAGGCTAATAGATATAATACAAGAAAGAGATGGATGGGCTGATTGTGCATTTCTAGACCTAAAAAAAAGCTTTTGACAAAGTACCACATAAGAAGTTGCTTAAGAAATTAGAATATGAAGGAGGAATACAAGGTAAATTGCTAAATTGGATGGAAGACTCTTTGCAAGAAAGAAAAATGAGAGTAGTGATAAGAGATCAGCACTCAAAATGGAATGAAGTAATAAGCGGTGTCCCGCAGGGAACAGTTCTGGCCCCAATAATGTTTGCTATATATATTAATGATATGGATGAAGGAATTGAAAGCTATATGAGCTTCTTTGCAGATGATGCAAAATTACTGAAAAGAGTGAAAACTGAAGAAGATTGTGAATCACTACAGAGAGATCTAAATAAAGTACAAGAATGGAGTAGGAAGTGGGAGATGGAGTTCAATACAAAAAAGTGTAGTATAATGGAATTTGGAAAAAGCAAAAACAGAATAACAGGATCATATAATTTGGGAGAAGAAGGAATAAAAAAAGTAGAAAATGAGAAGGACCTGGGAGTCATTGTTATGAATAATATGTCACCTGAGAAACATATAAATAAGATTTTTGGAGAAACTTATAATTTAATAAGAACAATCAAAGTGGCATTTACATACCTGGATGAAGAAA
>NC_134789.1:23005441-23010441 GCF_046742065.1 Oratosquilla oratoria
GTCCCCCCTCCATCGTGGTAGCCTTACAACGTCAGCTTTCAGGTATTTCATCTCACCTGGAAGAAGGTGGGTTATGGCCAAGTTTGACTGAGACCTATGGCTCTTAAGACCATAAGGTCCGTCACTTCTGCGAGCTCGTCACATTTCACGTGTGCACCCTCTTACAGGAGGATGTGGAGCGGCTGTCTCTACTGACGATGGGGTGACCGCGGGATGGAAAGTGAGTGACGGACGCTCCATTCTCAAGACGGAGCTTACCGCCATCTCAGAGGCCTTGGACCAGGCCCCCTCCATCGGTCACGAAGCAGTCGTGATCCATGTCAGAAATAAACTTGGACTCTAATTTGTGTCTTCATCACCCACCTTTCCCACGTGTCACAATGTCTCAACAACAACTCCTACCATTGTTAGGTTTCTTGCTCGGTACTCCTTGTCCCTCTCCTCCTCCTCCTCCAGCGCAACCTTAACCTTTGTCTGTATCTGTTCTTTTTGGGTGCTACCTCTCTGGAGTACAGACTGCAGTTCCTCTTTCACTTTGTTCTGTAGCTTTTCTTTTTTATTTCCCCATGCCTCTTTTACCTCACTCACTGCATTACCTATTTCTTTCTCTGCACCACAGCTCTCTTTGTTTTCCTGTCTGAGTAGCCTCGTTTCTAAGTCTTCAATTCTCTTTGTGTTGTTTTCTACTTGGTCTTTCAGTGGGCCAATAATTCTTATAAACTTGTTCAGCAATATGTTCACAGTTTTGCACGTTTTCCTGTTTTTTTCCACACACAAGCCTCTTCATCTGAGAGTCCTTCACACTTAAAGTGGACCCAGTAACCTCAGCAATCACAGTATATTCCATCATTTACCCTTATTTGACAGTGTCCATATATTCAGTTTTCTTCTTCCCTGTGTTTACATTCGCGGTGGCCATGTTGAATAAAATACTGTTCACTGTTTATCTTCCTAATACTATATTCTTGGATAAAATACTATAATTCTAGAATAAAAAGTATAAAGCCATCTAAAAAGTAAAATCCTCTCTAACACCTTTGTAAAAACTTTATAAAAACTTGATATTTGATATCTCGTTCCACTACACTAGACGGAGCACTTATCAACACGTCCGACCACTATGAACACCAAGACATGCCCAGGGTCGGTACTTTTATCGGGGCGACAATTCTCGCTTGGACTTGCTGCCCACAAGGCTGACAAAATATTTATGATAAAAAAAGAGGTCAAAGAAGCCCTGAGTATTTTACAGTAATCGACGATTTTTGCGTTAGAATGAACAAAATATGAAATATTTTCCCTTATCATCAAATGCATCTTTTATTATGTTTACCGGTATCCTATAATTACGTTGCACAAATTAGGGTCGTAGGCAGTTAGGGATGGTGGAGGTGGGAAGTGGTCATAGAGGAGGAAGGGGGGGGGGGTTGGCACTGAGAACTTTGCGCCAGGACGGTACTTAGGCATGTAAGGACTTTGCAGGGCAGGCACGTCAGCAGCCATCAACCTGAGAGAGGTCGATTGGACTCGATCCACCTCCGACGAGCCGAAGGTCTACCGAAGACCGCGAAGCTTGGTGGGACCAGTTTCCACTTCGACGCCAGCGTGGAGCACAAAGACGCACCCGGGATATATACCTCGTCGAATTCAGCAGTCATGAGGAAGTTCGAAAAGAACGGAGTCATCTGAGACGAGAGGGAGGATCTACGCTTTTATGTTCTTCATTCAGCTATGCTGAAGAGATTCAGAAATCACGACGAAAATATGAAACAAATGCAATGTTAAGAATTACACTATAATCGAAATAACGTCTTTCTTTGAAAAACAAAATATTTCGACGACTATTCCGCTTTTCTCCTGTTGCTCGATTGATCCACTTCGGCGCGGGTGTCCAACAGCTCTTTAAGTATCATATATAAATTCCCTCTAATTTTGACTTGGAAGTCATCCGTATATAATGCCAATTTTCTCTTTTCTAATATTGTCTTTCAGCAATCGTCTCCAGTTCTAAAGCTGTTTTGCTTTGTTTCACTCTCAAAAACTTAATGATTCAAATTCTTCGGCAGGAATCGTCAAGAGCGCAAATGTTTTAAGACCTCTAGCCATGTTTTTTTCTTTTTTCAATGAAGTAATTTTCAAGCGTCTTGACGCCTCTACATCACACAGTAAACTTGTACATTTGATAAATTCTAGTAATACTGATAAATGTGTAATGGAGTGTTAATCTTACTCTTTCGCATGGTGCATACAGTAAACGCCAAAGTCCTTTACTATTAATAGAACTTCAAAGATGTTTTTTATGTATATGTTTATACACAAGCACACGCACGCATACACACACGCACGGGCACGCGCGCATTCAAAAAGTTTTATAACCTCAATAAAATCGTCTGAACTTAGATTCTTTAAATATATTAGATTTGGCACAGTAAAAGCTAATGGGTTGTAATGACAATTCCGTCAAAAAGTTGTATGTTTCGCATGCACCTGGGAGTTCTCCAAGCTGAATAAAATCGCCTGTCATTAGCCAGAACAAAGTTTCTAAATGATATAAAATTTGATGCAGAGGGTGTGAATGGGCCCTCTAAATATTACAAAAATCTAAGTTTGTTTGCTCGTTGTTTCTCTAATCATATATAACAAAGTTTCCTGAAATGGTTTCAGAAATGAAAAGGGAGCAAGTTTTGTTAAAATGAAGCCACGGGTTAAATTAAGAAATATTATAGAAATAATACCATCGAATTCTCCTTCTTCTCACCCATCTCCCGGTAGGCCGTTAGGCCTGTCGGCGACCAGCCTCCTCCAGTTCTCTCGGTCAAGGAACGTCTCCCGTGCACAGACGTCGTCGAGCGATGTTCCCCGCTTTCTGAGGGCTTCGTCAACGTTTTGGTCCCATCTCTTCCTCGGTCTTCCCTGGGGACGTCTTGTGTTGGGCACCCAGTGATACCACCTCCTCGGCGTCCTATGTTCCTCCATCCTTTTCATATGTCCATACCACTGCAACTGGGTCCTTTCAACGTAATTGATTATGCTTTCCACATCCAGCTCTCTCCTGATGGTCTCATTTCTTAGTCTGTCCCTTCTTGTGACTCCACGGATCATACGCAGGACTCGCATCTCCGCTGCCTGCACTCGGGATGTCGTTTTCGTCGTCAACGTCCATGCCTCACAACCGTAGGTCAGTATGGGCCGGAGGATGGTCTTATAAATTGTCGTCTTGACTTTTACCGGTATGTACTTGTCCTTCAACAGGGGGTACAAGAAGTTGACATTTGCCGTGTACTTCTGAATTCTGTCTAGTATTGCTATTTCGTGGGTTCCTTTGTCATAGTACATAACTTCCAAGTATTTGTATACCGTGGTCTGCTTCAAGGTAATTCCTTCAACGTCCATCTGAAGGGGTTCGTTTTGTTGGGAGACGACTACCATCGATTTCTCGGGGAAAAAATCGGCATTGACCTATCGGACTTCAACAGATTCTGTTAGCCTTCAAAGATTCCGACAGACTCTGAAAGACTCCGACAGACTTCGATAGACTCTACACCCTAAATTTTAGCAGACTCCTACAGACTCTGGTAGCCTGGAAAAATCACGGCAGACATCTACAGTATAAACGTTATCAGATTTTGACAGACCTTAGAAAACTCCGACAGGCCCCGACAGATTCAAACAGAATCCGAAGTTTTTGAAAACCTTCAGCTGACTTTGACAGATTCTGAGTGATTCAGACAGACTCAAATAGATTCAGACTTTGAAAAACTGCAACTGAGATGGACTTCGGCAGATTGTGTCGGGTCCCGAAAGATTTTGGGAAAATTTAAGAGACTGGCAAACTCCAGTAGACTCCGAAGGATTGACTGACTAACTCTGACCGGCTCTAAGGGGCTCTGGCGGATTCTAACAGGCTCCAGCAGTTTCTGACAGATTCTGATAGAATCTGGCATGCCCTGACTCTTTCTACCTGAATCTGATAGACTCTGTCAAACTATGACGGACTCTGATAGCCTGTCAAAGGTGGTATGCATCTTACGTCATATTTACCTAATATGTGTGTATGTGTATGCGCCAACGTCTTGCGGACCTAATCCAGGTCGCTCTGACGACATGGATCATGGACCATCTAGGTCAGACCACCCGCTTTCACGGAATCGGTTTCTTTAGGAGAGGAAGAGAATTCCGTCGGAAAATGAAGGGATATCTGTACAGAAGGAGGGCTATTGCCAGTGAGAGCATTTTAAGGATAACTCGGTTTAACTTCGTGAAACTTCCCCTATCTGAAGGGTCTGTGCCCCTTTGTGGCATGGACTTTTATGAACCATAACCTTGGTCAAACTCTTTGGCGGTAGGATTCAAACTGCCGTCACCTCGACCTCCACTGCAAGTAGCGACGCTCTAACTTACTCGGCCAGCGAGTGTTGCAAGGATACTTGATCGACTTTTATATCGCGGAACATGAGGCAGGAAGATTGGGGATTTGTGTCTGTTCTAATCAATGAAAGATGGGAGAAGGGTCGGGGGCACAGTTGTAGAGAAAATTAGAAAGACGGAAAGGTTTTCAGCGAGAGGAAAGTTGAAATGAGAAGATGCAGTCTGAGAGAAGCTAGAATTGAACTAAGTTTTAGAAGGAGAAGAAAAAAAAGTCTGTATGTTTGGGCTTGTGGAAGTGTTGTTATTCGTGTGGAGTGTGTGTATATTTAATAAGAGAATTGAATTGATCACACTTCTCGCGTGTAACGGTGAATATTGTATTGGACAATATTTAACATGATCATACACGATCACCGCAAGACTGCTTGAATCATAACTTTACTGCTGGAAATAAATAGATAAATACATATATGTAAATAAATAAGTAAATTAGAAAATAGAAAAATAAATTAATAAATAAGTGAACAAACATAGGAAAAGATAAATGTATCTACTGTATATACCAATAGGCTTATAAAGGAGGTAGCCAGCCAAGGCATGCACACACCCCTGGTCATCTTACTTCCATTGTC
>NC_134789.1:23015441-23020441 GCF_046742065.1 Oratosquilla oratoria
CTTCGCTCGCTCCCACCATGGATTACTGTAGCCCTTTGCAGGGCTACGCCGGCTACGGGGAGGTCACCGAGGGAAGTTGCACGCCCCCGAGGTTGCTCCTAGGTCAGGCCAATGACGACGACGATGATGACATTCCCAGCCAGCTCTTCTCTGACGAAGAAATGGAAAAACTGGAGCGACTGGTCTGGCCCACCCTGGCCGGGTCCCCAAGAGGTCACGCAGACTCCTGTCTATCTCCCATGCAGGTAAGGGTCGTCCTCTCGTGTCACTCCACAAGGGAGTCAGGGTCTCAAGGGCATTCGCTGATGTTAGCTCCTCGTTTGGCACGAGTGACAATGTAAATGTTGATTATAGTATTGCTCAGAGTGTGAACTAGGATGCGTGCCTGCCTTTTTTTCTCAAGCAGTCGCGTGACGTATTTTCTCTGTTCCGCAGGAACCGTATTATGCTGCCGGAGGACCCTGCTCCTCTACACCCGGGAGTCAGACCAAGGGCACCAAGCCCCGCACGAAGAAAAAGAGAAATTCAGTTTCCCATGGTTGGACTGCACGAGCCCCGACGTCCGACTGGGGACAGGCCGCCGCCACCACCCCTCTCGAGGACCCACTCCACTTGCCCCAGAGGGTACCCTACACAACAACCCCGTCCCCCTTCCACTCCCCCTGCTCCCTGAGCTCGCACGACTCCTTTGATTCCTGCCAGGACTACGAACTACCCACCATCGGCGACGGGATGGGCCCGGCAGTGGCAGGGGACCTCCAGAGTCCCCGTCGGAGGAAGCCCAAGACCGACCTCAAGAAAATGACCGCGGAGGAGAGGAAACTCCACGTCCGCCAAATCAACCTATCACCCTCGAGGAGATCGCGAGAAAAGAAGAAGGCCAGCATGGTTGCCCTCGAAGACACAATCCAGCGTTTGGAGATCGACAATTGCAGACTCCAAAGGAAATCCCAGGAACTAGAGGACACGCACGCGATATGGAAGACCATTGGAGATATAATGAGTCCCTGGCTTCCACGAAGCCCCACCGCCCTCCCCGTGGGTGATGACCTTCAGGCACCACTTTTCCCACCCACTCCGGGTCGTAACCCATTCTGAGAATAAGAAATGAGAAGCAACCGATCCTCTATCCTTTATGTATTATCTCTTCATTCTTGTCCGTTTGTTTTAATTGTTTATTTTCTATTTTGTCAATTGAACAAACGCCAAAGGAGTTTCAACTAATTTAATTCAGCTTCTTGAGTAAACTTATTTTTCTACAGTGGCCTATGATTACCCTTACAATTTGTATGTTGAGGATGGACTATCAATGTATGTGTACACACAAGAAATATGTGAATGAGCACAAAAACTATAATAGCGACTTTTACAGCTATTCTTAATCCCCTAAGCAAGGGTACCTTGGACATTTTAATGTAAATGAAGTTTTGATTCCAAAATGATTGCAGGCATATTCTAGTTCCTACTTACTGGAATGTAGCCTTCTATAACAAAATATGGGGAACTTATATATATATATATATATATATATATATATATATATATATATATATATATATATATACATATATGTATGCATGTATATATACATAATATGTATACATATATATATGCATATATACATACACACACACACACACACACACACACACACACACACACACACACACACACACACACACACACACACACATACACACAGACACATACACATAGACACATACACATACAGATAGACACACACACACACAGACACTCACACACACACACACACACACACACACACACACACACACACACACACACACACACACACACACACACACACACACACACACACACACACACACACACACATATATATATATATATATATATATATATATATAACACATATATATATATATTTATATATATATATATATGTTTATATATTATATATATATATATATATTTTATATATTTATCTATATACATATATATATATGTATATATATATATATATATATATATAAAAATATATATATATATATATATATATATTACAGGTGAAAAATATAATCACACATTTGTCAATCACGTAGAAACCACAGTTGGAGTAGAAAAGACTGGAAACGGGGAATTCTTTTTTTTTAGACAAAAATTTGGTTGTAGCATGGGTTCAAATCTCTCTCCTGTACTGGCCAATCTGTACATGGAATACTTTGAGTCTGTTCTTCTGCCTACCATTAAACCCGTAGACATGGTTTGGTTTAGATACGTAGATGACATTTTCACTCTTTGGGATGAAAATTGGGGTTCATTCGATAACTTCTTTGCTAATTTAAATTCGTTAGCCTCCAACATTAAGTTTAAAGTTGAATGGGAAGAACAAGGTAAGCTACCCTTTTTAGATGTTCTCATTGTTCGTGACGGAGACAAGCTTGCTTTTACCGTCTATAGAAAAGAAACCCATTCTGGTAGTTATCTTCATTTTTTCAGCAGTCACCCAAAGTAAAAAGTAGCGTCGCTTCAGGATTATTCCTTCGAGCTCTTAGAATTTGCAGCCCCCAGTTTCTTGAAGGAGAATTAAACATTATAAAATCTCAACTTAGTAATTTAGCTTACCCGGATTGGTTCTTGGTCAAAGCCCTCAGCCGAGCGAGATCCAATTTTTTCAACACCACCCCCACTTCCTCTAATTTTTCATTGGGCAAGAGCTCTTTAATCGTTCCCTTTTCTAAATAATTCATTCCCTCGACCAAGTTTCTTCCCAAAGACAAACTAAATTTAATTAATTATCACCCTAACACCATTAATAAAAAGGTGGTAAATGTCCACCAAAGGTTAAAAGAAGAGCAGAGCCAAGGGGTATATTCGATTCCCTGTAAAGGTTGTGACTTAGTTTACATCGGACAAAATTGGAAGGGATTTGAATACTAGGATGATTGAACAGAAACGTTCCATTAAATATGGACAAGAGAGCTCAGCTGTGTTCCAACATGTTAAGCAATTTAAACATTGTTTAGATTGGGACAAAGCTGAGCTTATTTATAAATCCAGATGTGAGTTCAGGAGAAAAATGGTAGAATCTACTATTATTGAATATCAGCCCAACATGAATATTTCAAAGGGGCAATGGTCCCCGGATATAATGTCCGGACTCTTCATCACCAACCTATTGAAAACTCATTTGCCTCCTGACCTCACATACGGAGTGAGCCGAGGGTAGAGACCTCTTCCCATGTTCCCCTTTCTTTTATTAAGGGTGCTACTTAAGCAGCACGCTCTCTCTTAATTGTATCTACTGAAGAGGATTGCAGTTTGCAATCGAAATATATAGATTCCCCATTTCCAGTCTTTTCTACTCCAACAGTGGTTTCTACGTGATATATAGGATATATATATATATATATATATATATATATATATATATATATATATATATATATATATATATATATATATATATATATATATATATATATTGCAGTATTTCACAAAAGGCACGTGAATATAAGTTGCAGAAAAGACCACTGGTAAACAAGAAACGTAGTCCGAACGTTTTCGTCTATTTAAGACATCATCAAGGGAATACAGTAAAGGTGATACAGACAGTATATATACTACAGAAGTGAAAATATTGCAAGGAACACGGAAAAATGAATCACACAAGCCTGAGAAAATTACCCACAGTCTTCAGGTCACAGATGGACCAAATGTCCGGGCAGGATAACACGTAACAATTTTCTTTGAAATGAAATTATCAAACCGGTACATACCTAAGCTTAGATTGATATTTTGATCAAAAGTTTGTTTTATGTGGCTTGATTCAATGATTTTCCTTTCAGTAAAGAAATTACAAGAGGTTATTTTACTGGCTTTTTTCCAGTCAATTACATGATCTTGGTCCCTCACATGAACAAAAATACCACTAGACATTTGACCACTTCTCACACTGTATTTGTGTTGGTTAATTTTTGTTTGTATATCTTTGCCAGTTTGTCCGATGTAAAAAGTTTGGCACTGCAAACAAGGAATGGTGTACACGCAACCTTCAGTATTATGTGGAGAATTTTTAATTGGTATATTTTTAACAGTGCTATTGTTCTTAAAGACTACATTTATGTTGAATTCCTTAAGAATTTTTGGTAGTCTTGCCATACTCTCATGAAAAGGAAGCACTAGGAGGTTCTTATTACAAAAATGATTTTCTCCTGTGGAGTTTTATAGTAAGTTTTTATAGCCATAGTGTGGGAATTGTCTACCAAATGCTTTGGATATTCTAAGTCTGATGCAATACTGTATATCTTGCTCACCTCATTATCCAGAAATTCAGGGCTGCAAATTCTGTACGCTCTGAGAAACATAGAGCTAAAGACAGAAAGCTTAGTTTTTTTCATTGTGAGCAGATTAATAATGAACATACATACATACATACATACATATACCAAGGCTTTTCCCTCCTTACAAGGGGGGTAGCCAAAAAGAAAAAGGCATAAAATCATTCCCACTCATTCCATCCCTGAATACACTCCACACCCCGTTTAGATGGTGAATTTTATTAATGGAACCAGATCATTTAATTTACTAAGAAAAGAATCTAAATTGTGATCTACCGGCCATATGCATAAAATGTCATCCACATAATGCTTCCACAAAACAAAAGGGGGAAGAATCTTGGACAACAATTCTCTCTCAAAGAACTCCATGTAGGATATAGGTTGCTGAGTAATGGAGATAACGGATTACCCGTGGCCATTCCGAACTTTTGTATATAGTATCCTTCATTAAAAACAAATTTTGCATTAATAACTATACATAACTTAATCAATTCAACGATGGTTTTGGGAGGTAGTGGCATATCATGTTTAGATATTTCAAATTCAAGGTACAATAATAAATCTAAAACTGGGACATGAGTGATGAACTAGTTACATCAAAGCTAACTAGTTTAAAGTCATAGTTAATGTCTAGATCGGCAAGAATACTAATGAGGTGCATATTATTATTAATATGTG
>NC_134789.1:23027941-23035441 GCF_046742065.1 Oratosquilla oratoria
AAGTATTTACATAAAAGTATTTGTAAATGCTGAATGTATCTAAAAGAAATATTGAAATGCTTAGCTAAGTCCTCGCTCAGGAAGATGTGTGCAAATACTGCCCTTGATTACAAAAGTATTCAGATAAGTTTTATATAAATTTGTGTTCACATTACCCACTTCTGATTAATTGTCTTCACGGCGGTATCCTACACGTTTTTGTGGTGATGTACAACAACGATTTTGAGTAGAATAACCCTTAGTCATTACTTATCTATTCATTTACTAATTTGCTTATTTATTAATTAATTTGTATACTTATCTGTTTATCTATTGATTAGTCGATTGATTGATTTATTTACCTTTTTATCTATTTACCTTTTACTTACCTATCAACTGGTCTATTTAATGACCAATTGGTAGAATACTCTTCTTCTACCTCTACCTCTCCTCACTTGGGGCGATGAAGGAGGGCCGCCATTTACATGAAGCGTTAGGGGTAGGCTAAACCAGCCTAGGCTGTCGGGAAGTAACCTGTTGGTGTATAGGTAGATGAATCAAATACTTTGATGAATATAGTGACATCCCTTCTGACCAGCATCGCTTTTATGAACCTAATCTCCATTCAGAGAAGAATGTTGATCACTTTTAACTTCTACTATCTCTCCGTTCTACTATCCTTTTTAAATTTCTCCTTTACCACTTCTATAACTCCATTTCGGTGCGTTATTATCTTCAAGGAAAGAAAAGTTCATTATACTGAAGAAGTCCTTTCCGGGCCTGATAGGCCTTTCCTTTTCATTCTGTTTGCCGCGTGCCGACTCTAAATAGCCGTGAGGAACGCCCTCTGTGACCAAAGGCCTTTGCAAATTGACAAATCTCTTATCAAATCATATTGATTCTGATTTCTCTCCGTCCTCCCCTCCCTGTCTCTCTCTCCTGCCTTCTCTCTTTCTCTCTCCCTCCATTTGCTTATTCATTTTTGTTAATTGTCTCTAGTTCAACGAGAAAGCGTTAGCTGGCAACACCATGTCACGTACGCAAGTGTCTGACAAAGGAAACTTTACGTCAGAAACGAGGGTCACTGCGATTGGTTCTTGACTTCAAGCGGGCATCCGGTGGAACCTCATTCATTCTCCATATCGCTTACTTTTATTCGACTTTGTTTCTTTTTTCTTTGTTGGCTAGAAAAAAAAAAAAGGATCAGTTGTCATGACGTTTCCAAAAGAGGTGGGCAATGATCTCCATAAAGTCCAATTAAATTTTGGAATTAATTGCAAGGCAAAGCTTGCGTAGAAATAAAATCCATTCGTAAAAAATAAATCTTATTGTAGGATAGTGTTTACAGCAAAAATAAATTCACGCTAAATCTATTTTATCGTAGGGTAGTGCTTACACAGGAAAAAAAAAAAAAACTCGGCTATGACAATCATATTTATTTTCATTAACTCAAGAGTGCTTTTGGTTGGAGATCGTGAATATACTTGAACTTTGCCCACAACATTGCACCAGAACAATTATGATACATTTTTGTTCTGTTTGACTACAAATACAAATACTTTCCATCCCGTAAAGGAGGAAACAAAGATAACCCTCTCTCAGTAGCTACAGTCGGGATCACCTTCCATGGTTTCTTTCAGATTAGCAAAGAAGGAGGCCTTCCTCTTTAGGTGAAGCAGCTTTTTCATAGGAGTCAGGTTCTTCAGGGAGGTTTTATTTCTCTTTTGCCGAGGCGCCCCTGTCGTCTTAGTCGCCATTTTAAGGCTGGCCAAATTCTTGAATGCTTCCTGGTCTTGATTGGGGTTGTTAAGGGACATGCTGGGGGGAATCCCAGATACGGACGGATAGCGACATGGACTGAGAGGGGACAGACTAGGGGAAACCCCTGGCTGCACGGACGGGTCATGATAGGGAAAGTATGACCTTTGGTGGGGGAAGGGTCTTATTTTGGTTGATCTCTGTTCACACTGAGTGAGGGGGTGAGTGGGTTCTGTCAACCTCTGGTCTTGAGCATATTTGTACGGACAAAGACTTGTGGCAAATTGTTATCCCAGAACTTGTCCCAACAGCCAACTATGGATTCGAGGTGTGGCATAGGTCCTCTCACACGAGAATGGACAAGAGAATAGAGACATTCAGGCAAATATGGTTCCTCGTCTTGTCAGTGGCTTTCATCGTCGCCGAAGAATAAAAGCTCTCGTACAGCTTCCGTCAAAGCCTCCTTCTTGCAAATATGCAGATACTCTGAGGAGGTGGATGCTGAGACGGTTGCAGGGACGAGAACCTCATGGGGGGCCAAGGCGTAAATCCTCGAGTTGGATTTGCCTATCGAACATGGAGGATCTTGTAGAAGTCACAAAGGTGCGCCCTCGAGGGTCCTGCTGGTTATTCCCTTGTCCTCGATCCGTGACGGAGGTCTTGGATAGGTCAGGCCATTTCATTCCATTGGGGAAAAAGGAAGATCCGTCGATCCGTCGATTAGAGGTACCGTGGGGAATACTGACTATAGTGACATCCCTACGGATCAGAGTCACTCAGCTTTCTTTTATATCTCTATCATTCCTCTATTCTGCTACCCGTCTTAAATCTCCCCTTGACCACCTCTATGACCCCACCTCTTTGGTGCCATATTGTCCTTAAGAATATAAACGCTGTTTATTACTAATATAATACACCGATTAAAGAAATGATCCAGATTTTAGCGAAATGACCGGGAATCATATTGAAGGGCAGAGCTTCTGCGACATTTTACAAGAGAAAGGAGAGAAAAAGGAGGGGGAGGAGATCAGGAGGAAGAAAAGAGAAGAACTAGAAGAAGAAAAAAGGAATGAGAGGATGAAAAGACGAAAGCAAAGAAAGAAAAGAAGAAAAAGAAGAGGAAGAAAAAGGAGATGAAGAACGAGGAAGAAGAAAAAGAAGAAGAGAAGAAGACAGTGATGATGATAATGATGATGATTATGATGATGATGATGATGATGATGATGATGATGATGATGATGATGATGATGATGATGATGATGATGATGATGATGATGATGATGATGATGATGATGATGATGTGATGATGATGATGATGATGATGATGATGATGATGATGATGATGATGATGATGATGATGATGATGATAATGATATGATGATGATGACGAAGACGAAGGAGGAGGAGAAGAAGGAAAAAAGAAGACAAAGAAGAAAAAGAAGAAGAAGAATGTGAAGGCGGAAATAAAGAAGGAAAAGGAGAAGCGGAAGGAGGAAAAATAAAGTACAAGAAAGAGAAAAAGAAAAGGGAGGAGAAGAAAAAAAAAAAGAGGGGAAAGAGAGAAGACAAAAAAATAATCAGAAAGCGAGGAAAATAATTAAAAAGATATATAGCATCAGTAGTAGTAGAAGAAGAAGATGATCAGATTAACAATCCTCAATAGCAGACACATCACATTGATGATCTCTATTATTAAAAAAAAAAAAAAAAAAAAAAAAAAAAAGCTGCCTGAGTCTGGACGGGAGTGTCACTAAAATTAATAACACCCCCACCCCCTCCCCTGAAGGTTGTTGTGAGGAGTCTACGCCAGTAGACGATGAGTAGCTGCGGCTGTTGAGGCAGGTAACAGTCACTGCTTGGAATCACATACGAGTGCGAGATTCGAACCCACAACTAAGCCGGATGCAAGACCAAAACGTTTCCGATCACGCCACCAACACACATTACACATCTGGCAGTTCTTCGAAATCCGCCCATCCAGATATTTTAAACGGCCAAGACTTTAGAGATATATTTCAGTATCACCCATACAGACCAGAGTCACGAAAAGTCTTTTACGACTATAAGCTAATCTCCACTCAGAGAAGAATGCTGACTACTTTTCATTGCACTCCCTCCTTTCTACCGTTTCCCTTAAATATGTCCTTTTCCATCTCTTTAGTAAAATCCCGTTGCTAAGGAAAGAGGGAACGTTGATCATTGTCGACGAAATACTATGTTTTATCTTATATATATATATATATATATATATATATATATATATATATATATATATATATAAATATGTATATGCATATATATATATATATATATATATATATATATATATATACATATTAAAAGTGATGGCTAGTTTTGCATTAATTATTTTCTTAAAGGTATTTTCCATATACCTTATTATAGATTTATGTTGTTTAGAAAGGAAATTCATGACTTGGCTGTATGTAGTCATATTAGCTAGATCGCGGTTTCGGGTTCAAGACCCTTCTTCAGTAACTATAGGGATGTTCTATCTTTTTAGGATAAGAATTAATCCGAAGAGTCTCATGAAAGTTCTAAGTTTTATACTAGAGTTTCTAATTTGCTAATCACTCTAGGGGAGGTATCCCGGTATTTCGGGCAGTGACGAAATGTCACGTGCACTAGGAGAGCCTCCGGGTTCGTGTTGTGGCGGAATGTGGCATGCTTGTGCTTATGGCGTTTTGTCTCGTGTTTGCACTGGTGGCGTTTTGTCTCATATTGGCGTTTGTGGTGTTATGTCTCATGTTCGGATTTGCAACGGTTTGTCTCATACTTGGGAGGGCTCTAAGGTCGTCTGCTTGTTTATTTAGATTTGGACTTAACTCCTTAATATACTGTATAATGCTTCTAAAATTGGGAGCCGTCTATCGTCAGTACATAAATCCAAAATTTTAGTGTTTTCCTCTAGGTTCTCTCTTGATAGTGTTATGCCATGGGATTCTCTTAAGTGATTTTTAGGGGCTCCAGATGTCAGGTGATATGAGAGGCGACGGGATAACCTCATTTTCGTCATGCCAATATAGGTGGATGGGAGGGCTTCACAGTTCCCTCGTGTACATGTGAACCTATAGATGACATGGAATTTCTGAAGCTCCTTTCTCTCTTGTTGGGGGCTATTTCTAATAAGGAGGTGGCTAGTTTTCTTAGTTTTATAATAAATCACCAGGTTGAGTATTTTCTCTGGATTGACTGGTTTAATGTTTCTTTTTATAATTTGTTTCATTATGCGTTCATCTTCTTTATAAGCTGACGAAAAAATGTATTTATAATAGATGTTAATTTTCTCTTTATTCTGATTGTTATTGTTGTTTTTATGCCAGCCGTCCATTATTCTCTTTATTTGGTGGCTTATCTCTTTTTCACTGAACCCGTTATTAAGCAGTACTTGAGTAGAACGTTCTATTTCATTATGCACTTGTTTCCATGTGCTACAGTGAGTTAGTGCTCTTCGGATATAGGCACTGATGGTGGAGTCCTTATATCTTTGAGGGCACTCACTAGAACCATTAAGGCAGTGTCCAGGGTTTGTGGGTTTTGTGTACACCGTAGTATTAAAAACATGTTCATTTTGTTTCACTAGGAGGTCGAGGAAAGGTAAAGCTCTGTCAACGCTATCTTCCATAATGAAAGTGAGTTGAGATATCTCTTGTAGTAGGTGGCGGAGTTTTTCAGCTTCGTTGCTGTTCTGGTCTTAATGAAGATATCGTCGATATATTTACAATATTTATCTGGCTTTTCTGTTTTTGTGAATACTTCTTCTTCTATGCAGCTCATGAAGAAGTTTGCCATTAATACTCCAAGGGGGGATCCCATTGCAACTCCATCAATTTGACAATATTTGTTCCCGCGGGTGCAAGTGAACGGGACCTGTTTAGTACAGCATTCAAGCAGTTCCCGTAGTATCAGTTCTGGAATATCTAATGTAGGTGTGGTGTCATCGTAGTACACTTTGTTGATGATGCAATTAATTGTGCGATCTACGGAAATATTAGTGTATAACCCTTCCACATCAAGAGAAGCGATTCTACCTTTAGCGGAGTTTACCTTGATAATATCTAGGAAATCAGATGTGGATTGTAGACTGTACGTGGTGGGAGTGTAGGGAGTTAGAATTAAGCACAGTTTCTTAGCGAGTTTGTACGTTGGTGCAGGGATTTGAGAAATTATGGGACGGAGTGTATTGCCAGGTTTGTGTGTTTTTAACTGTCCCATAGCAGTAACCCATGCCATACTCGCCTATCCTAAAAAGATAGAACATTCCTATAGCTATTGAAGAAGGGTCTTGAACCCGAAATCGCGATCTAGCTAATATGACTACATACAGCCAAGTCATAAATTTTCTTTCCAAGGAACATGAATCTATAATAAGGTATATGGAAAATACCTTTAAGAAAATGATTAATGCAAAACTAGCCATCACTTTTAATGATACATACATACATATATATATATATATATATATATACATATATATATACATATATATAAACTGTATATATATATATATATATATATGCATATATATATATATACATATATATATAAACTGTATATATATATATATATATACATATATATATACATAAACTGTATATATATACATATATATATATAAACTGTATATATATATATATAAACTGTATATATATATGTATATATATATATATATATACACACACACACACACACACACACACACACACACACACACACATATATATATATATATATATATATATATTCGTGAAGTAAGGAAGCAGGTTTTCTTTGATGCATGTAGAATTAAATACGACAGCATTCTGACAATTGTTAAACTTTTTCTTAATGTTTTCTATTTGTCTTATCAACTTTTTTCCAGTTGTAGGGTGAGCTGATACAAGTTCTCCAAAGTTTTCCATTTAATATTCTCGAGCTTTCGTCTTCAAAGAGACATCATCAGGATTGACATAATTTGTCTATAAGGAAAGTACAAATGATAGAGAGAGAGAAAGGTTTAAATACATAAACTGCTATCCGAGTTCCCATTACGGAGTCTGGCGGATCGTCTGAGTGGTGGGGGAGTGGGGGGTAGGAGGGGAAGGGGGAATGGGGGGTAGGAGGGGAGGGGGAGGGGGAGAGGGGACCTCAATGTAGCGATGTCTCAGGTTAGCGCTACTGTACAGTTTAATGCTGGACGTCATGTCCGACTGGATATTTATAGTGGGGGCAGAGTCCTGATGTGGAATGCCTCCAAGAGTTTCAACCTTCTAGGGTTCCTCACTGTACGCAATAATTTTGGTACATTGAACTAAGGTGGTCTCTGTCAATATTTCTATTGTGATATTTTGAATAATGGTCCTGATCGCTCCGTCCTGTTGGTGAAAGGTTAGTCTTCGGCTGAGGAGTACATCTGGTGTGCCCGACGTATGTGGTATCGCGAGACGTGCAATTCTCGGCTGGACATTTGAATGAATACACCACGTTGGCTTTAGATGTAAAGTCAGCTCGACTATTACAGTTGTTTTTCATCACCATTGAACAGGTTCTAGGGTTACGATAGTATATAAGGACTCGGATCTCATGGTTCTCTTTAGTGGGGTGACAATTTTTCTTAATTATGTCCTTGATTGCTTTTTCATCCTTTTTGTAGGCATCACTGAAGGTGTTACGATAAAAAAACGTTAATAAAATTAGGCTTATTGGCGCTTTGGTTGGACCCAAGTTCACACAGTAATTTATTGGTTATGCGGTCAAAATCACAGT
>NC_134789.1:23040441-23060441 GCF_046742065.1 Oratosquilla oratoria
CTGGGAGCTTAGGTTCGGTCACGTTAACAACATTGTGCAGAGGGTTGAAAAATTGGAAGAACTAGAGAAGGCGAACAAAAACTTAACTAAGGAAATTGAAGAATTAAAAAAACAGTTAAAAGAAGTAAAAGAGGAGAATAAAGTCTTAAAGGAGAATAATAAGGACAACAAGGAGGGTTGGAAAACAATCAAAGAAAACAGCAAAGTTGCATTTACTGACATAATCAAACAGCAAATGAAAGAACAAACTGAAGACTCAGTTATTAAAGTGATGAGACAGAAGGAGAATATAGTAAGAGACTTAGCAGATAGAAAGAAATGTATAATTATATTAGGAATGGAAGAGAAACATAACCCAGATAGAACCACAAGAATCAAAGAGAAAAATGAAAAAGTAAGAAATTTACTAGAATTAGTTCAGGAAGATGAGCCAGAAATAATTAAACAAATCGAAGAGAAATTCAGGCTCGGGAAATATAGTACAGACAAGACCAGACCAATTAAGATTAAATTCAGGTCACAAACGACGGCAGAGAATATCTTATCCAAAACAGGGAAACTAGCAACAAGTGAACAATATAAAAAGGTATGGATAAAAAAGGAAATGAATAAAGAGGAAAGAGAGGAGGAAATAAGGAAAAGACATGAAGCTAAGAAAAAAAACGAGACCAGAACGGAGACAGAAAAACAAGAATTCTACTGGAGAGTAGTGAATATGAAATTGAAGAAATGGAACATAAAAGAGAGAAACACAAAAGAAACAGAGAATACAATGGAAATAACAGAAAGTTAAGAGTATCCTACACAAATATAGATGGATTAATAACAGGACTGAATGAACTGAACAAATATCTGAAAGAAAAAGTTCCGGACATAATGGGAATTGTTGAGACAAAATTAAAAGTCCCACTACCACCCAACAGCATAGGACACAATGCATATAATCATTGGATTAGAAACAGAAAGATAAAACAATGGGGTGGAATTATGTTCCTGACTAAGAAGGATATAAACGTGAAGAGAGTCACATATGGGAAGAATAGAGTAGAGATGATTATGATCGAAGTAGAAGATAGAGATAAGAAGAGCAGAAAGTTTGTACTTAGCCTTTTTTGGGTATCTCGACGTGGCGTTTTATGTGTCGTTCTTAAATAATCAATTTACTTAGCATTTTCAGCCGCCCAATTATTGTTAAGGTATGGCAAATATTATAGAGAAACAATGAAAATTATTGGAAAGAAAACACATTGAATTTTATAATTACTATTTATCATCTTTATTCACAAATACATGTTAATAAATAGCCTTTTCGAGTATTTCGCCGGGGCGTTTCATGTGTCGTTAATAAGTAATCAATTGTTCTCTTCGTAGGACTCTTTTTAACAGTCTCGGCACATGACATTCGAGTATTCACTTCATTGGCAAGTTCGGCGTTCTGAAATGTGAAGATCTGGTTTGGCTTGTCTAATGCAGTAGCTGCTTTTCTTTTCATGTCATGCCTTGCTAAGACTATCTTCACGTTCGTTTCGTCCGGTGTATACGAGTGTTCTTTCACAACGTCTGGATCTTCGAAGTTTTTGGTGGTTTTCATTAGGGTCTGATATCTTACGGGCGGATCACGCTTAACATAACGCCATGTTATTTTATCCTCATTCTTCATTACGGTCTTCTTCGTACACATAAATCCATCCAAGTAAAGTTTCTGGCCTCCTCTGTTAGTAGTAATGATCTGCATGGACAAATGTGATTATTTAGGTCGTAGTTAAGTGTCTCTTGACAGAAGTTCCATCAATTAGAGGTTTTGTTTTGGACCAAGTCAGACAATTTTATTGAAATTAAATATAACCTTTTAGTGTTTAATGGGCGAGATGTGTTTCAACTACTAACGTTCCCTTTTATAACTTTATCGTGACTGCATTCAACTTAAAGGGAATCACTTGGCACCGAAGGGTTAGGTAAGACCAAGGCGGCAACCATTCAGAACATGAAGAGTGGAGACACTAAATGCAAGGGCATTTAGAGTGAAATATGGAGAGGGAATCTACCTAGAATGTAAATTAGTTGTTGTCTGAGGGCCATGACTGTGAAAAGTTAAGATACGATGAATGATGTCCCGGAAGGTTTGGTATTTCTGCGTAAGAGCGAGGTGCAATTGCCCGGATCCCGGGAGAAAAATAAAAATAAAAATAAAATAAAATAAACGGCGGAAAAGCCCCTCGGAAAAAGCCCCGGCGAAAAAAGCCCCATATAGCAAAATCCCTGGCGGAAAAAGAACACCGGAAAAAAAGCCCGACGGAAAAAGGTCCCAATTCATAGAAAAGACTCAATTTACAGAAAATCCCCAATTAAGAAAATAAGAAGATGATTCTTTAATAAAACTATATGTATATTGAGTAAGAGATGAATTTATATAATGCAACAATTATGTTATAAAATAGTACATTTGGTTAAACCTATTTAGTTCAAAAGTTTAAATGAATGAGTTGGTTTCAAAGAGAAGTTTTAAGATTTAAACAGCTTCACGCCCTATGAAAGCAACTCATATCACGTGAGTTGTATTCATAGGGTAGGCCCAATTGTCTTCCAAAGGGTCCAGTGAGTTGGTTTTACATTCAGTGAGGTGGTGTTTAATTGGATTAAAGGTGTGAAGTAAGCTTCCTTAATAGTGTGGGTATATAAGTCCCAATTTCATCACAGTATTATTCATATAATTGTTGTGTGCTCATCTGTGTGGATATATATACATATATATATATAGATATATATATATATATATATATATATATATATATATATATATATACATATATTTCAACATGGGAATGATAAAAAACAACAAAGGTGGACAGAAACTTTGTTACGATGGTTACATGTATACGAAGAAGAATATGAACAAGACGTCTATACGATGGGAGTGTTCTAGGAGAAAAGCTTTGAAATGCAGTGCAACACTACACACAGACTTGGATATATCGAGTGTAATCAAAGCTACAGAACATAGCCATGACTCCAGTAGTTCTAAAGTAAATGCCTCGAAGGCCAGACTTCAAATGAATGAAGATGGTTTTGCCACCAGAGGAAAGCCAAGTCAGAATATTGCTGACACCGTTGTTGATCTTTCCGTCGATGTGCGTGCTGAGATTGGAAACTTAGAATCTATCAAACGCACGATTCGCAATCATAAGCGCCATGCTCTTCCCAAAGATCCCGCTTGTCTCCAACATTTAAAACTGGACAATTTATGGACTATGTTTGACGGCCAGGAGTTCATGTTTTATGGTAGTAGCGAGAGTTGTTAAAGTTCTGAAGACGAAAGTAGTTTGTAAACGCTGTCGACTGGGAACGCGATAGTTTCTCACGAAATATATTTGCTCTTGAAAATACACTTGGCAGGTATATGAGTACAGATTAATTCATGAAATTGAATTAACGTGAGCATACGTATGAATACAGCTGCTTTAGAATGTTATTATGACGTCAGTGAGGTACGCAGTCGCAGTCGGCGGATACTCAAAACACATTGTAACTTACAAGGTTGTGTGTGTATGTGTGTGTGTGTGTCTGTGAGTGTGTGTGTCTGTGTATATGTGTGTATGTGTATATGAATGTGTGTGTGTGAATTGCGTGTGTGTGTGGGTACGGTGCGTGTGTGTCTGTATGTGCGCGTGTGTGTGCATGTGTGTATATGTATACGTGTGCGTGCGTGTGTGTATATATGTGTATGCATGTGCGTGTATGCGTTTGTGTATGTATGTGTGCACTTGTGAATGTGAATGTTAATGTGCATGTGTGTGTATGTGTGTGTATATATATACGTGTGCGTGCATGTGTGTGTATATGTGTATGCATGCGCGTGTGTGTATTTGTGTATGTATGTGTGCATGTGTATGTGTGTGTGTGTCATTTTGCCTGTATATGAATATATTAAGGTACTCGTTGCAAAGAGCAATGTACACTTAGGAGAATTCTTTATATACCGAAAACAGTGATGTCTCAAGGAACTTTTACACAAGAAAATACTTTGAAATATTGATTTACACATTTCACTTTTATAAAGGAATTGTTTCTTATTCTGGTAATCGATTTAGATAAAGAAGAATTCATCTTCATCAAGTTTATTGATAATTCTAGAGGAACAAATAATAAAACTACTTTAAAAACATGATTATTGACTTTTTCGAGTTTACCCAGTTTGTCATTATACTCGTACCTTCAGAAAAAGCCCCTGACAAGTCCTCAAGGAACTCCTGAGGTCCTTGAGTGCCCTGGGGGGGGAAACACTACTTCAGAAGGCCTTCTGAGGACGATGAAGAAATAATGATGATAAAAGAACAAATCATTATCAAATACTGATGTGTCAGAAGTTTATTTAAATATCTATTTATCTTATTCTATTTATTTGTTTATTTATTTTTTATTTTTTTCCTCTCTCTTTTCCGGCCGGCCGGTTTTTCTTTCAACTCTTTCCTTGTGTCTCACGGCCTGCCCTGTGTATCGTTCTTTGCTATACCTTATTTTATTTGTTTATTAATTTTTTCATTTGCTTATTTATTATATATTATCATTATTATTTTTTTCCTCCCTTTTTCCGGGCCGGCCGGATTTTCTCTCATTTCTTTTCTTCTGCTTCCCGGCCAGCCCTTCGTATCTATATTTGATTTTATTTATTTACTTTTTTATTTATATGTATATGTGTATGTATATACACACACACACACATATATATATATATATACATATATATATGTATATATATATATATTTTTTTTTTTCCTCCCTTTTTCCCGCCCCACAGTTTTTTTTTTTTTTTTTTTTTATTCTTTTCTTGTTTTTCCTGGCTAGCATTCCGGACGGTCAGGGATTGGGGCTGGTTAAAGAAAATGGAGAAAAATGGGAGATAAGCCAGCTGTTTGTCAACGACACTCCGCTTATAGCAGGATCAGAGGAGCGATTGAGAAAGTTAGTAACAGAGTTTGGGAAGTTGTATGAAAGAAGGAAGTTGAAGATAAATGTGGGTAAAATTAAGGTGATGAGATGTACAAGGGGAGAAAATGGCAGCAGACTGGAAGGGATTATTAAGGGAGAGAGGCTGGAGGAAGTGGATAGTTTTAGATACTTGGGTGTGAATGTGGCAGGAAAGGGAGGAGTGGATGTGGAGGTAGAATGTAGATTAAGAGAAGTGAGTAAATGCCTCGGGGGATTAAAAAGTGTAATGAGAAATAGACATCTGGAAATGGATGCTAAGAGGAGATTGTATGAAGGAGTGATTGTGCCAACAGCACTGTATGGGGCAGAAACATGGAACATAAGAGGAAGAGAGGAGGAATTTGAATAAGTTTGAGATGAGGTGCCTGAGAAGTATGATAGGGGTTACTAGGTTGGATAGAGTGAGAAATGAGGAGGTGAGGAGGAGAACAGGAGTGGAAAGGGAGTTAGGATATAGGGTTGATGAAAGAGTATTAGGATGGTTTGGACACATGGAGAGAATGAGTGAAGAAAGACTAGTAAAAGAGATGTGGAAGGCAGAGGTGGAAGGAATAAACATGAGGGGTCGACCTTGGATGAGATGGATGGATGGGGTAAAAGGGGCATTGGGAAAGAGGCGAATGTCTGTTGAGGAAGGACGGGAAAGGACAGAAGATAGGGGTGAATGGAGAATGGTTGTGTATGGATGATGCTGTGATGCATGAAATGGGGTGGCTGGGGATGGGGGTTGAGGGAGTATGTGTGAGAAATAAATTGATACAGCCCAAAGGGATTTCTCCCAGTCTTCTCCTTTTCTGCATGAGGGGACGGAGAAGGGGGGTCATCGATTTAATGAAGCGGCCTTGGTGTGGATGTGCTGTGTCTTACGACACTGCTTCTGACCCAGGGCAGTGGGCGAGATGCAGGGATGACCCGTCATCCAGGAAGTGCTAAGATAAGAGTGAGGGAAGAGGGTGAAGGGAGTGGAGTATGTTAGGGATGGAATGGGGGAGTAGTTTTTATACCTTTGTTTTTTAGCTATCTCCATTATATGGGGGGAAAAGCCTTTGGTATATGTATATATGTATTTATTCTCTATATATTTATTTATTTGTTTCTCTTTACCCTCCCTCTTTCCTGGACGGCCGGACTTTCTTTCATTTTTTTCTATTATGTGTTTTTTTCATATTTTTTATTCATTTATTTCATTTATCTATTTATCTATCTATTCATTTATTTGCTTATTTTTGCCCTCCCTCTTTCCCGGCCGGTCGGTTTTTCTTTCAATTCATTTTTTGTGTTTCCCGGACGGCTTTCTTTATCGTTCTTTGTTATATTTGATCTCGTTTGATTTGATTGATTTATTTTTATGCTTATTCATTTAATTGATCTATTTATATCTTTGCCCTCACTCTGTCTCAGTTCTTTTCTTGTCTTTCCCGGCCGGCCTTCCGTATCGTTCTTTTAACATTATATCTTACTCATCAACTCTATTTATTTATTCATTCATTTATTTATTTAATCATTATTATTAATTTTCTATCATTTCTCCCTCCCTCTTCCCCGGCCAGCCGGCTTTTCTTTCAATTCTATTCTTGTGTTTCCCGGCCGACCATCCGTATCGTTCTTTATTTTATTTTATCTTTTATATAATCTTAATTCTATTTTTATTTTTTCCGGCATCGTCGTTTCTTATATTTTGGTATTATTTTCTTATCATTATTTATTCACTTATCTATTTATTTACTTATTTGTCTATTTTTGCCCTCCCTCTTCCCCGGCCGGCCGGCTTTTCGTTCAGTTTTTTTTATTGTGTTTCCCGGCCGGCCCTCCTTATCGTTCGTTATTATTGATTAATTGATTGATTGATTGATTTAATCTTATTTATTTATATATATATTTTCTTATTATTATTGTAATTCATTTTTTGCCCTCCCTCTTGTCCGGTCTGCCGGCTTTTCTTTCAATTCTTTTTTTTTTATGTTTCCCAGCCAACCCTCCACATCATTCTTTATTCTATTAAATTTTATTCTATTTTACTTGTCTGTTTTTTATTTTGCTTATTTGTTTATTCATTCATTTATTTTATTTTATTTTTTTATTTTTTCACCCTCCCTCTTTCCCGGTCGGCTGGTGTTTCTTTCTGTTCTTTTCTTGTTTTTCCGGACGGCCTTCCGTATTGTTCTTGATCATATTTTAATATATTTATTTCTTTCTTTCATTGATCTATTTATTTGTTTGTTTTTACTTTATTACTCTCCCTCTTTCCCGGCCGGCCGGGTATTCATCCAGTTCTTTCCTTGCGTTTCCAGGCCGGCCCTCCCTATCGTTCTACAGTATTATATTTTATCTTATTTATAAATTTCATTTTATTGATCTATTTATCTATTTATCTATCTTATTTAGTTCATTTATTTATCTATTTATTTATCAATTTACCCTCCCTCTTTCCCGGCCGGCCAGCTTTTCTTTCATTTTTTTTTCTTCCGGTCGGCACTCCGTATTGTTCTTTATTATATGAGCTGACCTTATCCGGTGGTCGCCCTGCTACTGATTTTTTTTTTTTTTTTTTTTTTTTTTGTGAAGAATGACACCATCTACTCTTCTCTGTAAAGCTCCAGTGGGAGGATGAACCTTCCGGGAACCTATTTGTTGTTCTAGAAGGAGTGACATTCAGATGTCGCGCCACTCCTTCCGGATTGAGTGGTAGTCTGAGTGGTAGGCTGAGGTAGAGTCGTCCCACTCTCCAATAGATACAGGTGAAGGGGCCGTGATGTCAGCCCCGCATGGCTGATATTTTTTCTCTTTAATTCTCCCTGCATGCAGGAATTACCAACCACATTGACATCCTCGGCGGTTCCTTTGTCAAATAGTCTCCACTCGTCTATGTGAACCAGAAGGCAGGTGTAGGGCCTCGTACCCGGTGGCGAGGAAGGTAGTACCACCGCGATTAAGGCGAACTAGCGATGAGAATGCTATGCTCGACCCTGACCATCAAACACGCTCATTTGATGGTGACACCCTTGATCTGCGCCATCGTAGACACCAAGGGCAGCACGATCCTACTGAATATCGGGGCTGCCTTGGCAACGTCGTCTGCAGTAGTGTTCTCTGGAATATCAATGTAGATGGGAATTTAGTGGAATGTTACAGGTTTCTCCTGCTGTTGTCAGCGGTTCAGTGTGTACTGAATGGAGGCTGTTAAGAAGACGTTATCCGTCGTGCTGCCAGACATTGAATCCACGTGGATCACGACTGCTCCGTGACGGAAGGAGGGGGCCTGGTCCAAAGCCTCAGAGATGGTGGCAAGCTCCGTCTCGAGAATGGATCTCCCGTCACTCACTTTCCATAGCATGGTCACCCTGTCGTGGGTAGCATCAGTCGCTCCACATCCTCTTGTGAGATGGTCTACTCGTGAAATGTGACGAGCTCGCAGGAGGAGTGACGGACCTCAAGGCCTTTAAAACCATAGGTCTTAGTCAAAATGGGCCTTGGTCCACCTTCTTCCTGGTGAGGTGAAAGACCTGAGAGTTGGCGCAGTAAAGCAGCCACGAGGGAGGGGAGACAGAGACGGGATGAGGACCATCAAGAACTCTTCGTCGGGGAAACCTATGGGATATCCCCCGACCTTCAGGGTTCTTACGAGGGATTCCTTAGTGTTAGTTTCTATGGGGCTGGTCAGGAACCGGACGAGAAGATACAAGAACAGCCTTTCCGCCCGTATGTGATTAAGGGAAGTGATTCCCGTTTCCTGTCGAAGATTCTCAATACGGCTCCATGCAGGGGCCACAGTCATGGGGTGGAGAGCCCGATTCTGTGAGACCTCAAGCTTGTCCCACAATCGAAGGGAGACGAGAGTTGCAGCAGCATAGTCTACAGCCGAATGTACCGCTTGAAGTTAGTGCGAACAGCACTTTGGGAAAGATATACCTATTGTGATGGAAAGGCCCAATCCACCACAGGAGTCGGTTGCGGACCATTCTCTATGTGCTCTTGCCATTGCAAGACGTGAGAAAGACGGGCCTGTAGCTGTGTGGTTCCTTAAGCATGGACACGGGTACTACATCCGCCTTCTTGTATTTCAAGAAGCTCTGATGTCAGTCAACGCTGATAGCTCCCCTGGAAGTTTCTCATGAAGGAGTAAAGGATACAGTCACTACCAATGGTAGTATCCTTACTCTTCTAACAAGCCCCATGGAGCACTTCGAGTGTGAAGAGAAAGCCCATCGAGGCATCTTGAGACACAGTGGTGTTGACTGCATCCCACCTGCCAGGTTTCAGCAACTGGAGCTCCTATATGACCGGCGGGATAGGGAGTTGTGCCGTAGAGAAGCGGTTTTCAAGTTGCTCCGCCACCATCCGGACCTACTTTTGTAGCTGCGGGTGAGGTGGGGACGGAAGACTGGACCTGTTGCCATCCTCAGTATCTTCCAGTGGGTGCTGGCGGTGGTTTGGGAAGGGAGTGTGGCACACCATTGCAACATTTTCTCTTCACGCACTTTTGGTGTGACCTCCCGGGCGCGCCTGGTGGCAGAGAGAACGCAGGAGGCCTCTAGAAATAGGTGGCGCTGTAGAAATTCTGCACAGAACCATCCAGAGGGCACACTCGGCCATGCCAGTGAATATAAAGACAAGTTCCAGGCGCCCTCCCAGTATACGTGTCTGCTCCCGGAGTTCAGCAAGATGACTTCAGAGAGCTCCTCAAACAGCGGTGCTAAACCGAGTCTCACCGGACTGGGGTTGTTGAAGGGAATGGAAGGCATGGTGATGGGCCTTGAACTCGTCCGCAATGAAGACGGGCTCGAGGCCGGCGAGAGATAGAGCAGCTCCACCGCCCCGCCGAGGCACTTGGCCATAGCAGTCGCCTTTGTGGTAACAGATTTACGCACGTTCTTCTTGAGAATTACGTAGCAGTCGTCCACATGGAGGACAGATGCCTTGGGAGAGGGGAGGCAAGGAGCGGGCTCCGTCTGGTCTGTGAAGGGAGCCTGGGAGGGGCCAGGGACTTGTATTCTCTTTGTTTCCAGGGAAGTGGGCTTTCCAGGAAGCTGCCCCCATCAGCCCCGATGGGGGCAGCTTCCTGGAAAGCGAGGTTTCTCTGGCAAGAGATGAAGGAGCTCCTCATGGCAGTTGGGCCACTTGTGGGTGACTGCATCCTCAGCCTTGTGCCGCTGGAAGCAGTCCTCCGATACGCGAGGGCTGCTACATACGACGCACTAGATTTGTCGGCAGAATCGTGTCTGACATTGTCCGTACCTCTGGCACCGATGGCAGGGGAAGCCGCTCTGGGATAAGGGGAGTAACTGGAACTTTCCTCACATCCCGAAGTCCAGTATCTCTGGCAGAGTCACCGGCTTTTCCACCCGCGCATGATTGATCTCTTCTTCTTTGCCAAGGCTCCTCGTAGCGTTGAAGACCTTGGGGGTGTTGCTGCTGCTCAGTTTTTGCCTGTGAGAACAACCTGGGCATCCCACCAGTCTGGCCTTGACGGGCTTCTCCTCCGGGCCAGATGAATGAATGAGACAGCCTTCCCATCGAGAACCTTGATTCCTCGCAGGTAATCTCTCGGTTCCATGTTGAGTGTCGTAGGCACAAGGTCCCGAAGAGGAGATTGGGAATTCTTGACGGAATCGTTTTCCCATCTCCCCGCAGCTCGCGGAGGGCGCAACCAGATCTCCTCAGGTGAGTGGCAAGGCCGAGTCATGCCGTTCTGGCCTCGCATAACTGCCGGGTGTTGTGACGTCACTGATTGGGACATTGATGACGTCAACCTACACCCGTCCACTTCCAAAGATTGGTCAGGGCGGATGATGTCACCGATGACGTCAAGTCTCTCTTGTCGTGTGTCCGCATGATTATGTCCCTCCTCTGCTTGACGACACGTCCACTCAAGGAGAGAGAGAGAGAGAGAGAGAGAGAGAGAGAGAGAGAGAGAGAGAGAGAGAGAGAGAGAGAGAGAGAGAGAGAGAGGAGAGAGAGAAGAGAGAGGAGAGAGAGGAGAGAGAGAGGAGAGAGAGGAGAGAGAGAGAGAGAGAGAGAGCTGGGTCCCGTCCGATCCTTTTCTTTCTATATGGATCGGACGGGACCCAGCTCTCTTCCATTGCAGCAGCCCATCTTTTCTGTGGCACCACTGATGACGTCACTGCTCATGGTGGGTCCACGAAGCCGGTCGGCTTCAGGATCCAACCAGGACCTTCCTGCGCTTGGTCGAAGTGGGCACGGCGTCGCGGCTCGGCGCCCCGCTGCCTTACCCGAGGCCGTGTCGGTCGGGTGGTCCACGGCAGGGGCGAAAGCCTGGTAGCAGCAGTTTCTTCAGGATCCCCACAGGAGGCGAGGTGAAGGACCTTATTCAACGACAGGAACCTCACTTGAAGGTGTGCTTTTGCCTGTCTTCATTCTAGTAGTCTTTCTACTTCTCTCTTTTTCCCTCAGTTTCTTTGAACGTTTGAACGTACATATTTCTTCGTTTCTTTCTTATTTTTTCCTCAATAACATTTCCTGTGACTAGGCATTCTATTCAGCTCTGTTTCAAATTTCCACATTTTCTTCTGGGTTGAGCTTTATTTCATTTTACTATTTTCATTTATTTACGTTTTTAAATTGCCATTATGTATTTCATTATTATTACAGTTATTCCTCTTGCACTTCATCCTCGTGGAAGTCCGTCGCCGTGACTGCCTCTTTCTCCTGCTCCCCCGAGAGACGAACGAGGTAGAAAGACTCGACCTCGGCAATATCATAGCAGAGAGACAACAGAGATTACTCGGGCTATTGCCGGGCACCAGTTCGCTTATTGATTGGGGCTCCTCTCATTGGGACGATTTAACACAACTCTAGGACCTCGCTGGTATTCTGTGAGATGGGCAGCGTTTTGCAGTTTTTGTGTACGCGTATGTAAGTGCGTGCGTAAGTGCATAAGTGCTCGTGATTGTGTGAGTGTGTGTGTGTGTGTGTGTGTGTGTGTGTGCGTGCGTATGTGTGTGTGGGGGCACACGCGCGTGGGTGAATGTGTGTGTGTGTGTATGTGTGTGTGTGTGTATGTGTGTGTGTGTGTGTGCGTGCGTATGTGTGTGTGGGGGCACACGCGCGTGGGTGAATGCGTGTGTGTGTGTGTATGTGTGTGTGTGTGTGTGTTTGTGCGTGCGTGCGTGCGTGCGTGTGTGTGTGTGTGTGTGTGTGTGTGTGTGTGTGTGTGTGTGTGTGTGTGTGTGTGTGTGTGTGTGTGTGTGTGTTTGTGTGTGTACCACCAGCGAGTTAGAAGGCCGGAGTGCTTCGATATCATTTATGTGTTCACTTGTCCTTTTTCTAAACCCTTTGCCTATTTCTAGATGTCCCGAGTGTAGTTAATATTTGTGTTGGTTAAGTGAACGGATGTTTTGGAAATTGGGGTATAGATTCAGGGGTTCTGAAGTCGGTGTAGAAGCAGAAACTCAGAGGTTCTGAAGTCGCTCCATCGCGAACTCGTGACGAACCGGACTGCGGCATTCTGAACCTTCTTATGAGAAAACAGGTGTTTGTGGATCATGTCGTCTGACTCAATCCCGGGGACTGACACGGTAACGGACTGCTCAAAATCTTTATAATGGAGAAAGACCCTTTTGGTAGGCTATTAATATGCATATATCTGCGTGCAAAGTAGACCACTTGGAAAAAGAAACTAACGAAGCAGAGCGCTTTCGTATATTACATCTTCAGTGCAAAAAGTCTTTTTTGCACTGAGGATGTAATATACGAAAGCGCTCTGCTTCGTTAGTTTCTTTTTCCAAGTGGTCTACTTTGCATAAGTGAACACACGTACCCGTGTTCTTATTAGCATGTATCTGCGTGTGTGAGACTTTTGATGTGGTGTAGTGGCTTTCGGGTGTGAATAGGTTAAGTAGTGTCAGTGATAGTAGTGTTCTTTGAGAAACATCATAGTCATCTTTTGGTTCCAAATAGATATAAGTATAGATTCAATTAGCTTTGAATTAAAATCTTTTTAGCATAAATGTATGCTGGCAAGGTAAAAAGCATTTTTTCCCATCACACGCGAGTGTATGATTTGATATATAGAATATAATAGTCAATTTCAACGATCATCTAAGATAAATTCAATCTTGAATATATGTAATTTTTCTAAGGTAAAGAAAACAACGGGATATCTCCACTGATGTATTTCGTTTTCGTGGCCTTAAACAGGAGATACTAGGCTTTTGATGTTTTAGCCAACAAGAAACATTACATAAATGCAATGTGATACACTTGGCTCAGAGGTTTGTTACTTTGCTTCTCTGTGGACAAAATATGTAACCACGAAAACCAGTGTGTTTGGAGTAATGATACACGATGTCAAAATCCCACTGTCATATCCATGATTGATATCATAATCCTAAAACATTTCAGCCATGGTCGAGCCAGAAGAGATGCTGTCAGTTGCAGAGTGTGTCTAGCATATACATCCCAAAAAGATAATGTTTAGGTTGCCAGAGTATTGTATCTCCCATCGTTTTGTGATATATCACCAGCAAATGTTATTAAGTAAACTTATGTGATAACAAAGGGGGCGTGGCCTGGCTGAGAGGTGAACAAAGAGGTGATGCATCGTCGACAGTTTTTGTTCAGCGGTCCACCGATTTACGACCTTACTGGGAATTCATCAGTAATTTATTGACAAGAACAGATTCATACGTAATCAGCAGGGGATAAATCCCATGATATGGTATTAATAAGGCAATACTAAACATCAGCATATGCCCAGAAATATTTTTTTTACAAGTAACACAATATGTTTTAAGCAGAATATTGTAACAGGATGCAGAAAAATGTGTATACAGGACGTACCATGTAGATATTCGTAAGTTTCACAACCAAACCAGATTAATTTTGGTTATGTACAATATGTGCATGAAACATAAGAGGAACTATACATAATGTATCTACATACATATACAAATGAGTGTGCGTGTACGTGTGAACATGTGTGTGTTCGTGTGTGTGTGTGCGCGTGTTGAGTCGATGTATATCGAGTTCAAACTTGATGGCCCACTGTAGGAGTGACGTGTCCCTACAGCTTATGTAGCTCACTGCCGGATTGCTAAGGCTGTATGTATGGTGACACGTGCACGAGGAGTCTTGAACATATTGGAATAAATGAGGGTGTCGATACTGCCTGGAGCCAGAGCAAACAGTTTGACCATACCGTATAGGTAGTAGCATTGCAATGAAACACTTGTCTAGTGCACCTCTGATGCCTGTCATTACAGAGAGTTAGGAAGCCAAGAGATTGTGACTTGAAAAATGCCCAAGATTTATCGAGGATCAGACTGGAGCTTTCTCTATCCGAGGCAAGAAAATGACCCACTGTGTGTGTATATATACATACATGTATACATATATATATATATATATATAAATATATATATATATATAAATATATATATGTATATTAGTGTGTGTGTTCGTATATATATATATATATATATATATATGTATATATATATATATATATATATATGTGTGTGTGTGTGTGTGTGTGTGTGTATGTATAGATATCATTATTAATGGGGAGCATACGCTGGGGGGCGCGTCGTTTTACTCACACGAGGTCGTTAATTCTCACAGTTTCTCCGAGCAAGCTCTCCCATGCATGCAGCCAGCCACTCTTTCCTTTTCAAACAACAATAGGTAGGTTCATTCAACTTGCCCCACCCTTGGGTTCTGTGGGCGTCCCCCACGTCTCCTGGGTCGAGGGTTGCCTCTTGTGAAGGCAACCCTATGAGTGGGATGAACATCAGGGTAATATAATGTGCCGCATGTCCATATAATCAGAGTTGACGTTTATGAATTATACTGGTAACAGGTCTAGAATGAGTCTCACGGAACAGCCAAGTTTGATACATAATCATTCCAAGGGCACTTTGTACCAACGACGTCGAGACGACTCCTTAGGTCAGTTTTCACTGTCAATGTCTCACAACCGTACAGTAAGACAAGGAACCTAAGTGATTTGAAGATTTGGGTCTTAGTCACACTGCACAAATATCTGGTTGAGCGAGTCCATAATACGATAGGGAATGCCAATCCTTCAAAGGATTTCCTGACATGACCCGCCTGTTATGCAGTACACTACCAAAGAATGTGAAGCTTTCCGAGACCTCAATGACGTCACCACATACATGGAGACCTTGAGGCCAAGTGGTCTCGCTTTCTTGTGTCGTGACTCGCGGGCTACAACCAGAACCCCCAACGACTCCGCAAGAAATGCAGCAGAATCAACTAAGACAAGGTCAGTGACCATAGTATGGCCAATAGATGCTCCACAACGACAATGATCGACAATTCTATCCAATGCTCATTGCATGCGGGTGTTGAAATGTGCTGGGACGAGGATGTACCATTGCCTCACTCCTGAATAAACAGGAAGGAAACCGCACAGACCTCCTCCGTATTTTACAACATTCTGAGAGCATAAACCAGGCATCAATTCAATAATCCTCGTAGGAATCCCATGAATCCGCAGAAGATCCAAGAGCATCCCAAGATGCACTGAGTCAAACACCATATTGATATCAAGATATGTACTCTGTGTATATACATGTGTGTGTGCATATATAGATACATATATAGATATATAAAGAAATTAATCTGCTATGTCATCACAAGCAGGTCCATCCCATCCCCAAGACCAAAACCAAAAATAAAGGAGAGGATGGGACGAGCTTTCTTGCCTTAATTGGAAAGAAGAGAGTTGGTACTAGGAGCGGTAAAATAAAATTTAGAGAACAAGGGCAGAAGTAAGGAAATAGTTGAAGTCTAATGTAGATCATTGTCTCCTCCCTATGATCTAAATTGCCTCCTGATCTCCCACGACCTACAATTTCACTTGAATCAGAATGATGTAACTTAAAAACTCATTTAAATTAAAAAACAAATGAATATAGATAACAACGTAAACTGCAACATGAAAATGTATATTGAGATAAATTTATCATAATATTTTTTGCTTTATTACTATTATTAGAATATCATAAAATTCTGCCCATGAAGTAAAACCTGAAATGATGCCCTTACTAAGGAGTCCCTAAAAGCAAATCACGGAAAAAAATTGGTTGGGGGGGAGATTCGTAGATGGAAACCTCAACTGTATTTAGAAGATAGGACCAACAATGGACACTTGTACGCGATGGTCTTGCTGAATGGATGTCATAGAGATGTCACTCAGTTATTGGGCCAGGCCTGAGATATCTGTCAACTTCTCGTATTTTTCACTTCTTTTTCACATAAGGAGGTCTGACAATCAGTGCCGGCTTCTCCCCTCTTCCAACTTGCCAGTGAGATAGAAACAGCCCCACACTCACTTGACACACACAGCACTCCAACATTTGTTCCTAGACAGATCTTTATTAGGGCTTGATATCTGTTTTCGGCTGCCATGAGGTTAAAGATTAAGGTTCAGGGAAACTTGAGGCAACAGTTGACAGGAGTAGATTTACTGCAGCAATATATTCCAGTCTGTCTCACTATAATCTGACCTACCCCAACATCGGCGTGTAACTTTAGGGGGAACCAGATGCGTATTAGGCAATGAAAAGTAAAATGAATCATGGGATGTTGGAAGCAACAAAACCAACTGAAGCTCTAATTTAAACTGAAACATGAAGCATGAAAGACAAGTCGAGGAGGAAGGAAGTTCGGGGGGGGGGAACAGGGAAGATGAGGTACAGGGGGGCAAGGAATGAGGTATTAGAGTGGGACTTCTTGAAAAGGAGGACTTGAAACAAAGGGAGGAGTGGGAATTATTCAAACGTTTTAGTCTTTTTCAAGTTAGAAAAGCAAACTAGTCCCACCCTTGCCCATTCTGGGTTAGAGGGAAGGGTAAACTTATTGCAAGGGTCCCTGTATATATATATATATATATATATATATATATATATATATATATATATATATATATATACACTCTATATATATATATATATATATACATATATATGTATATATACATATATATGTATATATATGTAATAAAAATACTAGGAACATGTGTTTTATAAATGCAAGGTAACCACTTTAGAAAATAAGCAAACGGAGCAGAGCGCTTTCGTATATCAAATCCAGTGTAAATTACTCTGGATGTAATATACGAAAGCGCTTTGCTGCGTTGGTTTATTTTCTAAAGTGGTTACCTTGCATATATATATATATATATATATATATATATATATATATATATATATATATATATATATGTATATATATATATATATGGTTATTTGTAAGTATGTGTGTATGTATTTGTTTTTATGTACGTTATAATATGCATACGTAAGTATTAATGTATAAACGCAAAATTACGTCTATTTGTTTCCAGATATGAATGCATATTTTTATATAAAATCGCGTAGTAATGTTAAACTGTCTAACAATATTGCCGATAGAAACTTAGCAGACAGACAGCGCTGTGAGCAGAAATGTTTATACCGTAACACAGTGGGTGAAGTCCCTACAATGTTTTATAAAAAATATGTACACAAAATGATGCATACTTACAGGGTAATCTGTACATACATCATGATGCTTGTAACAAAACTAATGCCACTGAAACAGCATTGTTTTTACAGCATGACAGCATAATGGACGGCAGAAGCGGCAGCAGCATGGCAGCAAATTGATAGACGGCGGCTAGCTGGTTTTGGTTCTTGCTTGCTTTTTGTTTCTCTCTCTCTCTCTCTCCCTCTCTTTTAGTCTTTGTTTGCAGCTTACACTAGATTACTGCATTCAAGTGAGGAACAGCCATACTCTGAAGGGGTCAAGACTATCTCGAATGATACCTTCTGTATAGTGTGCTATTTTTTATTTTTGTTTTGGTTGTAACAAGACGTTTCTTCTCAACTGGAGGTAACCCCGAGATTTAAGTAGATTGAAGTCATTTCCATCATTCTTTCTTTTTTCAGTGCAGGCTTATTTTTAAGGAGCTTTGTCTCATAATTGTTTTGATGGTCCAGAGTTTGTGTTTTTTAGTATATCCCTAAGTTATTTTACTTTTTTTTATATTATCACTGCAGAAACTTCTAATACCCTTTGTATTATGTTCTAGAGATATATTATCACATTTTCGCGAGACTGCTTAATTCTTTCCCAAAGTTGAAAATGGAACTCTTCAATTTTTGTTGAGAAACTACCCAAATGTTAATATTATTTCAGTACCTAATGTGGTTGGTTTAAGTTTCCTATTCTCTTGCAAACTTATTCTTTATCTAACAGCAAATCATAAAGAAAACGCCCCCTCTCTACCCTCCAGCATCCTTTATCTCAAAGATGTCTGCTATGTTAGTGGTTTTCTCTTTTTAGTGCTCCTAATCATCTTAGCAATACATTTCTATCTCACCAGTCCATGCCTTCTCATTCGACCATATCCTCTGGTGCGCTTTCCTGCCTTCAACTTCTTGACATGCTGTCTCCTTCTTTCTTTTTTATTTTTTCAGAAGCTTTATTTATTTATTTTTTGTTTGGTTAAGTACTTTCATTATACATTTTATTTTTCTTAAAATCATCCTAAATTCTTGTTTCTCTTTCTAGTTCTTCAATAGACATGCTCGATTTTTTTTACTTGTCTTTTGTCCTAATTAGTATTCAGCCTCCATTTCTTCTTCCTCTTCTTCCCATGAATCAATACCCACTTCTTCATAGTCCTTTTCAAGCGATGCCAGGTCCTCGCGAGCTTCCGCGAACTCTCCCTCCTCCATGCCTTCACCCACATACCTGTTGGAAGAAAACATACAAAATAATAAAGAGAACTCGGAAAACTGTCATTCACATACGGCCTTTATATTCACACAATTGTAGTTTACAGGAGAAGAGCTGCACTCGCGGAGCCCCGTCTCCTTGTCTCCATCCATCAACCTTGGGTTTGAATTCCTTTGTGCTTTTCCATTTGATTATTCTCTTACTCATATTGTTTCCCTATTCTTTCAGGCTCTCTTTACTGTATCCCCAGTGCCAGCATCAGGTCATGATCTTCACTGTTCTTTCTATACTGGAAACACACTGCATAATCAGATCTACGGTGAGTCAGGTTCTCTGAGAGTTTATTTATTATATTTCTGTCTTTGAAGTGAAATATCACTCTTATGTTCATCGACAGTTTATGTGTCTCCCAGTACCAACACAGAATAGGGCTGACCACAGATTCAAAATGTCCCAGATGTAACCACCACACAGAAGACACAGAACATCTCGTACTACAATACTCCACACTGACACTACCTTGACAACACAATATCTCTTCTCTAAGTGACTTATGATACTGTCCGAAGGCTGTTGACGGTTTCCTGGAGGCCGTGAGTCTTCTACAAGAGAGACAGACCATGGGCAATGGGTTGATTGATTGATTATATATCTAACCAAAAATCTCGATGATATGTTCAGCATTTGACAAATTTTCCGTGATCACTAGGAATGGTTCCTCTTTTGTTCTTCTATTTCATATACCATCGAATAAATCATTGATAGTCTCTATGTGCTTATGAGTTGATGGCTGAGTCAAAACACACACCACTAGATACACATAAGATCCATTTAAACCCCCTTCCATCTCAACATCTCATGGAGGAAGGGTCATCCCTGTACCAGCTCATCCTGTATTTCTCATCATTCCACACATGGTTTTAGTTGTAAATTCTGTTTAGAACTTTTTGTAACAATTTGCAATCTTCTTTATATTCTATTCTCCTCCTGGTCATCTATAAAAGTTTAATATAGCTTGTTCCTTTCTTCATGTCATTGACATAAATGAAGAACATTACAGGTGTCAGTACTGACCTTAGTGGGATTTTATTAGTTACTTCCCATTATGAAAAGATTCCCTCAAGTTCAATGTGTTTAATTTTCTACGATAGTCGTTTGTGCTGCACCTCGCCAAAGGCTGTCTCTAGATTACACACAGTCCACCCATTCATCTAATTTTATAGAAAAAAAAAGGTTCCCAGAAGTCCAATGTGTTTCATTTTCTACAACAGTCATTTGTGTGGTGTCTTGTCAAAGGCTTACTCTTGATC
>NC_134789.1:23065441-23070441 GCF_046742065.1 Oratosquilla oratoria
ACAAATTCTTGGGTTGACATACGCCGTTACTGGCGATTCTCTTCAGGTATTTACAACGACGAAAGCCCATCAAAGATTCGTACCAGCCTCACCACTGGCTATGTGTTGGGCTTGGATCTCGGTGAAAATTAAGTAAGGACGGCAGTTAGCGGTCTACATAGATTCTTCGGGAGTTAGATCAACTTCAAGTTAGAGAGTTTTGATGATTTATTAGCTCAGTCGGAAGAGCTTTGGGCTAGCGTTGAGAAAGACCCCGGTTCGAGTTCCGGGGCAACTGTTGGAAATTATTTGTATATATATATATATATATATATATATATATATATATATATATATGTATATATATATATATGTGTGTCTCTATGTGTGTGTGTGTGTGTGTGTGTGTGTGTGTGTGTGTGTGTCTGTGTGTGTGTGTCTGTGTGTGTGTGTGTGTGTGTGTGTGTGTGTGTGTGTGTGTGTGTGTGTGTGTGTGTGTGTGTGTGTGTGTGTGTGTGTGTGTGTGTGTATGTGTGTGTATGTGTGTGTAAAATGTATCTATCTATCTATCCATTTATCAAAGGTCCCTCCCCCTTATTAGGGAGGTAGCCAATCAAGACCCGCACCTTGTCCCACCCATTCTACTCCCATTCGCCACCCCTTGTTTCCCTCTTATCTTAGCTCCTCGTGGCTGAAGGGTCATCCTAGCCTCCCGCCCGTTGCCCTGGGTCAGAAGCAATACAGCAAGACACACTTCATCCACAGCAGGGATGTTTCGTTTACACAGCAAATCTCTATCCTTGTCCCTTCATACGAAAAAGAGAGAAGACAGGGGTAATGGAGAAATGATTTTGCCTGACATACAGTATATCCTGTAAAACCACCTTGGCCAGGGTTGGTGACCATTATTTTTCCTCTGTATTCATAGCACCAAGGAAGAGAAAATATATATAATTCTGGATTCATACATGTTAATATGATTATACAGACACAAAACCTCAAAACCAAAATTTACCTTTTTCTTGTGCGTAATTTGTTCTATTGACTAAATCTGAATTTTATGGAAGTAAACAGTACAAATGATTAGTATTATAGTATCTATGCAATAGAGCGTATATAAAGGAGGCCTCTCTTAGCTTTGTTTTTTCTTGGCTACGCAACTTACCTTTCCAGAAATTGCTTTGTACAGTTTGGAACATAAGGCTCTTGACACTGTTCACATCCCTCTATATTTGAATGAGTTCTATGCTACGTACTATTGAAAGAATGCAAGTAAATAGCAGCCATGGCTACAAATGTAAAATAAAAAAAATGCAATTCTATTTTTGTCTGTTGCCAGATGCTACATCTGTACAAAAGGAAAGTGTCAAAGAACTCGTTTTATTAACTGAAAATATACAAACGTTTTATTAATATCCATGTGTCATGGGTTGCTACTAAACTTGAAAAAAAGTCGTGCTTGTATTATAATTTTTTTTTTAAATGGAATGAGGTAATGACAAATGAATTCAGTATAGGTGCTCCTTAGGTTACGGGCCAGATTTAGTGCCTCTGAAGTTTTTGATATTTTTCCTTTCTACTCCTTGACTGCCTCACTGATTTCTAGTTAAACATAAGTATTCAAATTTGTGTATTTTTTTTCTCAGATCATCGACTGCCTCCTCAGCCATATGGACTCTTAAAAGAAATTTGGCAAGCAAGTCCATCATTCCATGGTCTGCAGAAACATAGCCAATTCTTCTGAATGTACAATAACTGGTTTATTTTAACGTGGTCCAACAGTGATCCTTGGCTGGACAAAATAGAGCTGCATAATTCAAGCTATACTGACATGCTCACTTAAAATCAGATGATATAATTTACAAGTGTTGATTTTAGGGGACCTAGATATGTAAGGAAACATGTCAAAACCATTAGTTTACTCCGTAGGCTACTCAGTGAAGAGATTCTGTGGAATCATCGGAAATCAATAAATGCAGGACATTGCATATGTCTATTCCTTTGCCCATGTCATTTATATTAGAAATTATACAGGTGACGACACTGAGCCCTCTAGCACACTAATTGTTACCTCTTTCCTGCTTTTCCACAAGGATATTTACATTAATTTTTGTATAGTGATTTTAAGATACTTTTATCTAGTTTCTTAAAGTACCTTCTTTGTGTTTTCGTATGAAAGGGTGATTTAAGAGTCCAGATATACATAATCCACACACTTATTTTTTTTTTTTTTTGTATAGGAGCTCAGTTTTTGTGATGCAATATCTTCTGGGTCTGAAACTGAACAGCCTATCTGATATATATTTTTTTCTAGTTGGTATTTCCACCTTTGCCTGATTATCTTCTCCAGTATTCTTTTCTTTTGTGGCTGTGGGTGACATTGGTCTACAGATGAGCTCTTTCATGGAAAGACGGGCTTTGTTAGTTTTCATTTTAAGGGAATTCCTCACGTGAGAAATTATTATCATTTTTTAGACATTTATGATTGAATACCTAAGCCTTTTGATATATTACTTTAAAACCATACCAGGTATCTCATCTGACACCATTTATGACACATCTATGCTATTTCTCTTTTAATTTGTTCACCACTTCATTCCTTTAAAAATATGAACACTTCCACTTTAGCTAAACTACTTACATCCTTAAAACATTTTTCACAATGCTGGAGCACAATTAGAACAATTCATTGTCCATGTTAGAGCTCATAATTATTTCCAATAGAGACAAAAAAAGTAATTTTACAGAGATCTAAAACTTAAGAAAGTCTTTGACTTCACACACCAATCTAAGGGTCTGGTACCTTTCCCAGAGTACTTTCCTGGTATAGCTCAGGCATAATCTCGGTTTTGGATATAAAATAAAGATTTTTATTATGTTTTGAATTTATAAGACTCGGCACTTCCACATTGTGGGGAGTATTTGCAAGAATTTCAACTTCATTTCCTCATTATCTGAAATAGATGAACAAAAGAAGAACTGCACAGTCATACTCTTCTTTCTACATGCCAAAGTATATAATAGGACAGTGCACTATTAAATTTGAGAGAAATGAACAAAAAAGGTGTGGTTTAGTTTGATAATGTAGGAGATGAAAATGAGTATCATCTGGTTCCAATGTGCTGACAGACCATAACAGCAGGAACCAATGATGAGTATATATGAGCAAATCTAAGCATATGGTGGTCATACAAGATAGACATCAGATAAAATCATCTTACTGCTGTCCATCCTTAGACCCATTAACACCCTCATCTCCTTCTTGAGGTGCAGTCACATTTTGGTCCTTGGACCGATCCGAAGATCCTCTCTATCAACCTCGACTGTATTTGTAGGAAAGAGGCCAAACGCAGAGTATGGTATCCAGTATATTTCCCCGCAAGCTCGGAGTATATAAGGAGTCAGGGCTTTGTCTACTGTTTTTTTTTTCTTCTGAAGAAACCCTGCTGAGCGAAACGTTAAATACACTGGTTCCCATATTCTTCGTTTGACCTTTCTCCTATAGTGCTGTTGCAGTCGTTGCTGCTTTTTATTCGACTGTATACCCTCAACCATTACACACGAAGAAAGCTGATAACGAGTGACTGTTCCCGTCCTCCTGTTAGTGTAAGCTGGTGACCTAGAGACAGTCTTGCACAAGTACGCCACAGACAACAGTTCAATACCTCTCATCGGAGAGATCTACGGGAGGGCCCGAGGACCGTTGCAAGCCACCGTGGTGCTGTAAGCTTGAATTTAATGAAAATTGTGGCGAGAATAGTTGTGCAGAATGATTAGGTTGTATCTAAAGAAATACTTCTGTACTAATAAGGCACCATGAGTCTTGGTCAGCATGCATTATTTTAATACAATAAAGTGAAAAATGTAATGGCATAACCGAGATAAACATAGTTGCAGAAATGTTGGGATTATTTTGAATGAAAAATAATAAGTTTTCATGGATGCAAAGAGACAACACTGTGAAGCAGAGATGGAGGCCGCAGAAGGCAGGGAAAGGAAATGAGTACCTGAGAGAGGCAGTGATGGAGGACACAATCTGACTGATGAGGCGGTTGAGATTGGTGTAGGTGGGGCGTTCTATGTCCAGATTCCTGCAGCAGATGTCGAAGATGGCCTCGTTGTCAACCATGAAGGCGCAGTCAGAGTGTTCAAGTGTTGTATGGGTCGTCAGGACAGAGTTGTAGGGCTCGACGACGGCAGTTGCCACCTGGCGGGTGGGGGAGGGGAGTTGGAGGCTGGAGCCTGCACAGGGGCGCGCGAGACGAGGGGCCAATTCCAACGCCATCATCGTGATGTGATCAAGGTAGTCAACCCTCCAACCCTTTTTATATTTTCTTCTGGCAGATGCCAGGAGGGATTTTATTTGGCTCAGGGGGGGTCACTTCGCACGAAGTGAGTGTTTTAGATTTCAATCTGTCCCTTCAAACCGTCGACATGATTTATAGGTTTTGTTGAGGTAAAGGTAGTGCTGTCTTGTTCGAATGATATATAGTTCCCAGGTGGATGGGGTGAAAGGAAATTTCCAGCATCATGTGATCATGTACTAAATCGGAACCGCGAAATAATGTAAAACAGCGGGTTTTAATAAAGAGAAAAATAAATGGGGAAACAGTGAGATAAAAAAATGTTGACCAATAACCGTTCATTAAAGAAAACGAAAGTAACAAAAAAGAAAAAAAAAAAGAATGACCAATTTCGGGTAGACCTGCGTCGCATCACCAAGAGTGAAGACAAATAGCAATGAGCGACGCCATTTGCCCCAGAATGTCTCTCCTTGACTAGCTACCACGGGGAGTCCTACTGTCTTACCTTGGGCGAAGGGTAGATGGCGAACTCCAGCTTGCTCTTCTTGCCGTACTCGACGGAGAGGCGTTCCATCAGGAGCGACGTGAAGCCGGATCCTGTGCCGCCGCCAAAGGAATGGAAGATCAGGAATCCCTGCGGAAGATAAGGTGATCAGAGGAGTCACCCCGGGTATTCTGGTTACCTAGTGGAGGAATGCTTTGCCCCTCCCTGGTTAT
>NC_134789.1:23072941-23075441 GCF_046742065.1 Oratosquilla oratoria
AAGCTTTTTTTAGGTCTAGAAATGCACAATCAGCCCATCCATCTCTTTCTTGTATTATATCTATTAGCCTTGAATAGAAACATATTAAATTGGTGACGCATGATCGTCCTTGTCTGAATCCAAATTGCCTTGGATTTAGTACGTTGTTTTTTTCCAAGTATTTTACCCATCTACTTTTGATAATTCTTTCACATATTTTTGCTATTGTACTTGTTAGAGAGACTGGTCTATAGTTGGTAGGTTCTTCTTTATTTCCTCCTTTATATATAGGTACTATATTTGCTTTTTTCCAATCTTCTGGAACTTTTCCTTCTTTTAAGGAACTGCTTATTATGCTATGTATTTTGTCTGCCAGTTCATTCCTGCATTCTTTCAGAATCCAGTTTGCTATTTCATCTGGCCCATGCGATTTTCTGACATCAAGATTACCCAAGTGTGTCAATATTTCATTCTTTGTTACTTCTATTTCTTCCATAGGGGGGACTTTTTCCTTCCACTCAATCTCTTCAGGTTGTATATTTTCCCTTGTAAACACTGATTTAAAATGTTTGTTCATAATTTCTGCCATTTCCATTTCCTCAGTGTATTCAACTCCTCCTTGTCTTAATTTCTCTAAGTCTTGTTTGTTTTTCAGTTTATTGTTTACAAATCTGTAGAATAGTTTTGGTTGATCTTTACACTTTTCTATAACATCTTTTTCATATTTTCTTTTTTTCTCTCTGCACTTTTGTACATATTCATTTCTATAACCAGTATATATTTTCCATTTTTCAGGTCTTCTGTCTTTTTTCCATCTGTTCCAGGCTTTGTCTCTTTTGTCCTTTAACTCCCTACAACTTTTGTTGTACCAGCATTTTACATATTCTTTTTCTTGTTTTTGTCTTGGGACATACTTTTCCACTCCTTTTTTGTAAATTTTTGTCAAAATATTCCATTTCTCTTCCACTGTTGTTTCTTCTTTGTATATTTCTTCCCAGTTATCTTGTTGGAAGAATTCTCTTATTTTATCAAAGTTTGTTTTTTCATACATCATTCTTCCTTTTCTATATTGTTCATTTCTTTTCATATATTTTTCTTCATTAAGTTCCAGTTCAATCAATATGTGGTCACTTTTACCTATTGGTGTTTTATATTCAATCTTGTCCACTATTCTAGGTTCAGATGTAATTATTAAGTCTAGCCTCGATGGTTCTTCTTCATTTCTATACCTAGTGTTCTCTTGTATCCATTGTGTCATTGAATGGTCAGTAATCATCTCAAGTAGAGCATTTCCCCATGAGTCATCACCACTCTTTACTGTCATTTCTTCCCAGCAGATTTCTTTGCAATTAAAGTCGCCCATCATAACTATTCTTCCTCCGTCTTCCATTATTTTAGTTAATGCTATCTTTGTGTCCTCTAACATACTTTTATGTTCACTCTCCTCCCATGAGGCTGTTTTCGGAGGCACATAATTGATCACAAATTTTCTGCTCTTCTTATCTCGGTCTTCCACTTCTATCATAATCATCTCTACTGTATTCTTTCCATATATGACACCTTTCACGTTTATATCCTTCTTAGTCAGGAACATAACTCCACCCCCTTGTTTTTTCTCTCTGTTTCTAATCCAATAATTGTATGTATCATGTCCTACACTGTTGGGTGGTAGTGGGCCTTTTAATTTTGTTTCTACAATTCCCATTATGTCCGGTTCTTTTTCTTTCAAATAATCATTCAGTTAATTCAATCCTGTTATCAATCCATCTATATTTGTGTAAGACACTCTTAGTTTTCTGCCACTTCCATTGTATTCTCTGTTTCCCTTATGTTTTTCTTTAGTATGTCGAACTGCTTTATTTTCATGTTCACTACTCTCCAATAGAATCTCTCTTTCTCTGACTCCGTTCTTTCCTCGTTTTTTGCCTTAGCTTCAATTCTTTTCTGCTTTTCTGCCTCTCTTTCCTCCTTATTCATTTCTCTTTTTATCCATACCTTTTTATATTGATCATTTGTTGCTAGTTTCCCTGTCTTGGATAGAATTTTCTCTGCTGTTGTTTGTGACCTGAATTTAATCTTAATTGGTCTGGTCTTATCTGTACTATATTTTCCGAGTCTGAATTTTTCCTCAATTTCCTTTATAATTTCTGGTTCATCTTCCTGGACTAATTTTAATAAACTGCTTACTCTTTCATTTTCCTCCTTGATTCTTGCAGTTCTATCTGGGTTATGTTTCTCTTCCATTCCTAATATAATTATACATTTCTTTTTGTCAGCTAATTCTCTTACTATATTCTCCTTCTGTCTCATCACTTTAATAACTGAGTCTTCATTATGTTCTTTCAATTGCTGTTTGACTATGTCAGTGAATGAAACCTTATTCCCTTCTTGAGTTATTCTCCAATTTTTAGCTTCTGTAGCTAGTTTCTCTCTGTTTTCATTACTATTCTTCTTCAATTTCTCATTCTCCTCCTTTACATTTCCTAACTGTCTTTTTAGGTCCTCTATTTCTTCAGTTAAG
>NC_134789.1:23082941-23090441 GCF_046742065.1 Oratosquilla oratoria
ATATATATATATAATATATATACATATACATATATATGTACAGTCATATTGTCTCCGACCCTCGTTGCACATCAAAAGGTCGTTTTTCGTTTTGTTTTACTTTTCCTTTGTCATCATTTACAAAGTTTGAGGCGTCACTCATATGACAACTAACAATGACGGCTCTGCAATCAAATGTTAAAAAATCTATAGACCAAACAGCGTTTGAATTGGAGTAAAAAAAAAAAAATATATATATATATATATATATATATGTATATGTTCCTTGTTCATAGTAGAAGTGGTGTGTCGACAGTGGTATGTTGGTAGGAGGTATGGTAGGTGAGTCTCTATTGTTGATATGTTGTATCTTTGGTGGTATATTGGAAGAAGATATATTGTGGGAGTTATTATTGTTGGTCTGACTACTGCGTCTCTGAGTTATAGTGGTTAGTGTGTGGAGTGACAGCTGTGCAGATGATACTTTTGGAAGGAACATGTAACAGTAATCGGCGTAAGTAAAAATAGGTTCATGAACACAAGAGAGCAAATCGAAACCACTAGGCGGGTTGGAAGATGATAAGTGTCGACAGTGGCAGTTTAGGCAGGAAAAAGCCCAGATTCAATTAGTAAAGTCAATCAGCTCAGGAACAGAAACGATTTGTGTTGTCAGGAAAGGTGGCTATTACACCAAAAAACAAACAAGTAGTATTAAAATCTAGCCCACTGGTGGAAGTGGGTGTAAAGGGGTTCGAATAGGTGGTGGGCAAAAGGACAAAGGTGAGCATTGTTGGCAGGGCGAAGCGTATTGCATGCTGAAACTATTGATGTCCGACCGACGTACTGCAGCAACCTGGCTTGGCCCATCGTCAACGCATAAACGCATGCACAAACACACACACCGACATATATAAATACTTACATACATACATACATACATACATACATACATACATACATACATACATACATATATACATACATACTTACATACATGCATACATACATGCATACATATATACATATATAAATACTTACATACATACATACATACATACATACATACATACATACATACATACATACATACATACATACATACATACATACATACATACATACATGCATATATATATATACATACATACATACATACATACATACATACATGCATGCATACATACATACATACATACATACATACATACATCCGTATTTAAACGATACGTAAAGACGTTCATGAAAACTCGCCCAGGGTCAAGGAGATGAGGTTGCCACAAATGGTATGCCAAGACACGCACAGTATTCCTGTGTCAATAAAACCCAATCCCTGGCGGGGAGCGTGAACCAGTGCAAGTAGATGTACTAAGATATAAATTATTTATTTACTGTAATACACAGGCACTCAGCTTTAACCACAACTGACACAGGAAGGAAGTTATACCAGAAAGTGCGTAGCTATACCTTGTGTCCCCGGACAGACAGGCTGACAGACAGACAGATACACACACATACACACACACACGCACACACACACACACACACGCACACACACACACTCACACACACACACTCGCACACACACACTCGCACACACACACTCGCACACACACACTCGCACACACACACACACACACACACACACACACACACACACACACACACACACACACACACACACACACACACACACACACACACACACACACACTCGCACACACACACACACTCGCACACACACACACACACACTCGCACACACACACACACTCGCACACACACACACACACACACACACACACACACACACACACACACACACACACACACACACACACACACACACACACACACACACACACACACACACACACACACACACACACACACACACACACACACACACGCACGCACGCACATACATACATAAGTGTGCGCAAACACACACACACACATACATACATACGCGCGCGCAAACACACACACACACACGCATACATACATACGCGCGCAAACACACGCACTTTACTTACACACGCACACAGGATAGCAGTACAAATTGGCAACCTTTTTCAGGATCCACTCTCCTTACACCAATTGCTGAAGGGGTTAGAAAAGGTCCACTAAACATAGTTTGCCCTTCCTCTATCTGGCTGTAATGCCGTCCTCAGCAAAGTCATTCTATCTGTGGCCACAATGATACAACAAATAGGCCATCAAGTGAAGGAAAGAAATAGAAGCCCTCTAAGATTTATCAAAGTCCCCTTATTGACACACTACCCCACCCTATGATACCTCCTAACAACAGGGAGGTGATAAGGGGCCTCCAAATTTTGACCCGAATAGACCCCTTTCTCCATCACACAATCCCCTCTGTAGTCCTCCCCAATCCACCGCAGTCTGTATGGGAAGTTGGCGGAATAAGATTTACCCAGTCAATATCTTACGGACTTCACTGAAACCATTATTAATCAGTCATGCACCATTCATTTGTGACTGAAGCCTTTTCTCCAAAACACACCCCACACAGAAAAATATCTACCATCCCTCCTTTCATTAAATCTCTCTTGTATCCCGTATGATATAAATGCCGTTGAATAGCACCTGAATACAAATAAACCCAGCCGCATAATTAACTCCAGCTTTCATTAGCGCACCACGTCCTTCCGCTGCAGAACCTTCTCCTTCTCTCCACCCACTCCACGACTCACAATCCTCCCCTCACAACTCAGTGAAGAGAACTAACTCCCCACCTGAAACACAACAATACAATAGTTAAAAAAAAAAATCATCTTCATCTCACAAGCGTCACCAAAGCAACTCCATCTAGAAGAATCCAACTGCCCCCGTCCCTATCATTCTCATCCATTAGGGACTCACGCAGCCATCCTATCATCAAAATCTTCAGAAACACTTCTCATAGAGAACAAACCAAAAGCACATAATTTCCTAACACATTTGCTGCCCATCATACTCTAATCTCTTAGACTTTCCAAACCCAAACAGAACAGATATATCTTAGTCAGCCTCAACTCCCATCAACAATACTTTTCCTCTCGTCAAATACTGATACACAGACATATAAAGATGACATTATTACCTGATCACACTCCTTACTCCTCACTAAAGACCGCCCACCCGAGGGACATATCATGCAGAATCTCTCAACATGAAAAGACGAACACCCTGCCTCATCAACCCGTCACCAAGCGTACTCACTGAGAGGCCCCCGACACCAACGACCAACCCTTCCTCCAGCAACAACGTCCAACACGCAACCTAGACCCACAATTATATCCCACTAACCTGAACACTGATGCACCCAATACTACAATGGCATTGTTGCGGACTCACCCTAGGCTTGCAAGACCTAGTCTTTCAATTATTCAAACCCAACGGTTCAACCTACATGAAACAACAAAATACACGTACACGTCCCTCCTTTACGGATTATACCTCTGAGTCGTTCTCTCCTTTTCCTTCTTAAGCCAAAGATAGATAGAAAAATATTTGGAGGATCTGGGGTCTTGGCGGGTAACTAATTTGGTCTCGGAGAAGGAAGTCATTGCGTATAAATCTGTTCTGTTCTTATTGAAGAGCTATTTATGTATTGCAGAAGGAGTCGGGCGGCCTGCGTATACTCAAATCTGGAGAAAGCTTTTAATAAGACAACTCACGAAATATCATTGTAGAAATAGGAATATATAAGATAACTCCTAGAATGGATGAAAGATTTTTTGAAAGACAGACTCGTAGAAGCCTTTGTGAAGGATGAGATGTCAAATTGTGTAGATATGAGTAAAGGAGGCCGGGGGGGGGGGTTCAGTTGCGGTACCTGTAATGCTCCTAATATACGTCAACGACGTGATGGATGGGACAGCTGATCACGCTAACCTATTCGCAGACCAAGCTAAGACCACGAAAAAGGTAAAAAATAGATAAGTAAAGAATATTATAGATTGTTACGATATGATCTGGACAAAATTTATGATCGGAGCCAGGAGCAGAACTTAAATCTAATTTTAAAAAATGCCAAATACTGGCAGAGGGTGAAAACAACAGACGAGTATCAAATGAAAAAAAATCACGAGAGCAAAGGAGAAAAATTACCACGAAAACTTAGGTAATCTGTCTCTTTAGGAACATGTTATCAGGATAACATGAGGAGTATACAAGATATTGGTAAGGATAAAAGTGGAATTTTACTACACTGACAATATGACAGATAAACTCACTGAAAATCTTATTCATCCTCAAATGTAATACGCAGTAGTGGTATCTCTCAAACAAAAATGATGATGATGATATGATATGGCTTAACGACACAAACTCCCCCATATCGGGAGGCTAGGACGGTGCCTCTTACAGAAGACTGAAGTTTGGAATTTAATAAACCCTGCCCTTGGTCCAACTTCACCGGTAGTAGGGTTCGAACCACTATCCCACAAGTAATGATGCGATAACCCGCTCGGCCAGTGCAAAATCAAGTACGAAGGGCAACGACTGAAATTATTGGTGACATCGACAACAGATTGCAATAAGAAAGATTAGACAAGTTGAGACTGCCCAGAGTGGGAGAAAGAGGTAATATAGTCGTTGTCTTTAGACCTTCGAAAGAAATGAGTTGAACAAGATTGACAAAGATCTAGAGGCATGGGATTCAGTAACACCAAAAGGGCATAGCAAGAAATTAATTGTAACTGAAAGAATGAAAGATGTTAAGAAATACAGTTTTCCGTAAAGAGTCAATAAATTGCGGACTAAACTAGAACAAGAAATAGCCTAGACAGACAACATAAGTAATCTTAGAGAAGAGTTTGATCACTGGAAACTAAGATGAACCCCACAAGTATAGATTTTGATCTGTATGTAAATATTTGGTCAACATACAAGGTAAAGACACAAATACACACACACACACACACACACACACACACACACACACACACACACACACACACACACACACACACACACACACACACACACACACACACATACACGCACATAAATAGAAATAGTCATATAAATCAATGTTTCGATTAATGAACCTACAATCATGACCTCACGTACAGAGGAGTGGGGTCTAGCGCAACTCCATGCAAGCGCACACATATACCCGTGTATATGTTGATGTATTAATGTATGCATGACTGGACGTACTTATACATACATGTATGTATGCATGTATGTATGTATGTATGTATGTATGTATGTATGTATGTATGTATGCATGCATGTATGCATGCATATATGTATGTATGTATGTGCATATGCATGTATACATACATGCAAGTACATAAGTATTTATGTATGTATGTACGTATGTATGTATATATATGTATGTATGTATATATGTATGTATGTATGCATGTATGTATGTACGTATACGCATATATGTATATATATATACATTATATTTATATATATATATATATATACGTATATATATATATATATATATGTGTGTATATATATATATATATATATATACATATATATATATATGTATGCAGGTATGTATGCACGTATATATATACGCATATATATATATATATATATATATATATATATATGAATATATATATATAGATATATATATATATGAATATATATACATATATATATTCATATATATATATGAATATATATATATATATATATGTTCATATATATATAAATATATATATACATATTCATATATATATATATATTCATATACATATATATATATGAATATACATATATATATATATATACTATATGTGCATATGTATATATATATATATGAATATATATATATATTCATATATAAGTATGTATATATACATATATCTACATATATGAATATATATATATATATATATGTATATATACATATAAATGAATATATATATATATATATATCCATATATGAATATATATATATATATATATAAAAAAAAATATATATATATAATTATATATGAATATATATATATAAATATATATAAAAATATATATAAATATGAATATATATATATATATATGAATAAAAATATATAAATATATATATAAAAATATATATATATGAATATATATATATATATATATATATATGTATATATATGAATATATATATATACATATATGTATATATATATGAATATATATATATATATATATATATTCATATATATATATACATATATATATATATATATATATATATGTATATATATATAAGTTTCGTTGAATGTGACGGATTGTTTAGTATTAATCAATCTTTTTAAGGTATTTTCTCTATACCTTAGAAAGGTCTTAATCTCGTTTGGAAGAGTAGAGATGACTCTACCGTAGTCGGTCATCGTTGCCAGATCCGGATCTCGGCTCCCTCGAGCCTTCTTCAGTGGCGATGGTGATCGTCTTCTCGTTGGTGTGTTCTTGCTCTATCGTGGTAGGAGAAAGAATGGCTCTGTGCAGCGTTGTCCTGGCTAATATACCGGTTCAGTGGTGATCCTGTCGTTCGTTCTCACTCCTGATTGGCTGAGACCGGTACTCGCGGTTTTTGATTGGTCGTCGGCCGTGCGCCACATGCCAACTACGACTCGCAGATCGCTGGCTTCTGAATTGTCTGCTGCCGTGTGCCTTACGCTAGGTAAGACTCGCAGGTCGTTGGCTTGAATATTGAGATTAGGGGACAACTCTTTGATGTACAATGCCTCTAATAAAAGGAGGCGTCTTACATCATTACACGTGTCCAAGATCTCTGTGCCGTTTTCTAGGATTTCCCGCGTAAGGGGACATTGCGGATTTGTTTCAGGTGGCTTCTCGGTGCTCCAGAAGAAAGGTGGTACGAAAGTCTTTGAGATAACTTCATGGAAGTCATGCCAATGTAGGAAGATGGGAGCGTTTCACAGTCCCCTTTATTGCAATTAAACCTGTAAATGACATGCGATTTTTGTAGTGTCTCAGTGTGTTGTTGCGGACTATTCTTAAGGAGGAGATGACTAGTTTTCTTAGACTTATAATAAATAATATAAGTTGACATTTTGTCAGGGTCTGTTGGCTTGATGTTTTGTTTTATTATTTTCTTCATAATTCTTTCTTCTTCCTTGTAAGCAGTTGAGAAAGTGACTTATAGTACAGGTTTATTTTATTATTATTCTCTTTATGTTGGTTGCTGTTACCGTTCTTGTACCAGACCTTTCTAAGGTATAGAGAAAATACCTTAAAGAAATTGATTAATACTAAACAATCCATCACATTCAACGAAACTCATATATATATATATACATACATACAAATATACCAAAGAATTTTTCTCTCTTACGCGGTGGGTAGCCAAAAAGAAAAAGGCACAGAAACCACTCCCACCCTTTCCATCCCCTACATATTCCACTCCCCTCCACCCTCCTCCCTCCCTTTCATCTTAGCACCTCCTGGATGACGGGTCATCCCTGCATCCTGTCGACTGATCTGGGTCAGAGGCAGTGCCGCAAGACACAGCACATCCACAGCAAGGCAGCTTCATCAATTCGGC